>NC_041385.1:766129227-766171107 GCF_002162155.2 Triticum dicoccoides
CGGGGTCGGGGTTGGGGCCGGGGCCGTGGGAGAGCGTCGGGGCTGGAGCCGGGGTCGGGGCCAGGGCCGGGGTCGGTCGGGGTCGGGGGTGAGCGCAGGGGCGCTGCGAGGGCAGCGCTCGGCGGCGCGACGGGGGAAGAGAGAGTGGGGATTTGGGGGAAAAGAGGCGTGATGAAGAGAGGAGTGGGGATTTTGGGGGTTAAGTGGGCATAGCAGTAGCGCGTTTAGGATAAACGCACTATAGCTACTCCAGGTAGCTATAGCGGTTTTGCGTAGAAACCGCTATTGCTATCTTTACTAGCTGTAACTCTTTTCTCATAAAAGCACTGCTGCTATAACCAGTACCTATATAGCAGTTCTCCTATTTGTTTCATTCTATTTTATTTTCCATTATTTTCTCTCACTTTTTTTTTCTGAGAGCAGTGAACGAAGGGAAGGCGATATATATTGCATCATTTGATGGTTATATATGTATACAAAGTAGGAACATATATATTACATCATTGGACCCATGCATAATAATGGCTAAGTGTGTATACAAAATAGGAACATATATATTACATCATTTGACCGATAACATACGGTTCCTCAGCGTTGACGTTTTCGTTTTTGAGTCAGCTTCTTTCCCTTCTTGTTTGTTGAAGAATAATTGAGCCCCTCATTGTGACTTTGCCTTTTCCATGGAGTATAATTTTTCTTAGGTAATGTAGTATTGATTCTTCTTTTGACGTATACTTCATCATCATCGTCATCTTCCCTCATTGGGTTGCCGTACTGATCATAGTGTTCCTCGTTGGCGACTCCATCCATTCCAATGATGTTCATTTTGCCTCTCCTCACGACAACACGGCTGGGATTGCGCGTGTCGGGTATGAAGAAGCATTGTGTCACGTGCTTAGCGTGTACTGTTGGGGAACGTAGTAATTTCAAAAAATTTCCTACGTACACGCAAGATCATGGTGATGACATAGCAACGTGAGGGGAGAGTGTTGTCCATGTACCCTCGTAGACCGTAAGCGGAAGCGTTATGACAACGCGGTTGATGTAGTCCTACGTCTTCACGATCCGACCGATCCAAGCACCGAACGTAAGGCACCTCCGAGTTCCGTCAGCACGACGGCGTGGTGACGATGATGATGTTCTACCGGCGCAGGGCTTCACCTAAACTCCGCGACGATATGACTGAGGTGGAATATGGTGGAGGGGGGCACCGCACACGACTAAGGAATGATTCGTAGATCAACTTGTGTGTCATGGGGGCCCCCCCTGCCCCCGTATATAAAGGAGCAAGGGGGGAGGAGGCCGGCCCTAGGAGGGGGCGCGCCAAGTGTGGAGTCCTACTAGGACTTCCTAGTCCTAGTAGGATTCCACCTCCCTTGTTGGAGTAGGAGAAGGGGAAAGAGGGGGAGAGGAAGAAGGAAAGGGGGGCTGCGCCCCTATCCAATTCGGACCAGAAGGGGGGCGCAGGCCTCCTTCCTTTTGGCCTCTCTCCTCTATTCCCGTATGGCCCAATAAGGCCCATATACTCCCCGGCGAATTCCCGTAACTCTCCGGTACTCCGAAAAATACCTGAATCACTCGGAACCTTTCCAAACTCTGCATATAGTCGTCCAATATATCGATCTTTACGTCTCGACCATTTCGAGACTCCTTGTCATGTCCCCGATCTCATCCGGGACTCCGAGCTCCTTCGGTACATCAAAACTCATAAACTCATAATATAACTGTCATTGAAACCTTAGGCGTGCGGACCCTACGGGTTCGAGAACAATGTAGACATGACCTAGAACTATTCTTGGTCAATAACCAATAGCGGAACCTGGATATTGGCTCCTACATATTCTACGAAGATCTTTATCGGTCAAACCGCATAACAACATACTTTGTTCCCTTTGTCATCGGTATGTTACTTGCCCGAGATTCGATCGTCGGTATCTAATACCTAGTTCAATCTCGTTACCGGCAAGTCTCTTTACTCGTTACGTAATGCATCATTCCGTAACTAACTCATTAGCTACATTGCTTGCAAGGCTTATAGTGATGTGCATTACCGAGAGGGCCCAGAGATACCTCTCCGACAATCGGAGTGACAAAACCTAATCTCGAAATACGCCAACCCAACATGTACCTTTGGAGACACCTGTAGTACTCCTTTATAATCACCCAGTTACGTTGTGACGTTTGGTAGCACCCAAAGTGTTCCTCCGGTAAACGGGAGTTGCATAATCTCATAGTTACAGGAACATGTATAAGTCATGAAGAAAGCAACAGCAACATACTAAACGATCAAGTGCTAAGCTAACGGAATGGGTCAAGTCAATCACATCATTCTCCTAATGATGTGATCCCATTAATCAAATGACAACTCTTGTGTCCATGGTTAGGAAACATAACCATCTTTGATAAACGAGCTAGTCAAGTAGAGGCATACTAGTGACACTATGTTTGTCTATGTATTCATACATGTATTATGTTTCCGGTTAATACAATTCTAGCATGAATAATAAACATTTATCATGATATAAGGAAATAAATAATAACTTTATTATTGCCTCTAGGGCATATTTCCTTCTGTCTCCCACTTGCACTAGAGTCAATAATCTAGTTCACATCATCATGTGATTTAACACCAATATTCACATCTGTATGTGATTAATACCCATAGTTCACATCGTCATGTGATCAACACCCAAAGGGTTTACTAGAGTCAATAATCTAGTTCACATCGCTATGTGATTAACACCCAAAGAGTACTAAGGTATGATCATGTTTTGCTCGTGAGAGAAGTTTAGTCAACGGGTCTGTCATATTACAGAGTCGTATGTATTTTGCAAATATTCTATGTCTACAATGCTTTGCACGGAGCTACTCTAGCTAATTGCTCCCACTTTCAATATGTATCCAGATTGAGACTTAGAGTCATCTGGATCGGTGTAAAAGCTTGCATCAATGTAAATCTTTACGACGAACTCTTTTATCACCTCCATAATCGAGAAACATATCCTTATTCTACTAAGGATAATTTTGACCAATGTCCAGTGATCTACTCCTAGATCACTATTGTACTCCCTTGCCAAACCAGGGCAGAGTATACAATAGGTATGGTCCATAGCATGGTATACTTTTATAGAACCTATGACTGATGCATAGGGAATGACTTTCATTCTCTTTCTATTTTCTGCCGTGGTCAGGTCTTGAGTCTTACTCAATTTCACACCTTTGCAACACAGGCAAGAACTCTTTCTTTGACTGTTCCATTTTGAACTATTTCAAAATCTTGACAAGGTATGTACTTATTGAAAAACTTATCAAGCGTCTTGATCTATCTTAATAGATCTTGATGCTCAATATGTAAGCAGCTTCACGGAGGTCTTTCATTGAAAAACTTTTTATTCAAGTATCCTTTTATGCTATCCAGAAATTCTATATCATTTCCAATCAACAATATGTCTTGCACATATAATATCAGAAATGCTATAGAGCTCCCACTTACTTTCTTGTAAATACAGGCCTTTCCAAAAGTCTGTATAAAACCATATGCTTTGATCAACTCATCAAAGCGTATATTCCAACTCCGAGATGCTTGCACCAGTCCATTGATGGATCGTTGGAGCTTGCACATTTTGTTAGTACCTTTAGGATTAACAAAACCTTCTGGTTGCATCATATACAACTCTTCTTTAATAAATCCGTTAAAGAATGTAGTTTTGACATCCATTTGCCAGATTTCATAACATGTGACAATTGCTAACGTGATTCGGACAGACTTAAGCATCGCTACGGGTGAGAAAGTTTCATCGTAGTCAACCCCTTGAACTTGTCAAAAACCTTTTGCAACAAGTCGAGCTTAGTAGATAGTAACATTACTATCAGTGTCCATCTTCCTCTTGAAGATCCATTTATTTAACATGGCTTGCTGATCAGAGCAAGTCAATCAAAGTCCATACTTTGTTCTCATACATGGATCATATCTCAGATTTTATGGCCTCATGCCATTTCGCGGAATCTGGGCTCATCATCGCTTCCTCATAGTTCGTAGGTTCATCATGGTCTAGTAACATGACTTCCAGAACATGATTACCGTACCACTCTGGTGCGGATCTTACTCTGGCTTACCTACAAGATTCGGTAGTAACTTGATCTGAAGTTACATGATCATCATCATTAGCTTCCTCACTAATTGGTGTAGTAGTCACAGGAACAGATTTCTGTGATGAACTACTTTCCAATAAGGGAGAAGGTACAATTACCTTATCAAGTTCTACTTTCCTCCCACTCACTTCTTTCGAGAGAAACTCCTTCTCTAGAAAGGATCCATCTTAGCAACGAATAACTTGCCTTCGGATCTGTGATATAAGGTGTACCCAATAGTTACCTTTGGGTATTCTATGAAGACGCACTTCTCCGATTTGGGTTCGAGCTTATCAGGTTGAAAACCTTTTTTCATATAAGAATCGCAACTCCAAGCTTTAAGAAACGACAGCTTAGGTTTACTGCTAAACCATAGTTCATACGGTGTCGTCTCAACGGATTTAGATGGTGCCCTATTAAACGTGAATGCAGCTGTCTCTAATGCATAACCCCAAAACAATAGTGGTAAACCAATAAGAGATATCATGGATCGCACCATATCTAGTAAAGTACGATTACGACGTTCGGACACACCATTACATTGTGGTGTTCCAGATGGCGTGAGTTGCGAAACTATTTCACATTGTTTCAAATGAAGACCAAACTCATAACTCAAATATTCGTCTCCACGATCAGATCGTAGAAACTTTATTTTTCTTGTTACGATGATTTTTCCACTTCACTCTGAAATTCTTTGAACTTTTCAACTATTTCAGACTTATGTTTCATCAAGTAGATATACCCATATCTGCTCAAATCATCTATGAAGGTCAGAAAATAATGATACTTGCCGCGAGCCTCAACACTCATCGGATCGCATACATCAGTATGTATTATTTCCAATAAGTCAGTTTCTCGCTCTACTGTTCCGGAGAACGGAGTCTTTAGTCATCTTGCCATAAGGCATGGTTCGCAAGCATCAAGTGATTCATAATCAAGTGATTCCAAAATCCCATCAGCATGGAGTTTCTTCATGCGCTTTACACCAATATGACCTAAACTGCAGTGCCACAAATAAGTTGCACTATCATTATTAACTTTGCATCTTTTGGTTTCAATATTATGAATATGTGTATCACTACGATCGAGATCCAACGAACCATTTTCATTGGGTGTGTAACCATATAAGGTTTTATTCATGTAAACAGAACAACAATTTATTCTCTTACTTAAATGAATAACCATATTGCAATAAACATGATCAAATCATATTCATGCTCAACGCAAACACCAAATAACACTTATTTAGTTTCAACACTAATCCCGAAAGTATAGGGAGTGTGCGATGATGATCATATCAATCTTGGAACTACTTCCAACACACATCGTCACCTCGCCTTTTTACTATTTTCTGTTTATTCTGCAACTCCCGTTTCGAGTTACTACTCTTAGCAACTGAACCAGTATCAAAATGCCGAGGGGTTGCTATAAACACTAGTAAAGTACACATCAATAACATGTATATCCAATATACCTTTGTTCACTTTTGCCATCCTTCTTATCCGCCAAATACTTGGGGTAGTTCCACTTCCAGTGACTAGTCCCTTTGCAGTAGAAGCACTTAGTCTCAGGCTTAGGACCAGACTTGGGCTTCTTCACTTGAGCAACAACTTGCTTGCCGTTCTTCTTGAAGTTCCACTTCTTCCCTTTGCCCTTTTCTTGAAACTAGTGGTCTTGTCAACCATCAACACTTGATGCTTTTCTTGATTTCTACCTTCATCAATTTCAGCATCACGAAGAGCTTGGGAATCGTTTTCGTCATCCCTTGCATACTATAGTTCATCACGAAGTTCTACTAACTTGGTGATGGTCACTAGAGAATTCTGTCAATCACTATCTTATCTGGAAGATTAACTCCCACTTGATTCAAGCGATTGTAGTACCCAGACAATCTAAGCACATGCTCACTAGTTGAGCGATTCTCCTCCATCTTTTAGCTATAGAACTTGTTGGAGACTTCATATCTCTCAACTCGGGTATTTGCTTGAAATATTAACTTCAACTCCTGGAACATCTCATATGCTCCATGACGTTCAAAACGTCTTTGAAGTCCCGATTCTAAGCCGTTAAGCATGGTGCACTAAACTATCAAGTAGTCATCATATTGAGCTAGCCAAACGTTCATAACGTCTGCATCTGCTCCTGCAATAAGTCTATCACCTAGCGATGCATCAAGAACATAATTCTTCTGTGCAGCAATGAGGATAAACCTCAGATCACGGATCCAATCCGCATCATTGCTACTAACATCTTTCAACATAGTTTTCTCTTGGAACACATATAAAAATAAACATATGAAAGCAACAACGCAAGCTATTTATCTACAACATAATTTGCAAAATACTACCAGGACTAAGTTCATGATAAATTAAAGTTCAATTAATCATATTACTTAAGAACTCCCACTTAGACAGACATCTCTCTAGTCATCTAAGTGATCACGTGATCCAAATCAACTAAACCATAACCGATCATCACGTGAGATGGAGTAGTTTTCAATGGTGAACATCACTATGTTGATCATATCTACTATATGATTCACGCTCGACCTTTCGGTCTCCGTGTTCCGAGGCCATATCTGCATATGCTAGGCTCGTCAAGTTTAACCTGAGTATTCTGCGTGTGCAAAACTGGCTTGCACCCATTGTAGATGGACGTAGAGCTTATCACACCCGATCATCACGTGGTGTCTGGGCACGACGAACTTTGGCAACGGTGCATACTCAGGGAGAACACTTCTTGATAATTTTAGTGAGAGATCATCTTAAAATGCTACCATCAATCAAAGCAAGATAAGATGCATAAAGGATAAACATCACATGCAATCAATATAAGTGATATGATATGGCCATCATCATCTTGTGCTTGTGATCTCCATCTCCGAAGCACCGTCGTGATCACCATCGTCACCGGCGCGACACCTTGATCTTCATCGTAGCATCGTTGTCGTTTACGCCATCTATTGCTTCTACGACTATCGCTACCGCTTAGTGATAAAGTAAAGCAATTACAGGGCGTTTACATTTCATACAATAAAGCGACAACCATATGGCTCCTGCCAGTTGCCGATAACTTCGGTTACAAAACATGATCATCTCATACAATAAAATATAGCATCACGTCTTGACCATATCACATCACAACATTCCCTGCAAAAACAAGTTAGACGTCCTCTACTTTGTTGTTGCAAGTTTTACGTGGCTGCTACGGGCTTAGCAAGAACCGTTCTTACCTACGCATCAAAACCACAATGATAGTTCGTCAAGTTAGTGCTGTTTTAACCTTCGCAAGGACCGGGCGTAGCCACACTCGATTCAGCTAAAGTGAGAGAGACAGACACCCGCCAGTCACCTTTAAGCACGAGTGCTCGTAACGGTGAAACCAATCTCGCGTAAGCGTACGCGTAATGTCGGTCCGGGCCGCTTCATCTCACAATACCGCCAAACCAAAGTATGACATGCTGGTAAGCAGTATGACTTGTATCGCCCACAACTCACTTGTGTTCTACTTGTGCATATGACATCTACGCATAAAACCAGGCTCTGATGCCACTGTTGGGGAACGTAGTAATTTCAAAAAATTTCCTACGTACACGCAAGATCATGGTGATGACATAGCAAGGAGAGGGGAGAGTGTTGTCCACGTACCCTCGTAGACCATAAGCGGAAGCGTTATGACAACGCGTTTGATGTAGTCGTACGTCTTCACGATCCGACCGATCCAAGCAACGAACGTACGACACCTCCGAGTTCAGCACACGTTCAGCTCGATGACGATCCCCGGGCTCCGATCCAGCAAAGCTTCGGGGATGAGTTCCGTCAGCACGACGGCGTGGTGACGATGATGATGTTCTACCGGCGCAGGGCTTCACCCAAACTCCGCGACGATATGACCGAGGTGGAATATGGTGGAGGGGGGCACCGCATACGGCTAAGGAACGATCCGTAGATCAACTTGTGTGTCATGGGGTGCCCCCTGCCCCCGTATATAAAGGAGCAAGGGGGGAGGAGGCCGGCCCTAGGAGGGGGCGCGCCAAGTGTGGATTCCTACTAGGACTCCCTAGTCCTAGTAGGATTCCACCTCCCTTGTTGGAGTAGGAGAAGGGGAAAGAGGGGGAGAGGAAGAAGGAAAGGGGGGCTGCGCCCCTTGTCCAATTCGGACCAGAAGGGGGCGCAGGCCTCCTTCCTTTTGGCCTCTCTCCTCTATTCCCGTATGGCCCAATAAGGCCCATATACTCCCCGGCGAATTCCCGTAACTATTCGGTACTCCGAAAAATACCCGAATCACTCGGAACCTTTCCGAACTCTGAATATAGTCGTCCAATATATCGATCTTTACGTCTCGACCATTTCGACACTCCTCGTTATGTCCCCGATCTCATCCGGGACTCCGAACTCCTTTGGTACATCAAAACTCATAAACTCATAATATAATTGTCATCGAAACCTTAAGCGTGCGGACCCTCCGGGTTCGAGAACAATGTAGACATGACCTAGAACTATTCTTGGTCAATAACCAATAGCGGAACCTGGATGCCCATATTGGCTCCTACATATTCTACGAAGATCTTTATCGGTCAAACCGCATAACAACATACTTTGTTCCCTTTGTCATCGGTATGTTACTTGCCCGAGATTCGATCGTCGGTATCTAATACCTAGTTCAATCTCGTTACCGGCAAGTCTCTTTACTCTTTACGTAATGCATCATTCTGTAACTAACTCATTAGCTACATTGCTTGCAAGGCTTATAGTGATGTGCATTACCGAGAGGGCCCAGAGATACCTCTCCGACAATCGGAGTGACAAAACCTAATCTCGAAATACGCCAACCCAACATGTACCTTTGGAGACACCTGTAGTACTCCTTTATAATCACCCAGTTACGTTGTGACGTTTGGTAGCACCCAAAGTGTTCCTCCGGTAAACGGGAGTTGCATAATCTCATAGTTACAGGAACATGTATAAGTCATGAAGAAAGCAACAGCAACATACTAAACGATCAAGTGCTAAGCTAACGGAATGGGTCAAGTCAATCACATCATTCTCCTAATGATGTGATCCCGTTAATCAAATGACAACTCTTTTGTCCATGGTTAGGAAACATAACCATCTTTGATAAACGAGCTAGTCAAGTAGAGGCATATATACTAGTGACACTATGTTTGTCTATGTATTCATACATGTATTATGTTTCCGGTTAATACAATTCTAGCATGAATAATAAACATTTATCATGATATAAGGAAATAAATAATAACTTTATTATTGCCTCTAGGGCATATTTCCTTCATGTACCCATGGCTCGTTTTTGCGATAGCGTTCACGGTACCGCTCTTCGCGTCGGGTATAGTCATGGTAGTGAAATTCCGGTTTTCTCTTTTGACATTCTTAGCCCATCTGACATGGAGCATCATCGTGTTATGTAGTCCAGAGTAGTAAAGCTCCCAGATCTCCTCGACCCTTCCATAAAATCTTTAAGTTGCGTCGATGTCGCTACCCGTCATGCATTCCATCATCACCCCTAAGTTCTGATCATCACTGTCCATATGTTTGGCCGCCATGTAGAACGTGTATCCCTTGATATCGTATGCATGATAGGCTACAAGGTTGGGCGAGGGGCCATGTGCTAAGGTGTATATGAGCAATCCGTCCTTAGAGCCCTCCTCCGGGGGATTAGCAATAATATGCTCTCTGAACCAATGCAGGAAAGTGGAGTTGTGCTGTCTAGTAACTTCGGCGTCCGTCCTGCATACCCCCCGGTCACGATACTTCTTTGCGATAATTTCTTTGTGCAGTGCCACGAAAGGATCTACCTCGTCTAGGTGTTGTAGCACTACCAAGTTTGCTTTGTCAAAGTCGCTGCGACGATCTAAGTATGCCACATGCAGTTCCCTGCGACCATTGGAGTGACCTTCTCCTTCGAGCCTCCCATCGTGCTTGTTAACGGGCAAACCAACACTAACACCAGGCGGCCGGTCTGGGGCCATATAGAAAATTCTCGCAGAAAGAGATGCACTCTTGTGTCAGATAGCCGTGGACGATGCTTTCATCCGGACGGGACATGTTACGAACGAATCCTTTGATGATTCCATTCATCCTCTCAAATGGCATCAAGTTGTGCAGGAATGACAGCCCCACACTACAAAAAATTACACTTCCGTGATGATACGTGTTTGTCACAGTAGCGCGTTTTTTGTCATGCATGTACATCCATGACAAATTTATGACAGAATCAAAATAGTCATACTTGTGCTGTCTTAGAAGTGTTCCATGACATTACAAAAATTATCATCACGGAAGTGTCCACTTCCATGACGATAAATCACGCGTCACAGAAGTGCTTTCTGTGACGCCCTCGATTCAATCGTACACTAATCATACACGCAAATGTGTACAATCAAGATCAAGGACTCACGGGAAGATATTACAACACAACTCTAGACACAAATTAAAATAATACAAGCTTTATATTACAAGCCAGGGGCCTCGAGGGCTCGAATACATAAGCTCGAAAACACAAGATTCAGCGGAAGCAACAATATCTGAGTACAGACATAAGTTAAACAAGTTTGCCTTAAGAAGGCTAGCACAAAAGCAATATCGATCGAAAAGGCAAGGCCTCCTGCCTGGGAGCCTCCTAACTACTCATGGTCATCGGGAGTCTCCGTCATGTGGTAGTAGGCACCCTCGGGGTAGTAGCAGTCGTCAAAGGTGTCATCTGGCTCCTGGACTCCGTCATCTGGTTGCGTCATCCGAGAAGAATGGAAAAGGGGAAAAAGAGGGAGCAAAGCAACCGTGAATACTCATCCAAAGTACTCGCAAGCAAGGATCTACACTACGGATGCAACATTATCAAAGGAAGGCTGTATATGTGGACTGGGCTGCAGAAATGCCAGAATAGAGAGAAGGCCTAGTCCTATCAAAGACTAACATCTTCTGGAAACCACCATCTTGCAGCAAAAGCAGGGAGTAGAGTAGCATACAGTAAAGTAGTAGTAGTGTTATCAACCTCGGCCAGAGATCCTTCCTCGACTCCCTGCGAGAAAGCAATCCCAGAGCCATACTATCCAATTGTCATCACAATCCAATTCTCATCACCATCCAATTCTCATCACAAGTATCCAGTTCTAGTTGTATCGATCGGGATGCAACTCCGAGCGTCCGTTACCGTAGGACAGGCTATTGATAGATGTTTTCTTCCCTGCAGGGGTGCACCAACTTACCCACCACGCTCGATTAACTCCGGCCGGACACACTTTCCTGGGTCATGCCCGACCTCGGCCAAATAATACGCCACAACCCGACCTAGACTTAACAGAGAGGTCGGCACGCCGGACTAAACCTATGCCCCCAGGGGTCATGGGCCATTTCCCCGGGAACTCCTGCACGTTGTGTGGGCGGCCGATGAGCAGACCTAGCTACCTCCTTAAAAAATGAAGGAGCTTACCAGTCCAACTCGGCGCGCGCCGCTCAGTCGCTAACGTCTATTAAGCCTCAGCTGATGTATACGACGCAGAACACCCATACTATGCCCACGTGATGGTTAGTGCTATCAGGCCAGAGGCCCCTCAGATCAAATATCCAAGTCGTAGTGGATTAGGAACGCGAGGTAACAAGCAGAGACTCACGAAAGATGTGACCTCGTTGCCCCATCTCGAGGACTGTGGCAAGGGCTAAGAATGCCCGGCCACGCCTCGTAAGTATCTCGCGGGCACCCTCCAGGTCAACCCGTCTCCACATCACTCGCGGGTACCCCTCAGGTTCGACCCGCCTTTCCAAGTAATAGTTGTAAAGTACAAGTATCCGTGTGTCCAATCATCAAGGGGAAAACCCGAGGAATCACCCCCGGTGAACTCCACTCGATGTAATCATCAAGGTGAACGTAAGAGAAATCACCCCCGAGGTTCACACTTGAGGGGTTGCACGACAGAGTCGTATCAGAAGTGGTTAAGGTGGAATCACCCTCGATTACCACGAACGAATAGCTACACTACTGGTTAACATCAGAAGTGCTGTAGAGATCTCACCCTCGGCACTCGATAGTAACCTAGCAGTGTCGAGCAACTAAGGGGAAAGTGATGTGAGGTGCCGGGGCCTGGTCTTCAATCCCGTTGATCGGGTCTTCAATGATGAAGCAGGGGCAACAGGGACAAGGTGGGGGTCACTGATTGATCAGTAACCAACCTATACTAAGCAGTTTAGGATAAGCAGGTAAGGTACAACATCAGATACAGAAGCAGGCTATGCATCAGAATAGGAGCAAACAATAACAATAGCAAAATCTAATGCAAGCATGAGAGATGGAATGGGCGATATCGGGATGATTAAAGGGGGGGCTTGCCTGGTTGCTCTGGCAAGGAGGGGTCGTCGTCGACGTAGTCGATCACAGGGGCAGCATCGGTCTCGGGGTCTACCAGAGAGAAGAGGGGGAAGAAACAGTAAATATAAAGCAAACATAACATAACAGGACAACATGCAGAGCTAGACGTGTTCTAACGCGGTGCTACACGATACCAGCGAGGGGGGAAGTGAACCGGGAATGGTTTCCCGGTTCCGGACCTGTGTCAGACAGATGACCGGAGGGGGAAAGTTCCATGTTCAGCATGCTAGGTGCATGTGACAGATGAACGGACCGTGCATTCAGATTCGTTGGATTTTTCTGAGAAACTTTCATGTAGAAAACATTTTCATCCGAGTTATGGTTTATTTCGTATGAATTTTCAAAGTTTTAAACATATTCTAAAATTATTATTATTAATTCGAAATTAAAAGCTAAAATGCTAGGTACACCCAGCACAGTGTACACCAAAGTGTACCCAGTGGCTGACAGGTGGACCAGGGTGTCCCAGTTGACCAGCCAACGTTTGACTGGTCAATAGGGGGTGGGGCCCCCTGTCATACACACAACAGTAAATAGAATTTTAACCTAGTTTAATTAGCAGGTTAACTAAACTTAATTAGTTGACTAAACATGATTAATTTAGTTAATTAAGTAATTAACTAAATAAGTTTATTTTTATTTTTATTAATTTTAAAACCCTTTTTATTAATGGGGGCGGGCCCCACTGCTCAGCGACACAAGGCCATAGCGGGCGCGCGGGCGTTGCATCAGGGCACGACCAACGGGCGGGGCACCCCCGCTGGCCCAGACCAGCACGGCCCAGGAGGGCGCCGGCGACCACGGCGAGCAATGGCCCGGGACGACGGCGGGGTAGCAGGGCGCGCGCAGCAGAGGCAGGAGCGGCGGGACGCGGTTTGTGATGAGGGCGCAGAGGCGGGAGCACCGCAGGAGCGGTCGGCAGAGGCGGCCGTGGCCAAGCGCGGATGGGCGCGGCGATTTAACACGGGGACGGTGCTGCGACGGTGGATCCACATGGAGGAGCTAGGGGAAAGGGGAGCAGGGCTCACAGCGGAGTTGTCGAGCAGATCAATGGGCTCGGGGGAGGCGCGATGGCGACGAATTTGACGATGAAGCTCGTCGGGGCCGAGGAAGAAGACGACCGGTCCAGTCGATGTCGTGGCTCCTGGCTTGCGCTGGTTGGCGTAGACGAAGCGGAGGACGCCCGAAGCTCCTAGTCAGGGTGAAGTGGCGACGGGAGGTCGATGTCCGCGGGATCAACGAGGCCATGGCGACAGGGATGCTGGTGCAGGCGGATCTGAGCGAGGGACACGAGGGTGAGGGAATGGAGCAGCTAGGGTTCGAGGTGGGGGGTGGGGGTTCTTATCCTCTTGGGGAATCGGCGGAGAGGCACGGGATGGCCGCCACGGCGACGCGCCGAGGCCGTGGCGGGCATCAGAGGCGTCCACGGTTACCCCCCTCCCTGTAGCGAGGAACAGGACGGCGAGGGGAGCAGGCTGGGCCGTCTATTGGGCTAAGGCCCAAGGGGGACAGGGGCCCTTTTTCCTTTTTTTGTTTTACTGTTTTCTCTTTTATTTAGCAGCAGAGAGAGATGGAATTATTTGGGTAACCAAATAGTGTAGGAAAAATATGGGACTAAGCCCAATAAATCCAACACAAATTTAGACAGTGCCACAATTATTTTTGGAGCAAGTAGAATTCGTTTGCATTTTCCAAAATTAAAAAGCATTGAGAAAAGTTGAAATGACTCTGATTATATGGCTACTGTCCATACTAGCACTTATGTGATGTTGTTTTCCTTACTAAATAAATGTTATGGAATTTTAACTAGAGGATGAACATTTTTGCAGCATCACTTGGCGCAACTTCAAAGTTCAGTTGTGATTTGAATTTGAATTTGAGTTTGCAATTATTTCCTAATTGCAATTTGACGATGATGAACACGATGACAACACATGTGGTCTAGGTTAATAATAGAGTTAAGATCTAGGGGTGTTACAAATCTCCTCCACTACAAGAAATCTCGTCCCGAGATTTAAGTGGGGAAGTAAAGGGTAACTCCGAGAGAACTGACCCTTATAGGGTTAATTATCTGGTGAACAATTCAGGGAATGATGCGGAAGTATCTCTCGAGTTCAAACTTAATAAAACATTGAGAGCAAAGTATGATGGTACAATAGGAAGCTTCAAGCAAATGGACAAACGATTGATACCTGAACAGAGTGTGAGAAAGGGGTTCAGAGCATCGGGAATAGATCATCTCTCGGAAGGTGGCTCGTGACATGATACGAAGCCAAATGCAAGAATATTTCAGAATCAAACATATACATGAGAGTCAGGTTTCGATCCTGTGGAACTATGGGTCATGGGCCCACCATGTGGGTTAAAAGCAGGAAGGCGCTAACATCTTGAACGGTCATGATAGCAAGGTAGATCAGAGGATAGCCTGTCAGTTATGTTGGCAACAAAGTTTGGTACCAAGGGCGTGGGACGAAGAGAACCATTTTCCTGCTCGTTAAACCGAGGCAGACCAATAGGCAAAGTTCTCGTCCATCGGGGTTTATCGGAATGTCACCAACATTAATAACAGGGTCGTACCGACTGATTTGTACCTCGAGGGGTTTCCATAAGCAGGGGATTATTTCTGCTTATAACATATATAGATCACCAGAAAGGTTAAACAAACCAATGGAAATGAAAATGTGTTTAAACACAAGATTTAGGAGTGTAACTTTCCCAAGGAAAGGAGGAGCATGATATACACGACATGGCTCCAAGTATGAAACCATTTAGACAAAAGGGCAAGGAATTCATGAGGTTTACCCATTCAACCGTGTTTGGATAAGTGATCATGAAACATTTAACATTGCGCCTCCAAATGTTTTTAAAGAGGTTCGGAGTACCATAATCATGTTTTGGGATAGCATTGACATGGTCATCAGGTAAAGTTCAGACTTTGAATACACAAAGGATCCATCGGGAATTTCTAGAACATCTCATGCAATTTTATCAGAAAAAAAGATGAGGATGTGGCCAATGGATTCAGCAGCAATCTATCGACATGTCAAAAGGATGTATTTCAAAGATTGCATGAACAAGTTTGCGTTGGGGGGAAGGCAAGAATGTTGTCGATGATAACACAAATCATCGAGGGGAAGGATGGTATTTCTCATCATGAATTCTATTGATATCTTGGAAGAGCTCAGAATGTTGATGACGATCACGACACATTTGTCGAGAGATTTCATGAAGATGTAATCGATCGACGTTGACATCAAGTCAAAGGAATGATGAAGCGAAAGGTTTTTGGATCCACGGGTACAACACAAACTCGAAATCAAGCTTGTTCTTCAAGATGAAATGATATGATGAGGAAGATCGATGTAAGCTTAGGTCATTATTGGAAATCATGCTCGGGAAAGAAGGACCAGGTAGCACAGTTAAAATTTAGCACAATATGGATATAGCCGATCAGGCTAGGAATGACTGGAAGGATTATTAAACTTGTAAGCAACGAAAATTTACTTAGAGTTATCAAATCGGAGTGTGGAATCAATTCACTTACCGGTGTTCTCGAGTGACCAACCACTCAGAACCCGGGGATATTGGAATTGGTGATCATTAGTAGTTCGATGAAGGACTCATAAGAATTTATGTAGTTCCTGCGATATTCCCGAGATACCAAGGGGTAACACTCGAGGGTAAATCAGAATAGAGGTTGGGCAGGCATATTGGTTTGCAGAAGACAAGTGCTTTAGCTTGTCCGCGAAATGGGATCAAAGAAGCACAATCCTGGTCGGGACCATGATTGCAAAGAATCAAAGCAAAATACCAGATGGATTATAACAAGAGTTTATTATTATTATTTTTACGAGCAGCTTCCATGATAAGTTCTACATCGGGTCCATGGGCATGAACACAAAGGTTCAAGGTCGACTCCCACTTCTTCAATGCGTAACCTTTCAGTCACTTCTCGCTTTCGATGGAGTCGTAGTGTTGGAATTTATCTGGCGAAACACCAAAGGAGTATGACTCGTGAAAACTCTCGGGTTCACACGTATTAGGGAAGGCATAGGTTCAACCCATAGTGGCATCTTAGGAACCTATTCCACAAACTTCAGAAGTAAACAAGACAAGCTCGAAAGCAGAGCATGGTTGACAAAAGGAGAGGATACAACTACCAAAGGCATTATGTATCTGGGAAAGAACTTCACAAGGTTCTTTGAATATGAAGGACACTGTCGGATGATAATCTAATAATGGATCCGACGATCCACAACAGAGCTGATGTGAGTATCGATATTCAATCAGAAGAAGAAATAATGTAGAGGCATCAGATTTTGGAAATATCTGATAATTCCAAAGCTTAGATGCAAAGGAATTATGATTTCCAATTCGGGGGATCAGAAGCAGATGCTCTAATCAAAAGATAAGCAAGTTGAAAAGACATAGACCGACAATCATTCAAGGTTTGATTTGCCGAGAACCAACTCATGTCCGGAGTGGAGTCTGAGCCAGAAGGATAAATAATTACCAAGGAATAACTAATGAATGTGTGCATTCACGCACATGTCGAATCAATAGGATAAGAATGATAATCTCAAAGGAGTTTAATGAATATTGTTAGACATATGGAATTAACCATAATGCAAGACGATAAGGAAGAATGTGAGCAAAAGGCTACTGAGGATTATCGGAAGATCAAATAGTATTCCAAAGAATTTTGTGAGACATATGAACAACTGGGGATGAACAAATCCCCGATAAGTGTGAGGAATTATTCGTAGGGGTATTCAGGTGACAAGGAACTGCAAGGCGGTAGGCACAAAGTATTCTTGGAACAATAGGGAGAATTTCCGGGTATCTTTTAGTAACAAGAGCAACTGGGGACGAATGTAAGAATGGCAAGTGTATGTAGTTATCCATAGGGGTATTTCGATGGTAGGGAATTGAAAAAGCAACGGGAATAAAGTCTCGAGAGAATCTTGGAGAGTATCTATGAAATCCTTTGTTGCACCAAGTAATCATCTGGAGTAAGGGCCTCTCCGGGTGGAAGTAGTTACATGAACCTAGAGTCGGCGTTAGTAAAATCATTTAACCCGAATAGAAGAGAGATCAGAGTCCCAGAGTATAGATCGAGGAGTAAAAGATCCTAATACCACCCAATGGCGACGTGGGCCCATGGGCCGCACAACCATGTTAGTAAAACAATTTTTATCGACTAGACTCAACTTCGGCCAAGGAGTTGGAAAGGGGGATTCCTACAGGAAGTCGGCTCTGATACCAACTTGTGACACCCTTGATTCAATCATACACTAATCATACACGCAAATGTGTACGATCAAGATCAAGGACTCACGGGAAGATATCACAACACAACTCTAGACACAAATTAAAATAATACAAGCTTTATATTACAAGCCAGGGGCCTCGAGGGCTCGAATACATAAGCTCGAAAACACAAGAGTCAGCGGAAGCAACAATATCTGAGTAAAGACATAAGTTAAACAAGTTTGCCTTAAGAAGGCTAGCACAAAAGTAACATCGATCGAAAAGACAAGGCCTCCTGCCTGGGAGCTTCCTAACTACTCATGGTCATCGGCGGTCTCCGTCACGTGGTAGTAGGCACCCTCGGTGTAGTAGCAGTCGTCAAAGGTGTCATCTGGCTCCTGGACTCCGTCATCTGGTTGCGTCATCCGAGAAGAATGGAAAAGGGGAAAAAAGGGAGCAAAGCAACCGTGAGAACTCATCCAAAGTACTCGCAAGCAAGGATCTACACTACAGATGCAACATTATCAAAGGAAGGCTATATATGTGGATTGGGCTGCAGAAATGCCAGAATAGAGAGAAGGCCTAGTCCTATCGGAGACTAGCATCTTCTGGAAACCACCATCTTGCAGCAACAGGAGGGAGTACAGTAGCATAAAGTAAAGTAGTAGTAGTGTTATCAACCTCGGCCAGAGATCCTTTCTCGACTCCCTGCGAGAAAGCAATCCTAGAGCCATACTATCCAATTGTCATGACAATCCAATTATCATCACCATCCAATTCTCATCACAAGTATCCAGTTCTGGTTGTATCGATCGGGATACAACTCCGAGCGTCAGTTCCCGTAGGACAGGCTATCGATAGATGTTTTCTTCCCTGCAGGGGTGCACCAACTTACCCACCATGCTCGATTAACTCCGCCCGGACACACTTTCCTGGGTCATGCCCGGCCTCGGCCAAACAATACGCCGCAACCCGACCTAGACTTAACAGAGAGGTCAGCACGTCGGACTAAACCTATGCCCCCAGGGGTCATGGGCCATCTCCCCGGGAACTCCTGCACGTTGCGTGGGCGTCCGATGAGCAGACCTAGCTACCTCCTTAAAAAAGGAAGGAGCTTACTAGTCCAACCCGGCGCGCGCCGCTCAGTCGCTGACGTCTATTAAGCTTCGGCTGATGTATACGGCGCAGAACGCCCATACTATGCCCACGTGATGGTTAGTGCTATCAGGCTAGAGGCCCCTCGGATCAAATATCCAAATCGTAGTGGATTAGGAATGCGCGGTAACAAGCAGAGACTCACGAAAGATGTGACCCCGTTGCCCCATCTCGAGGACTTGTGGCAAGGGCTAAGAATGCCCGACCACGCCTTGTAAGTATCTCGCAGGCACCCTCCAGGTCAACCCGTCTCCACATCACTCGCGGGTACCCCTCAGGGTCGACCCGCCTTTCCAAATAATAGTTGTAAAGTCCAAGTATCCGTGTGTCCAATCATCTAGGGGAAAACCCGAGGAATCACCCCCGGTGAACTCCACTCGATGTAATCATCAAGGTGAACGTAAGAGGAATCACCCTTGAGGTTCACACTTGAGGGGTTGCACGACAGAGTCGTTTCGGAAGTGGTTAAGGCGGAATCACCCTCGATGACCATGACCAAATATCTACACTACAGGGTTAACATCAGAAGTGCTGTAGAGGTATCACCCTCGGCACTCGATAGTAACCCAGCAGTGTCGAGCAACTAAGGGGAAAGTGATGTGAGGTGCCGGGGCCTGGTCTTTGATCTCGTTGATCGGGTCTTCAATGATGAAGCAGGGGCAACAGGGACAAGGTGGGGGTCACTGATGGATCACTAACCAACCTATACTAAGCAGTTTAGGATAAGCAGGTAAGGTACAACATCATATACAGAGGCAGGCTATGCATCAGAATAGGAGAAAACAATAACAATAGAAAAATCTAATGCAAGCATGAGAGATGGAATGGGCAATATCGGGATGATCAAAGGGGGGGGGGGCTTGCCTGGTTGCTTTAGCAAGGAGGGGTCGTCGTCGACGTAGTCAATCATAGGGGCAACATCGGTCTCGGGGTCTACCGGAGAGAAGAGGGGGAAGAAACAGTAAATATAAAGCAACCATAACATAATAGGATAACATGCAGAGCTAGACGTGTTCTAACGCGGTGCTACACGATACCAGCGAGGGGAGAAGTCAACCGGGAATGTTTTCCCGGTTCCGGACTTGTGTCAGATAGATGACCGGAGGGGGAAAGTTCCATGTTCAGCATTCTAGGGGCATGTGACAGATGAACGGACCGCGTATTCAGATTCGTAGGATTTTTCTGAGCAACTTTCATGTAGAAAACATTTTCATCCGAGTTATGGTTTATTTTCTATGAATTTTCAAAGTTTTAAACATATTCTAAAATTATTATTATTAATTCGAAATTAAAAGCTAAAATGCTAGGTGCACCCAGCACAGTGTACAGCAAAGTGTACCCAGTGGCTGACAGGTGGACCAGGGTGTCCCAGTTGACCAGTCAACGTTTGACTGGTCAATAGGGGGTGGGGCCCCCTGTCATACACACAATAGTTAAATAGCATTTTAACCTAGTTTAATTAGCAGGTTAACTAAACTTAATTAGTTGACTAAACATGATTAATTTAGGTAATTAAGCAATTAATTAAATAAGTTTATTTTTATTTTTATTAATTTTAAAACCCTTTTTTAATGGGGGCAGGCCCCACTGCTCAGCTGCACAAGGCCATAGCGGGCGCGCGGGCGCTGCATCAGGGCACGGCCAACGGGCGGGGCACCCCCACTGGCCCAGACCAGCACGACGCAGGAGGGCGCCGACGACCACGGCGAGCAATGGCCTGGGACGATGGCGGGGTAGCAGGCGCGGCTGCCAGCTGGGCGCGCACAGGGGAGGCAGGAGCGACGGGACGCGGTTCGCGACGAGGGCGCAGAGGCGGGAGCACCACAAGCGCGGTCGGCAGAGGCGGCCGTGGCCAAGCGCGGATGGGCGCGGTGATTTAACACGAGGACGGTGCTGCGACGGTGGATCCGCATGGAAGAGCTAGGGGAAAGGGGAGCAGGGCTCACAACGGAGTCGTCGAGCAGATCAATGGGCTCGGGGGAGGTGCGATGGCCACGAATTTGACGATGAAGCTCGTCGGGGCCGAGGAAGAAGACAGCCGGTCCAGTTGATGTCGTGGCTCCCGGCTTGCGCTGGTTGGCGTAGACGAAGCGGAGGACGCCCGAAGGTCCTAGTCAGGGTGAAGTGGCGACGGGAGGTCGATGGCCGCGGGATCGACGAGGCCATGGCGACAGGGCTGTCGGTGCAGGCGGATATGAGCGAGGGACACGAGGGTGAGGGAATGGAGCAGCTAGGGTTCGAGGTGGTGGTGGGGGTTCTTATCCTCTTGGGGAACCGGCGGAGAGGCACGGGATGGCCGCCACGGCGACGCGCCGAGGCCGTGGCAGGCATCAGAGGCATCCACGGTTACCGCGCTCCCTGTAGCGAGGAACATGACGGCGAGGGGAGCAGGCTGGGCGGTCTATTGGGCTAAGGCCCAAGGGGGATATGGGCCCTTTTTCCTTTTTTTGTTTTACTGTTTTCTCTTTTATTTAGCAGCAGAGAGAGAGAGAGATGGAATTATTTGGGTAACCAAATAGTGTAGGAATAATATGGGACTAAGCCCAATAAATCCAACACAAATTTAGACAGTGCCACAATTATTTTTGGAGCAAGTAGAATTCGTTTGCATTTTCCAAAATTAAAAAACATTGAGAAAAGTTGAATGACTCTGATTATATGGCTACTGTCCATACTAGCACTTAAGTGATGTTGTTTTCCTTACTAAATAAATGTTATGGAATTTTAACTAGAGGATGAACATTTTTGCAGCATCACTTGGCGCAACTTAAAAGTTCAGTTGTGATTTGAATTTGAATTTGAGTTTGCAATTATTTCCTAATTGCAATTTGACGATGATGAACACGATGACAACACATGTGGTCTAGGTTAATAACAGAGTTAAAATCTAGGGGTGTTACACTTTCGTCAAGGGTGACCGACACGTGGCATCCATCTTAACAGAACGCCGTTAAGCTATCGGGTCTGGTTTTGGATCCGATAACCCGTTAACAACCCTGACCAATGGGTATTTTCCATGTGTAAAATCGTCATTGGCTGGAGGAAACACGTGTCGGCTCACCGTTGGGACAGATGTCATCCACTCATTGGACAGAAGGCGCCTATGATACGTCGACACGTGGCACGGTCCAACAGAGGCCCATTCCTTTGAAAAGGCCGGCCCGTGGTGAAACTGGCCTGTAATGAATAGTGTATCACTTTATACCCATTAACGGCCCGTGGTGAAACTGGCCCGTAATGAATAGTGTATCACTTTATACCCATTAAGGGCCCGTTATTCTGTTGGGCCGTTTCCAGCCCATTTTATCTTTCGGCCATCTCAGAGCCCATTTATTCTTGGGCTCATTTCCAGCATTCGTTTACTTACGGCCCATTACTGTCATTTTCTGCTTATGGGCCAAATTCAGCCCGTGGTTACAGTCGGCCCGTTTGTGGTCCGTTAACACGTTGGGCCGTTTTCATAGCGTCATGAAATACGACCTATTAACGATGGCCCGTTATGGTCGGCCCATGAACGGACGATTCCAACTCTAGCCCGTTTACGGCCACTATGTGGCCTGTTATTGTCCCATGTTTGACCAATCGATCATACTGCCCGTATAAGGCCCATTGATGATACAGCCCGTTGAAGGCCCATTGTTTCTGTGGCCCGTAGAAGGCCCATTGTTTCTGCGGCCCGTAGAAGGCCCACTGTTTATACGGCCCGTAGAAGGCCCACTGTTTCTACGGCCCGTAGGTCCAGTGTCACTACAGTAAATATTAGCCCATGGTTATTGTGGCCTAGTTTTAAAAAATAGGTTATTGCAGCCACTAGCAAACCGCAGAAAAAGAACTGCACTGACTACAAGCAAACAAATAAACAAGACAACACGGAAATAAATAAGCAAGCAACTTACACTAGGCTATCACGGCTATTACATATATTACATCCACTAGGCATCAAAGTTCGCCACCAGTGAAAATATAGGGACCACAACAACATATAAATGCCACAGCAAAACAAGTCCAGAACTGAAACCACTTTAGAAGAGCTCAAGAAACAATATCCTGGGTACCCATAATGCTGGCAAGATACTTAGCAAGCTTATTAACTTTCTCTTGTTTGGCGCTTAAGTCCTCCAGCGCTTGCTGTTGCACCAGAAAGTATGCATCTGAATTCTGCAGGGACTTCCTCAGTCCTTCAGATTCCTGTCGCATAACATCTGATCAATTTCTTTCAACTTGAAGTTGAGACTCAAGAAGCCGAACTAATTCAGGCAACGAGTTTGAAGAGCTGGTGCCAACAGTGGTAGCCAGTAACTCGAACACTACATCAAGACATGACTTTGGGGTTGTCTCAGTGTCCTCAATATAGTTTTTATCAGCTTTCTTGGAGACCAACAGGGATGTCTCACTATCTTGAACCTTATCTGCATTACTTCCTTTACCATTGCATAACAGGGTACTCTTCTCCAATATTTTATCCGCGTTCTAAAATAGAAACAAACAAACACATCTCAGGTTTACAATGTAGTATATGAAACTCATTTTGGTAAACTAGTTCAGTAGTAAGGTGGACATGATAACAACATGAAACAAACATATATCTATGTAGTATGGTCACTGTATGGTCTATATCATTCTAGTTTATGTTGCCAAATCAAGATAGATACAGTTCGAATCATATCTATTTAAGACAAAGCAGCATAGACAGAATATAAGTGTGGCAAACTACACAGCAATAACAACACTTGTAATGTGCAT
Source organism: Triticum dicoccoides (assembly GCF_002162155.2). Classification (NCBI taxonomy): domain Eukaryota; kingdom Viridiplantae; phylum Streptophyta; class Magnoliopsida; order Poales; family Poaceae; genus Triticum; species Triticum dicoccoides. The sequence continues at coordinate 766,152,889 of NC_041385.1, forward strand.
GGCATGAGAACGTAAATGTTTATTCAATTGAAACTAAAATCAACATAGAGCAAGTTACAACAGCAAACAGCCAAACACGTTGAAGAAACAGGTTTGAAACATACCTGTTGCACCATTGGAGTTTCAATTGCATCCTTCAAATTTGAAATTGGTTGGTATCAGTAAATACAGTGATGCAAGAGCAAAGTAGTATGAACCATAGCTACGGAACCTGACCTGAGAACAATTCTTCTTCTGCTTTAAGCGTTGACTTCGGGTTCGGAGTGGTGGTCCTCGTGATTTGGGCACTGCAGTTGCCTTACTAACTGCTTGTGTTTGGGTGCTCTATGGTGAAGACGGTGCTGTGTCAACGGGAACTGGGTGTCTATCTGCTGGGGTTGGGGTTAGAAGGGGTGTAGTTAGTTCTCTGTCCAACTGGGTAGGGGTACAATCTGCATGAGTGTGGGTTATGTGTGGTGGGGCTGATTCTCGGGCAAGTACAACCGTGGTTCTATCTGCATCGACAGGTAGCACGATCTTTTCTGAAGACCGTGTTTTTACTCCCACAGATACTGCCATCACTCCCTCCAATTGGAATAGCTGATAAACAAGAAAAGTAATTGAATGTACAAACATTGTAAGATAGACAGGTGCAATGGATAGTAGGGAAGAAAACAGGGCATGAAATAATTCACATTTATGTTGTCTAAGCAAACAGAATAGCAGGACATAATTTCACATATATGATGGCTAATTAAACAGGATAGCATGACACAATTTCACATGTATGATGGCTAACTAAACAAGATAGAATGACATACTCCAAAATATGATGACTATGTAAACAGGATGACATTATATAACTATATGATGTGTCTATTAAAGTGGTTGGCATGCCATAAATCACAAACATGCCGTCGATGGAAACATGATGGCATGATATAATTCACGGATAGAATGACATAATTTAAAATGATGCGACGTGGGCAAATGATGTCTGCCATCGGTATCTCAAATTCAAATTAGTCTGACCTTGTTCAATGTGTATACATTACAACATGCTCGTTTCCAAACCGCACCGCGCAGATCTCCGTTATATTCATGCATGCATGGGTTTCAAACATCAGGATCTCTTATTCAAATATTTGAATTCAACTTTACATTGATTATGACCTCACCTATTCTTTTACACCCACACAGTAGTATTCTCTTTATAATTGTACCACTAACTTTCTCTCATGCATGCATGCACACACACTACCAGTCGGCATTATCTATCGCACGCATGCAATCTTTTTCTTCAGGTCGGTCTCCCATGAAGGCACACACCCACAAACATCCCCCTCTCCATCATATCGGGCATTCTTTATCTCTCACGCGTGCATGCGCAACGATCGATGTTCCTCTATGTATGTGTGTATATAGCTAGGTCTTTCATAGTTTTCCACACAAACCGATCAATCGATATATCCAGTGAGGTCTCACCCTCTTTCCCACGCCCACATCGATCAATCTATACCTCTCTATATAGGATTAACATAAATAGCTAATACACCCACATTAATTATATATCCAACATCCCCCTCTCATCATCCATGCCTTCCGCTTCATCTCTCAGACGCGTACACAATGGCGAAGACAGGGGGCAGTAAGGGCCCTGCCCCCCCTAACATCACTATATATCGAGGCTAATATGAATGTGATCATTAGACAATTGCTGCTAAAAAGGTTTAATTTCATAAATTGACCCTCCTCGTAAAGGATTAGCAATGGTTGGCCCCCTAGCTCATTTATTTTTCATGGCTCCGCCACTGCGTGCAACAGCGCACGTGTTCGCCCCCTCTCTCTAAATATCGATCTCGCACTTGTGCATTCCTTCATAGTCTCCCTCCACTCGGCCCCTCGCACCATCTTCTAGCCCCCCACCGGATTTTGGCACATGTACAATCTAGCAAACTCCATGGTTGAACTTAAGCATAATGCACAAACCTCAAAACAACAGTGGTTCTCTTTTGTTCTAGAATCTTCCGTATCATAACTGCCAAAACTTTTTTTCTAGTTGAATTGCCATTATTTGTTTTTTACTTTATGCTTTACAACGCACAATTTCATGAATCATAAAATAGATTAAGGGCTTCTTTGATTCAAAGGATTCTCAAAGGAATTTTGGAGGATTCTCAAAGGAGAAGTGGAAATTAGAATTCCTATGGTTTTTCTTTCAAGGAGACACTAAAGGAACAAATCCTACAGTTTTCCTTTGCTCCATTCCTTTGCACCAAATTCATGAAAAGTAGTACCATAGGAAACTTTCCAATTCCTATGTTTTTCATTCACTTTTCCTTTCAAGCACTGGCGATTCTAGTAGGCAAGCTTGAGCAAGGAAAATCCTACACTAAAAAAAATGTTTTTGTGCTACTTCTATTACTTTGGACCCAGGCCACTGCCATACTAGCTCAACTCCCAGGCCCATCGACAAATGCACAGTTCAAATGCGTAGAGATAAATAATGATGGCGTTCAAGAGAGTCCATCACGGATAGCTAAGTTGCCTGGTACCTCACTGCTTGTCATATAGTAGGATAAAAAAATCGTATTTCCCGTTACTATGAGTGCTCAGTGGACAATATATATAACATGTAGAGTAAAAAGAGATGCAACAAGTGTACAACCTCTTTGGTGAAGCCATGTCAATCTCGGCGTGATTGGGTTGGCCGGTGAGGATGCTCCGGCTGATTTTGCTGTCGGAGGAGGGCAAGAAGATCTTAGGCGTCTAGAGATGGAGCCCGAGGTACTGCTCCACTGTGATGGAGGGTTTCGTCGTTGGAGCAGCTCCGGTGAGTTGTACGACACCGAGGCTAAAGCAGGACAAGAGAGACAACGAACAACGTTAACCTGAGTGGAATTCTAAAAGCATCTCCAATACATGACGTAAAATACATAACCACAAAGTGCTAGATGTAAAATACATCAGCCGCTCATCTCTGAACTTAACTGTCGAAACTGAACTTAACTGTCGAAACTGAACTTAACTGTCAAAACTGAACCTAACTATCAAAACTGAATTTTGCTGTAGAAACTGAATTTTGCTGTCGAAACTGAACGCACTAGCAAGGTGAGGCTACACGTCGGTCGACTGACTTTTTCATCTCTGGTCAGTCGATTTTGCAGCCGTTGGATAAGAAATCAAGGGCCTGCGGTTCATCTTCAACCTCCACCCCCTGAGCCACCAGCCACCACCGGCCAAACAGCAGCCCCCCCGCCACCGGCGGTGTGCTGCACCGACTGTAGTAACTAACCTAACTAGTTAATTAGTGCTGACTAGGGTAATTAGTCGGGCGGGGCCCGCAAGTCAGTGAGAGAGAGGGGCAAGTCAAACCGGGCAGTGGGGTCAACCCACGCCGGTCAACGGTCAGCGGTCGCCGGCGTTTAGCCGCCGGCGAGTCCAGACGCGGCGGAGGGGCTCGGGAAACGCCCTCCGGCGACCAAAACAGCGGCAGAGATCATCTACGCGTAGCTGGCGCTCAGCCGCATCCATCTAAGCAAGCGGGAGGGGCTGAGGTCGACCGGGCTCGCCAGAATCAAGCTCGCGGCGGTGGCCGAAGTTCGGCCAACGGCGGGTTAGGCGATGCATGGCGCTAGGGGAGGCGTTGGTGTGTGCTACGTGCTCCTGGTGAGGTGTGGAGCACGGTGGTGTGCTCGGAAGCGAGCTTACGCGGCTGTGGCCACGGCTACACCATGGCCGGCGGCGAGATGCTTCGGTCACGGTTGGGGATCGAGGCTAGAGGACGAACGCGTCGACGGGGAGAGGGGCGACGGGCATAGGAGCTCACAGCGGTTCCGCAGGGTTGGTCGGTGGGCTCGGGGAGAGGCCGGAGCAAGCGGGGCGGCGATGGAGATCTCCGGCGTCGGGAGGTTGAAGACGACGACGTCGAGGCGCTCGGGGCCGTCCGGCGCCGTGTAGCTCGGTGGAGAGGACGAGGAAGATGCGGCGGAGGTCGAGGGCGTGTCAGAGAGGCTTGGGGATGGCTGCGGCCGCGCGAGTGCTGGTCGACGGCGACGGCTGCGCTCGGATGAGCTCAAGGGAGAGAGCCAGGGGAAGGGAGAGGATGCAGCGGGTGAGGGAAAAGAGCGAGGGGACACGGGGCGTCGTCGTGGTGTTGCTAGGAGGGGCCGGGGAAGCAGGAGGTGGCCGGGGAAGCAGGAGGTGGCCGGGGCAGCGTCGGCGCTCGCCACGCACCTGTCTGTCCTCCTGGCAGAGGAGGAAGATGACAAGGGGGCGCTGGTGGGCTGGGCCGGCTATAGGGCCGCCAGGTTGGCCAGGTGGGTTCCTTTCTCCATTCAGTTTTTGTTTCTGTTTTCTATTTTGTTTTGTTTTGTTTTGATTTAGTAAAAATACTAAACCATTTTTAAAACTCCTGAAAATATTTAACTCTATGTCTTCCTCCAGGAACTCTTACCAACATAGGAGTTCCTGGAGGAAGACATATATTCAGAGATCATTGAAACTCTCTATATCAACCTAAGGCAAATCACAGCAATCGATTGGCGGAGTTCGAAGGAATGGCATACTCATACTAGAATGGATGATGTGGATTACCTTGTTGAAGACAACACAAGTGATAATTTTAGTAACTGGGGAGAAGCTCAACAGTAGAGAGTGAGTCCACTGTTGAAAAGTTATAGCATAATCGAGGAAACCGAGAGCAATCCCAGTTAGTGCCGATGATAACACCTGGCGCTTGCGCGTGCTCTCAAGAACTTGAGCATTTCCATATCCATCAAGGTTTTACCAATATCCGTGTCAAGGACCCTGGCAACACAACGTACTACCATGATGAATGCCGGTAGAAGATGCAGATGCAAAGGAGGATAACACCTTCTCAGATTTCACCTTGGCGGGCCAAGGGGACAAAATCTAGATGATCGACCGAGAGACATTTAGCACTCCGCTTCTAATGTTCTCCTTGATGTGCTAGCACAACCCATTTATAGATATGGTTTGATAACTAGAACATCAAGTAAAAGGTCGGACTTCGGGAGCACAAAAATCCATAAGGAATAACTAGGGAGTAAATCCTATGAAATCCTTATGGGTAGTGACCAAATGGCTTAATCAAGATACTACAATAATAGTACTTCCAGCTAGGTGTGTCCACTTCACTGGAACCTATATCATAGTTCTTGGAATAGTTCCAACCATCATATCTGCCTGAGATTCAGATCTGGTTGGTAACAGGACATTTTAGACAACATGTCTGGAAAAGAAAATTTGCAACACAACCCGAAGAGATGACGTTGCGAGATTCTTAGGAAAATGAACTACGATAGCATGCTCCAAGGCATGAGCTGGTTCTGCTACACACATGTGAACACGCTGTCCCAGACAAGCAAGACCATGCAGTAGTCTTATAATAAAACACTACCGAGTTCTGGCAGGGAACCATCATCACGGATAACGGAGTCCTTGCATAAGTCATATGATTAGCTCTTATGAAGGAACTTCTTCTCCTTGAACAAATCAATCAGTGGCTTGGGGTGCTACGGAATACATATGGAGTGGAGGTAATTAATCTACCAAACCATAGTATACTTTGCACATGTGTGGCTAACTTGGGATGATTCCAAAGGAAACAAACATTGACTTCCTTGAATTCACGGCGACAACTTGCATCAGATGCACATGAATTAAAGGGAGTCACTTCTTTCATCCGAACATATGCTTCATGCACGGGACATGAAGATAATAATTATAAAGTTTCCAACACTAGCTCAATGTTCAACTTGAATCATGGAGGAGACAAAATGCTGCTGATGGGCCCAACAACAACTCATTAGAATTTCCATATCACTGGAATTCCGCCATTATGTGAACAAGGTGATAGTATTGGTCAGACCAAAAGATATAATGGTGTATGCTCGAGGAACAGCCACGAGTAAGACAACATTACGAACATCGTCGGTTCTGATTTTATTTGACGATAGCCCATACTCAAATCAAAGTTTTTATAAGACAATAGGTCCAATAACTGATCACAGGGACCAATCGATGAAGATATCATCTTTCTTCAACTAACACACCAACACCAGGATATCCCTTTGAAACGAACTAAGTTAGGTAAGCTTTTATCTTCCACTCCAAGTTGTCGTTTAGCTTAACCAACTAGCTCAGGGGTATCCAACACGGATTCTTGGAGAAAGGGTGGTTTACAGGAATAAACCAACTTGATCGCGAACTCAACATAGCGGTCAGGTGACAACCTGGTAATACTTCCGAGAAGATATACGGAAAATCACGAACCACCGATATGTCACTAAGCTCGAGAACAATCTTGCTTTTCAGGGCAAGACGATATGATCAAATGAGCAAGGATTTGACAAAATCCTAACTCATCAATCAAAGAGTGCACCAGTAAATAAGGACTAGGTAGCACAATCTATCTTAGAATGATGATTCAAGAACCAACACGCTAAGAATGAAATTATTGTCCTTTAACTACCAAGCAACAAGGTTGCTAGTAGTATTGATTTCACACATCATAGTTCATATGTCGGCATTCCGGTTGCAACAACACAGGGACCGAGGAGTGAATAATGATGGAGAGAGTATCACTGTATCAAGAGTTCCTAGGATGGTGTGCAATTCCCATGATAATCTTGATATAAAGATGGTAATACTTCAAGGTGGAGCAGAGCAAAAGCTAGATTAGCATTTGATCTGCGGAGCACAACTACTTTGACCCAATCCTGGATATGGAAAAGGGTACTGGAGTTTGTTTCTCCTAGTCACTCTGGAATAGAATGGCTTGATGGACCACAAGAGTAATAGGCATCGATGAACGAATGCACACATACTCTTGACTATCAATTGATAGACGAGGGTCAGAAGACACTAAAGAGGGACAACTCAAAGGAACATACAATTTTCTGAGTTGTGGATGCATGGTTTAGCATGTCGAACGAAGTTCAACATATTTCTTCCGGATAACCGTGCAGAAAGGTAGAACTGGCAGAGCCACAATATATAATGGAGAACTCATCGAGGATTTTCCTGTTGTTATCTTTTGATCCAACAAACTTCTGCCATAAAGTGGTTCATAGTATTTGGAAGAAGGAAATACCACGAACTTCAAGGACTATCGCAAAGGGTACTAATAACCTAAGGGAGCTAGCAATTACTATCAACATGAAGTAAGTAGGGTGAATCTCGGGTTCAAAACCCAGAAGTGAAATGCCTACTAACTAAGTGGCATCACGGGATGCTTTCGAGGATGACGGCCAGAATGATCACACTGGGAACACAAAACATGGCTAGACTACTAGATGATCCCCTGAGACACCTAGGGTCATAATAATAACTCCAACATAAATATTGAGGCAATAGAGTACCTCAACTCACCGTCTAGTGTGGTTAACCTGGCCAGAGAACACATTGGGAACGGGAAGAAGGAATTTGCAAATGCATCGGATTGTTTTAGAAACCTGGGACAACTCGGACAGCATAACGGTTGTAAATGCTTAAGACTTGAGACATTCAGCAAAAATGGTGGCATAACCACTCAGAAGCACAATATCAAGATTCCGAGATCAACAGTTAACATACACAGGTGGAAACTGAACTGAGGCTTAAATCCAACAATCTTATGAGTCTACTGGTTAGTAACACGTGATCCTGATAGAAAGAAGAGAAAGCCTAGTTCCTTAACCCCGTAGGAAAGATAAGATGACTCAGATCGGAAGGGCATAAGGTATAAGGAGTAAAAAGAGCCTTACGTTCCAACCCACAATCAATTCCCCTACATATAACTAAAGCATTTCTAGGCTCAACTTCGACCAGTTTGGCTTGGTAATCCTACAGGCAGTCAAGCTCTGATACCAAAACTGTCAGGACCCCGACTCAATGCCACATCGATCTAGCATGTAATACCTCATATCACTTTGCGGCCTCACGCATGGTATCCCCACGGGTGTCGCCTTACCTTTACCCGGGACCGTTTGCGCCTTTTGGCACACGTATATGATAGTGTCGCTAGCATCCATATGATAAGGAGCCCGGGCTGACATGGCTAGTCGTAAACCCAAAGTGGCACAAACTTACAGGGACAGGCATCCATGACCCAACATCGAACGTGTCGGTCATCAGCGAGTGAATCCAGGCTGTAGCACTGGGCTAGCAGGACTCCGGTGAACCGGGCTGTAGCGGGCTAACAGGACTCCGGTATTCATCGCGTGACATTTCCCCGAAGGGACAGACACAGGAACGAAGAAGGACACATGCCGGCCATCCTAAGTGTTCCGGAGCAGTAGCAAGCTACCATGGCTCAGTGGAAACACTAGGAGACATTTCCCGGTAAGAGAGGCTACTAAGGATAAACAACTAGATAGTCAGATCCCACACATACCAAGCATTTCAATAACATACACACAATATGCTCGATATGTGCAAATACAACATGGCATCACAACATGACTCTACGACTCAAGTATTTATTCAATAGGCTCCGAGGAGCGAGATATTACAATCATGAGTCTCATGACTCAACATTCAGAGCATACAGGTCAAACACATGCGGAAGCTTAACATGTCTGAGTACAGACATCTACAAATGAAAAAGGCTGAGAAGCCTGACTATCTACCAGATCCTGCCGAGGGCACAAGATCGTAGCTGAGGTAACAAGCTAAACGTCAAAGTCCGCGCGGTACTACTAGCGAGACTGACGTGTCTCTGCAAAAACATAAATTAAGCAACGTGAGTACAAATGTACCCAGCAAGACTTACATCAGATCTAACTACATATGCATCATTATCAACAAGGGGATGGTGGGGTTTAACTGCAGCAAGCCAGCTTTGACTCGGTGGCTAACCTGAACTACGACTGCAAGTAACTCTTTTGAGGTGGCGCACATGAGTCCACATATTCACCATATCAATACACCACTATGGATCCGCTCCCGTCTCCCTACGAGAACGCCCTCCATAGCACTCACGCTTATCTTGCGTATTTTAGAGTATCCACTTTCACTTGTCTATGAACTGTACAGGCAACCCAGAAGTCCTTTACCGCAGACACGGCTATTCGAATAGATCATATTAACCCTGCAGGGGTGTACTTCTTCACACACGCTCTCACCACTTACCGCCGTTTACACGACATGTACTCGGCAACCTTCAAGCGGAAGCCCAGCGAGGGTGTCGGCCACGACCTGACTAACCACACAAGTCTCTCGTCCAGGTTTATCGCCTATTCGGGTTCCATCCGCAAGGAGATCCGGCCGGGGTGTCGCTCATGGCCCCAAACGATGTGTGCAGGGTTCCCAAGCCCACCTCGACGGGTGGATCTATGCTTGGTACACCGTGCCACTGTGCCTAGTCTGTCCCAAGCCCACCTGTACCGGGTGCCACTTGGTAGACTACTACAACTACCTACAAACACCAAAAACTAGTTGCAACTCTTGGACAGAGATCAAGTTGATTAATAAGTCGAGAGGGGCACTTAAGCATTCCAATGCATGGTAGTAGCTGGTCATGGATCACAAACACAGAACTCAGTTCCTGAGGACGGCTGCAATGAGACAACCCACCATGTACTCCTACATGGCCTCTCACCGCTACCTTTACCAAATCGTGTTCACACACTTAGCTCACACTCAGTAGGACATGTTTACACACCTCCAATTCATCCCCGATGAATCAGACCTGACTCAACTCTAAGCAGTAGCAGGCATGACAAACAAACATGAATGAGTAGGCACATCAGGGCTCAAACAACTCCTACTCATGCTAGTGGGTTTCATCTATTTACTGTGGCAATGACAAGTCATGCAGAGGATAAAGGGGTTCAGCTACCGCAGCATGTAACAGTTGTATCGTTGTTGTCCTAATGGAGTAAAATAGAGCAGGAGCGAGAGAGTGGGATTGTATCGGAATGAACAAGGGGGTTTTGCTTGCCTGGCACTTCTGAAGATAGTATAGTTCTTCATCGGTGTCATCGAACTCATCGTCGGAACCACGTCTATCGAGAGGGGACAACACCGGCAAACAAGGAAGAACACAATCAATGCAATGCACAATATGATGCATGATCATGACATGGCAATATGATGTGGTTTGAGCTAATGCAACTAGCAACCAGATTAAATGAAGTTGGTTTGAATCCAAGATTCAAATTCAAACTCCATATGTGGATATTTAAATGCCATTATATGATTTTTGCTAAACAGCAGCTATAAGTTGTTCTAACATGCATGAAAATGGTACAGATGGATAGATTGGATTTTTCTGATCATTTTTCATATATAAATTATTTCATTTGGATTTACGGTTGAATTTCTATGAATTTTACAAGTTTAAGCCTTTTTCTGGAATTTCCTGAATTAAATAAATCCAGAAAAGGTTATCTGCGTCAGCATGACGTCGGGGTGACGTCAGCAGGTCAAAGGCGCCAGCCCAGGTCAAACCTGACGGCTGGGACCCACACGTCAGTGACCCAGTCAACTAACTAAGTTAGTTAGCCCTAACTAACTGGGCAGGGCCCACTAGTCAGTGACTGTAGTAACTAACCTAACTAGTTAATTAGTGCTAACTAGGGTAATTAGTCGGGCGGGGCCCGCAAGTCAGTGAGAGACAGGGGCAAGTCAAACCGGGCAGTGGGGTCAACCCACGCCGGTCAACGGTCAGCGGTCGCCGGTGTTTAGCCGCCGGCGAGTCTAGACGCGGCGGAGGGGCTCGAGAAACGCCCTCCGGCGACCAAAACAGTGGCAGAGATCATCTACGCATAGCTGGCGCTCAGCCGCATCCATCTAAGCAAGCGGGAGGGGCTGAGGTCGACCGGGCTCGCCGGAATCAAGCTCGCGGCGGCGGCCGAAGTTCGGCCAACGGCGGGTTAGGCGATGTAGGGCGCTAGGGGAGGCGTTGGTGTGTGCTACGTGCTCCTGGTGAGGTGTGGAGCACGGTGGTGTGCTCGGAAGCGAGCTTGCGCGGCTGTGGCCACGGCTACGCCATGGCCGGCGGCGAGATGCTTCGGTCACGGTTGGAGGTCGAGGCTAGAGGACGAACACGTCGACGGGGAGAGGGGCCAGGGGCGTAGGAGCTCACAGCGGTTCCGCAGGGTTGGTCGGTGGGCTCGGGGAGAGGCCGGAGCAAGCGGGGCGGCGATGGAGATCTCCAGCGTCGGGAGGTTGAAGACGACGGCATGGAGGCGCTCGGGGCCGTCCGGCACCGTGTAGCTCGGTGGAGAGGACGAGGAAGATGCGGCGGAGCTCGAGGGCGTGTCAGAGAGGCTTGGGGATGGCTGTGGCCGCGCGAGCGCTGGTCGACGGCGACGGCCGAGCTCAGATGAGCTCAAGGGAGAGAGCCAGGGGAGGGGAGAGGATGCAGCGGGTGAGGGAAAAGAGCGAGGGGACACGGGGCGTCGTCGTGGCGTTGCTAGGAGGGGCCGGGGAAGCAGGAGGTGGCCGGGGAAGCAGGAGGTGGCCGGGGCAGCGTCAGCGCTCGCCACGCACCTGTCTGTCCTCCTGGCAGAGGAGGAAGATGACAAGGGGGCGCTGGTGGGCTAGCCGGCTACAGGGCCGCCAGGTGGGCCAGGTGTGTTCCTTTCTCCTTTTAGTTTTTCTTTCTGTTTTCTATTTCGTTTTGTTTTGTTTTGATTTAGTAAAAATACTAAACCATTTTTAAAACTCCTGAAAATATTTGTGGACTCTCTCTGGATTATTCCAGTGACCCACATTTAGTTTCAGAATTATTTGAGCACTTAAATTATTTATCGTATTTAAATGCCCAAACTCAAATACATTATGATTTAATTCAAAAATCCAAAAATGATCTAAGAATATATTCATCATTTTTGGCAGAGGTTTCCACCTTAACCAGAAATCATGAACTTTTCTTAGGGACATTTTGGGTTTATTAAAAAAGATGTTAATCCATCCTAGTTGAGTTGATTTAATGCTAGGGTTTGAACAATCCCCATTCAAGTTTCATAAAATTTAAACATGATGCATGGATGCTAAAGCAAAAACAAGCAAGGCCTGAACTTGGGATGTGACATTCCTTTAGTCCATCGGGACTAATTCCGTCTACGGTCTTTTTGTTGAAAACACACCTAACTTGCACAAACCAGCTTAACTTACACGTGTTTGGAATCACCCACGACACCTGTCAAGCAAACTCTAAGTGGGGAGGCTACAACCTCGCGTAGCATGGGATTAAATTTATATTGTGTGCTCTAAGGGGTGGCCTCCCCTCTCGGTCTCAACCGGAAACACCCATGCCCCCGGACCAGGTGGCCTGCCTACCAGCTATAACCGGTATCTTCCACCCTGGCCTGTCTGTACGGTGTGTGCTAGAAAGAGGTTGACAACTTACTAAACCGTACTCTACTTGTTATAGAGACGAGTGGTAGTACGAAACAAGTATGGGGGTTACTGGAACAAGACTCGATCTATGGTCGACTCAGGAGGTTCATAAATTTCCCTGCATGACATGTATAACAAAATGTTCCAACCAACACGATCACCGCTCACCATACCTCACTATGCCATACCGGACATAACCGTCCCAACGGGGACCGGCGACAAACTCATGCCTACCCAAGGCAGAGGTTTTTCCCGGATTCCTTCCGGCATGCAAGCAAGGCACATGAGGATGATTATTATCACAAGTGTGATCATTTCCAACAGCATGGAAATCACAAATATGCATCCATGCACATGATGATCTCACATGAAATAACAAGTTCTCCAAAAATGAGGTAGTGTTATAAACGTGTCAACGAACACACAAAAGTATTATGCCGGGGTTCAGAATGCTTGCCTTCAGGTCATGGGAAGGCAGGGTGCATTTCAAACTCTTGAAATACTTCTCCTCTCTTCAAAAATCCTATTTTAAAAATATATATGAATCAACACACAAAATAAAACAGCACAAAAAGTTGTTTAGAATTTTTTTCAAATAAATCTTAAAATAAACTAGACAATATTTGAGAGAGGTAGGAAAAAGAATTAATTCATTTGGAGTTATATTTTAAAAGATAAAGCCAGTCAAAGTCCTGGTAAAAAATATGTTTTTAAAATAAAACAGAAAAGAAAACGTTTTAAAAGAAAAAACACGTCGAAGGCGTATTCGGGAAAGGCGCTTCCACTTACTCCTGCGTGGACAGGCGCTGGGTCACTGACGGTGGGCCCGCCTGGCCCACTGGTCAGGTTTGACCGGCCACGCGCGCGTCGTTCCCCTCCAACCGAACAGAGGCGGAGCTCCGGCGAGGAGTTGCCGGCAAACGGGGGCGCCCCTTGGAGATCTGAGGACATGGGTGTGCTCAAGGGGTCGAGACGAATCTGCGGGTACCCGCCATGGTCGCCGATATGAACGGAGTCGCCGACGACGAGCTTCGCGGCGGAGGAGGCGGTCGGGTGGATAGTGGGTTTGGGGCTACGGTGGTTTCCGACCAAAATCGAGCGTGGGGTTGCACTCACGAGAGGGAGGGAGAGCTCTTGGTGGAGAGAATGGAGAGGGAGAGGCACTGGTGGCGACGGAATCGTCCGGGGCTTGGCGGCGACCGAAACGGCCGGACTCGGGGAAGATGGCCTTCCCTTGCTCGACTGCTGGCCAAGGCAACACTAGGAGTATCACTTGAGGTTGCTAGAGGTCTCGTTTGAGCTCCGGGGTCCTTATATACGCGGTGGAGGTTGGTTCCAAGGCGGCCGGCGATAAGGACGACGGCGAACCGCCTCCCTGTAGCGTCGGGGCAACGATGGGAGCTAGCCGACGAGCGAGGGAATAAGCTTGCGCTGTTTCCAGGGGCAGGTGGCGAGCCGGGGTGGCTTTGGCGGCGCCGATCGTGGCAGAGGCGCGCTGCGGACGCCGGCGTGCCGCCAAAAGCTCTGTCGGCGGCGCTGTTGGCTGCCAGGGCGGCTTGGCGCGTTGCTGTGGGAAGGGTAGTGCGTGGCGTGGCGCTGCAGAGCGGGCCAAAACCAGGGGGCAACGTGTCGGCTCGGCCGTGGCTCATGCAATACGCGCGCTCTGCTCGCGCCCAGAGCACGCACGGAAGGTCTTCGATAGAATGCCGTGGCATGCTACAGGTCTCAGGTGAGGTTGGCAAGAACTAGGGCTAGTCTAGGTTTAGTAATGGTAACAAGGGACATGGTGGTTTGGTCAGGAGACCAAGTTCACAATGCCAACAACAACTCATGTCAAATCTGGTCATGCTCTCAAGGTGTTTGACAAAATGCCACAGGCACCTAGGCCTTTATTGAAGGGGCCAAATCTTCCAGATCAGTGTCTCTTTGGATGCACAAGAGGGTGGTGAGGTTAGTTGGTGAAAAGCACAAACTTGCTAGTGCAAGTTTTGCAGAACTTCAAATCTGGACAGGATGAGAATGGCATAATTTCATGAACAAAAATTATGCCAATGGTTGCATGCTCCTAGACTTAGGGATTTAGCATGGAGGACTACAAGTAGGGAGAAGAATCTAGGGCCAAGGAGTAAGAAATAATATGGATGCTGTACAAGCCATCATGTTGGAGCAGAATGAAGATGAGGTTGATTCACTCAAAATATTCAAAGAACAACCCTGGATTTTTGCATATAATGGAATGATATGCTCCTACTGACACCCCATAATTTTGGTGGAAGCTAGAAACAAATATTTAAAAGGGTTGTAGTGCAAAATTGCCCACTGGACCAAAGAAGAAAAACAGGTGTAGCACTCAAAATATGCAATGAATGAAGTATATTATTGCACAAAAGTGATTTAGAGACATCACATGACATCTCCAAATTTTGGTTGGATTTTTAGTTAAATCTATCAACTGGTTGTAGTACAAAAAGAGCTCCGAAACTTAAAACAAGTCATTTTAATGAATAAAGCTTAGGGTGAAATAATTTAATAAATAAATCTACTGATTGAGAGATGTTTTTAAAGAGAGGGCATATAAGTCCAATATGTTTTGCAAGGATCCACTTGGGAAAAATTCCTTAATATTAAAAGAAAAGTTTTGAAATCAACAGAGATATACTTGCAGGCAAATTTTTTTAACTCTTGGCAAAATTTTAATAACTAAAACCTTGTTAAATTTTTGGGGTGTTACAATTACTACCCCCCTTAAGAAAACAAATCTCGTCCTCGAGATTTGCTAAGAGCCGTTGTGAAAAACAAATACTCCATATGTGTTCGAGCGGTTGTGAGTCTGCTGCCGTGGTGCTGCGTGAATAAAAATAATCCATGTAGTGAGGGGATAAACGTTGCCGCAACTGAGAGAAAAGAAATCTCATTCTAGGATTTTTCGCGGTTACACAAGTTGATCACGAAGAAAACTACTCATACTAGTAGGAACTAAATACACGACTCATCGCACAAATTCGAGGTAACATGCATAAGTTACAACGTAATAATAAATGCTGCAATAACAAACACAGCAGTGACGTCTAAAATGAAAACGGTAACTGGACAGGGTCCCGATAAAATGTCTCTGGTAAAGGGATACACTCCTCCTCAATTGGAGGAAGTGGATTGACCAGTCGATGTATGCGTCTCTCCGGGTCGGGCCTCAGTGGTCTGCCGATTGCAATCTGAGGATTTAAATCAGCGAGACTCTGGAGATAGACCATCACTTGCTAGTTCAAATGCTCTTGTGCGGTTATGTACTGGATAAGGTTGGCCAGTACTGGGTCTTTCTCAATCCGTCCACCGGGAAAAGTCGTTACTCCCCCGGGTGCTGCCCGGCTCGGAAAGTAATAATATCCTCGTTCGCGGGCATAGGGTACTGCGGATCGAAGACGAGCAATCGCTTCGTTCGCAGCAGCTTCTATGGCCAAGCGTGGGGTCGGCATGGATTTCCCCACGAAGGAAACCTCCGATGGATCTTGGTTGGGGTCTATGGGAGGAATGTGTACTGCTGCCCAACATTCTGAGGTGGAAGGGGTGATTCTCAATTTGTACAGCTCGTACTGGGGTGGCTGGGTAGAACCCATGGTACTGCAGGTAAAGTCCCACAATATCTTGACAAAGCTACCTGTGGTTGCATCTGGGGTTCTCCGATACATACTAGGGCTCGACATGGCAAGAAATGGTTGGGAGAATGGTGCACAAGGTGAGGGGTGCTGGGTAAGGTCACCAGGTGGCCTTCTTATATAGCATCTGGGCTGATTTATTTACCATGGTGAAAGGTAATAAATATGCCAGATCACCTCCAAGGGTCGGGTTAGTGTCAGGGATATACATATCTCATACAGAGACGTGTTACTGTGGTGTCGTCGGGGTTGGTTTCGGTAGCTTGTGCCCGGAAAATGTGCAACTATGCGCTGACAAAATACGCAAGGCTACTATTTAAAATAGAGGCACAACAACAGGCTGCGTTTTATTCACAAGGTTACGCGATTACAAAGCGAGGATACACTGAAACTCGGTACTACTCGTACGGCTTAATCTACCTCGTTTATGCCTAAACGGGCGTGCCTGGTGGATGACGAGGCTTCTCCACGTGTCTCACTGCCGGGATTAGTCGAAGATGGCGGAGGAACTGCGGGGTCGGGGTAGCGATGATGACCATCACGGGGATTGTTAGCCACAACCCCGTTGGAGTGTGCTCCCAAAAGGCGACGAAGCACTTCTGGGGTCATCAAAGCGTCTCGGTTGGCGGCTGGAGCTGATCGCAGGGTTTCGATCGGGTGTCCGAACAGCACGACTGGGTTGTTGGTGTCGGGCTCGTCTTCTCCTCTAGCTGGGGCTCGACGAACCAACTCTCCTCGAGCTGTGATCAGATCAATAGTGATTTGATCGAACAATGCCTCTAGTGCACTTACATAGCGCACTAGGTGCAACAATGCGGGATCCGTCTCGTGATCTCCGTTGGCAACTTGGGGTGGTCTACCATACCCTTCACGCCTGGTGTAGTAGTAGAACGAGCGACAGTTAACTCTGGGCGACAACTGTCGGAGTTGAACTATAGCCTCTCGAGCAGCTAGCTGGATGGCTTGTGGCTCGAAGGAAGTTGTCCTTCCGATGAACCTGTAGGGGCGTTCAGGAGATAGACCCCTACCGTAGATGTGCACAGTGGCCCAGAATTGACGGCTCTCACCGCTCATGGTCCCTTGGTACACCACATATTCTGGGGGTTCTTCTAACGCATAGGCACGACGGGTGAGGTTTGTGAGTATGGTCACAAAACCTCCAAGGTTGGTTGCTGTGGTCTCATTGTGCACGACGGGGCCTGGCATTATGGCTCGGTTTGGGGTAGAGGCTGTGCTGGGTTGCGGCTAGCGTTCCCTTTTTATAGAAAAAGGGGACGAAGTCTTCCTTCGCATGCTTGTGAAGTAGACATCTTGGGCGCTGGTTACTAGCGCGCGATCGACAGGCTAGGTTGATAGGTTGGGCACCGACTGCCAAAAGTGTCGGGGTCACTGTGTGGCTATCTTGCATGAGAAGCTTGGCTGGGGTTTGGTTAAGGTCTGGTAGGTTAGTTGGCCTAAGTTTATCGACCTGGCTAGGATAGGATTAGCCAATGGTCAGCCTGGCTCTGATACCAAGTCTGTGGCGACCGGTTTTCCGGGTATTAATTTCCAGAAAATGGCCCTTGTGCTCACCAGCCCCAGGATAACTGTTAGCAGATGAGGCACCAACTTGATACAGAAATTCCAAGCAAAATACAACATATGTAGTACAAGACCATTCTGGTCTGTGAGTACAACAAATGGTTTCTAGTGGTTGATGGCGGAAGCGGGTTGTGAATCATCAGTGTCTATGGGACTCCATTTCCCACAGGAACAACTGACCAGGTTAACTCCTATCTTCGCAAGGCTGCTATCACTGTTGCTTAGGTTCCGGGGCTGTCTTCGCGGTCGCTCCTCTCCGTGCAAGAAATCTGGCCAAGACAATAGCCAGGGACAAGCCAGTGAGTACTTTGAATGTACTCGCAAACATTATGAACACTGGTATAATATAATAACGATGTGCTGAAAATATTTTATACTCATGACGTCAGTCGCAAAAGTAAATAAATCTCTGATGCATGTGAGTAGGTTATTTATGAAAATGCAATAACATAGTAGTATTAAAAACATGAAATAAATAACAAATATGCCACAGTCGGGCGTCTGAGCGACACCACAAAAAAAGGGCTTTAAAAGAAATGCCACAGTCGGGCGTCTAAGCGACACCGCATAAAGGGCTTTAAAAGAAATGCCACAGTCGGGCGTCTGAGCGACACCACATAAAGGGCTTTAAAAGAAATGCCACAATCGGGCGTCT
>NC_041385.1:766171382-766190401 GCF_002162155.2 Triticum dicoccoides
AAATGCCACAGTCGGGCGTCTGAGCGACACCACATAAAGGGCTTTAAAAGAAATGCCACAGTCGGGCATCTGAGCGACACCACATAAAGGGCTTTAAAAGAAATGCCACAGTCGGGCGTCTAAGCGACACCACATAAAGGGCTTTAAAAGAAATGCCACAGTCGGGCGTCTGAGCGACACCACATAAAGGGCTTTAAAAGAAACAATCATAGTGAATATACCGGAGGTAAAACCATCCCAGGGATATTCGATAATACCAAAAATATCACGGGTTAGTCCACAACAAAATAATAATCATCATTATCACATGTCACAAGTTGTAATATCAGTTCTGATTTAACAGTTTCACCTCCGAAGACCGACACTAAGACCGACACTTGACCCATCCCAGACTGTAATCCTTAACCATGGACACGGCTATTCGAATAGGTTTTATCTCTCCAGAGGGTGTACTCTTTACCCACGAGTAACGGATTCCTTTAGTCCATCGGGACTAATTCCGCCTACGGTCTTTTTGTTGAAAACACACCTAACTTGCACATATCAGCTTAACTTACACGTGTCTGGAATCACCCACGACACTTGTCAAGCAAACTCTAAGTGGGGAGGCTACAACCTCGTGTAGCATGGGATCAAATTTATATTGCGCGCTCTAAGGGGTGGCCTCCTCTCTCGGTCTCAACCGGAAACACCCATGCCCCCGGACCAGGTGGCCTGCCTACCAGCTACAACCGGTATCTTCCACCCTGGCCTCTCTGTACGGTGTGTGCTAGAAAGAGGTTGACAACTTACTGAACCGTACTCTACTTGTTGTAGAGACGAGTGGTAGTACGAAACAAGTATGGGGGTTACTGGAACAAGACTCGATCTATGGTCGACTCAGGAGGTTCATAAATTTCCCTGCATGACATGTATAACAAAATGTTCCAACCAACACGATCACCGCTTACCATACCTCACTATGCCATACCGGACATAACCGTCCCAACGGGGACCGGCGACAAACTCATGCCTACCCAAGGCAGAGGTTTTTCCCGTATTCATTCCGGCATGCAAGCAAGGCACATGAGGATGATTATTATCACAAGTGTGATCATTTCCAACAACATGGAAATCACAAATATGCATCCATGCACATGATCATCTCACATGAAATAACAAGTTCTCCAAAAATGAGGTAGTGTTATAAACGTGTCAACGAACACATAAAAGTATTATGCCGGGGTTCAGAATGCTTGCCTTCAGGTCATGGGAAGGCAGGGTGCATTTCAAACTCTTGAAATACTTCTCCTCTCTTCAAAAATCCTATTTTAAATATATATATGAATTAACACACAAAATAAAATAGCACAAAAAGTTGTTTAGAAATTTTTTCAAATAAATCTTAAAATAAACTAGACAAAATTCGAGAGAGGTAGGAAAAAGAATTAATTTATTTGGAGTTATATTTTAAAAGATAAAGCCAGTCAAAGTCCTGGTAAAAAAACCTGTTTTTAAAATAAAACAGAAAAGAAAACGTTTTAAAAGAAAAAACACGTCCAAGGCGTATTCGGGAAAGGCGCTTCCACTTACTCCTGCGTGGACAGGTGCTGGGTCACTGACGGTGGGCCCGCCTGGCCCACTGGTCAGGTTTGAACGGCCACGCGCGCGTCGTTCCCCTCCGAACGAACAGAGGCATAGCCCCGGCGAGGAGTTGCCGGCAAACGGGGGCGCCCCTTGGAGATCTGAGGACATGGGTGTGCTCAGGGGGTCGAGACGAATCCGTGGGTACCCGCCATGGTCGCCGATGTGAACGGAGTCACCGCCGACGAGCTTCGCAGCGGAGGAGGCGGTCGGGTGGATAGTGGGTTTGGGGCTACGGTGGTTTCCGACCAAAATCGAGCGTGGGGTTGCACTCACGAGAGGGAGGGAGAGCTCTTGGTCTAGAGAATGGAGAGGGAGAGGCACTGGTGGCGACGGAATCGGCCGGGGCTTGGCGGCGACCGAACCGGCCGGACTCGGGGAAGATGGCCTTCCCTTGCTCGACTGCTGGCCAAGGCAACACTAGGAGTATCACTTGAGGTTGCTCGAGGTCTGGTTTGAGCTCCGGGGTCCTTATATACGCGGTGGAGGTCGGTTCCGAGGCGGCCGGCGATAAGGACGACGGCGAACCGCCTCCCTATAGCGTCGGGGCGTCGTGGCGACGACGGGAGCTAGCCGACGAGCGAGGGGATAAGCTTGCGCTGTTCCCAGGGGCAGGTGGCGAGCCGGGGTGGCTTTGGCGGCGCCGACCGTGGCAGAGGCGCGCTACGGACGCCGGCGTGCCGCCAAAAGCTCTGTCGGTGGCGCTGTTGGCTGCCAGGGCGGCTTGGCGCGTTGCTTTGGGAAGGGTAGTGCGTGGCGTGGCGCTGCAGAGCGGGCAAAAACCAGGGGGGCAACATGTCGGCTCGGCCGTGGCTCGTGCAATACGCGCGCTCTGCTCGCGCCCAGAGCATGCACGGAAGGTGTTCGATAGAATGCCGTGGCATGCTACAGGTCTCAGGTGAGGTTGGCAAGAACTAGGGCTAGTCTAGGTTTAGTAATGGTAACAAGGGACATGGTGGTTTGGTCAGGAGACCAAGTTCACAATGCCAACAACAACTCATGTCAAATCTGGTCATGCTCTCAAGGTGTTTGACAAAATGCCACAGGCACCTAGGCCTTTCTTGGAGGGGCCAAATCTTCCAGATCAGTGTCTCTTTGGATGCACAAGAGGGTGGTGAGGTTAGTTGGTGAAAAGCCCAAACTTGCTAGTGCAAGTTTTGCAGAACTTCAAATCTGGACAGGATGAGAATGGCATTATTTCATGAACAAAAATTATGCCAATGGTTGCATGCTCCTGGACTTAGGGGTTTAGCATGGAGGACTACAAGTAGGGAAAAGAATCTAGGGCCAAGGAGTAAGAAATAATATGGATGCTGTACAAACCATCATGTTGGACCAGAATGAAGATGAGGTTGATTCACTCAAAATATTCAAAGAACAACCCTGGATTTTTGCATATAATGGAATGATATGCTCCTACTGACATCCCATAATTTTGGTGGAAGCTAGAAACAAATATTTAAAAGGGTTGTAGTGCAAAATTGCCCACTGGACCAGAGAAGAAAAACAGGTGTAGCACTCAAAATATGCAATGAATGAAGTATATTATTGCACAAAAGTGATTTAGAGACATCACATGACATCTTCAAATTTTGGTTGGATTTTTAGTTAAATCTATCAACTGGTTGTAGTACAAAAAGAGCTCCAAAACTTAAAACAAGTCATTTTAATGAATAAAGCTCAGGGTGAAATAATTTAATAAATAAATCTACTGATTGAGAGATTTTTTTAAAGAGAGGGCATATAAGTCCAATATGTTTTGGAAGGATCCACTTGGGAAAAATTCCTTAATATTAAAAGAAAAGTTTTGAAATCAACAGAGATATACTTGCAGGCAATTTTTTTTAACTCTTGGCAAAATTTTAATAACTAAAACCTGGTTAAATTTTTGGGGTTTTACAAGGGGGGCGGTGAATAGGTACGATTACAAATTTTAATTGTTACTTAGAAATTTTAGGCAATAATGCGGAATATGAAGTTTAGCCTAACTATTGCAAGTGTGATGCTATGAGCTAAGCATGGTAAACAAGTAACACAAGTAAGAGAGTAAGCAAACACAATATGATATAAGTAAAGACTAAGAGACAATTAACCACAAGTAGTGGAAGTTAGGGTTAGGGATAACCGCAACTCCGAGAGACGAGGATGTATGTTGATGTTCACTTCCTTGGAAGGAAGCTACATCACCGTTAGAGAGGTGGATGTTACCATGAAGGCTCACCCTATTCTCCCTATGAGACAACACCATGGAGGCGTTTCTCAACCACTAGTGGTAGACCTTGGGGTTGTCTCCAAACCCTCTCAAACTTTCCGGGGGGTAATCACAATGAACGATTCCTCTTCGAATGACTCCTACCACCTAGGAGTCTCCAACCTCCAAGAGTAACCAGAATGA
This sequence comes from Triticum dicoccoides, assembly GCF_002162155.2. NCBI lineage: Eukaryota > Viridiplantae > Streptophyta > Magnoliopsida > Poales > Poaceae > Triticum > Triticum dicoccoides. The sequence goes on from NC_041385.1 coordinate 766,175,401, forward strand.
CGGGGAAAGCTCAAAAACTTGCTCAATTCACGAATTCCTTTGGTGAGTAGAAGGGGAACACTACAAAATAAAGACACATCCATGACATTTTGGGCCGAATGATTTTTTCTGTGATACTTATGACACTTCTATGACGATAATTGTGACAAAACCCGATATCTTCATAGATGTGGTGGGCTCCTACTTCTATGAAACAAATCATGACAGAAAATGGGCTTTTCATCCTGGGCGGGCCGGAGACACAGCTGCATGACATTCTTTGGGCCGTCCATGACTGAAAAAATCATGGTAGAAGCGAGAGCGAGGAAAATATCGGGGTATTCCCGATTATGGTGGGTGGTCGGGGCTGAGTGATGCACGGAGGTTTGCGCGTTTCTCTCGTACACACACGCGCGTGGGTGCGAGGCGTTGCAGGGCTCTAACTAAACCCGAGTGAGGCGTTCTCCTACTAAAACCGAGCGATTGCACTATAGGCTACGCGTTACTGAACCCGAGCGATCGATCGATGGTTGTTAACTGAACTAGCGATTCCTTCGCTACTGCTGTTAACTGAAGCCGATCGAAGCTGCCTCTGGATGAACAGTGAGCGTTGTAGGGGGGGGGGTTGGATGAAAAGTTCTTGGTGGGGGTGGATGAACAGGACCCCGTGGTGTTGCCTCTGGATGAACAGGACCCCGATCGATCGAGCCAGTTGGGGCTGGATGAATAGGACCCTCGTGGAGGGCTGGATGAACAGGACGACCCCGTGGAGGGCTGGATGAACAATACACGGTGGAGGGGTGGATGAACAGTAGCCCATGGAGGGGTGATTGAATAGGAGCCTGTGGAGAGGGGTGGTTGAACAGTAGCCGGTGGAGTAGCGCGCGGTGGAGGCTGGATGAACAGGAGCCCGCGGATGAACAGTCGCAGGTGGAGGCTAGAGGAGGTCGACGGTGGATGAATAGTAGCCCGTGGAGGCTGGAGGAGATCGACGGTGGAGATGAACAGTATCCTGTGGAGTCCCGTTTTGCGGTGTGCTACACCTTCCCGATGAACAGGACCCCCGTTTTGACCGTAGCGCTCCAACACAAGTCCGTTTCCTCCGTTTTGCGGTACGCCACACCCCTCCCGATCAACAGGACCCCATTTCGACCGTAGGAGGTCCAACACAAGTATGGTTCCACCGTTTTGCGGTATGCTAGACCCCTCCTGATGAACAGGATTCTGTTTCGAACATGGTCAGTCGAACAGAAGTCCGTTTCCTCCGTTGTGCGGTACGCCAGGCCTCGTTTCCATCGGCTGTTTCGTCCAAGCCGGTTGGCTCCCACGCGTTCCGTTGCCTCCCGATGAACACGACGCATTCCATTGCCTCTCCATGAACACAACAATGACATTGTTTCTCCGTTCTGACCCAGCCATGTACACGAGCCCTGGCCGTACGTATGCGCGAGTAAGCGTTCGAGATCCCCCCGGATGTACGCAAGTGGCCGCATTTTCTTTCTTGCACACTGGCCGCTGTATGTACGTGTACATGCTACGTGCAAGCCTCTACTACGACATGTGCGCGCCTCTACATCGACCAGTATGTACGTACCCGTTCGCGACCAGAATGACAACGCTACGTATGCTTCGACCAGGTGGGTCCCGAATGTGAGGCACTTCCTTGCATGCGAAGATGTAGCTGGTGGGTCCCAGCAGTTAGGGGGCGAATCGTTTTTTTGCACGGACGCACTTCCTTGTGTGCGAAGATGTAGCTGGTGGGTCCCAGCAGTCAGGGGGGAAACGTTCTTTTCGTGAAATATGATGGCCCGTCCGGTGGGTCCCCGCGGTCAGGTGAAGGAATAATTATTTTGCGTGTAATAGGGAGGCACTTCCTTGCGGCCGCCATGGACCCAGCTGTACGCCTCTCCACGTACAGTACTCTTCCGATGGAAGTCGTTCCTTGACCACATTGACCAACCTACGCCGAGAGCACTAGGGTGGTGGACAACGGCGAGGCCTAGGAACGGGATGACGCGGAGCCGGGGAAGATGCGGCAGTGGAAGCCCGCGCGGAGAGGAGTATGAGGATTCACTGGTTCGGCTATGGTGTGAGGTTGCCGTCGCCGCATGGCCTGGCCAGCGGTGGGAATACTAGGGGGTGATGAGGCCTCCACGACAGCACAGCCGACCACGGGAGGCAGGAGCATGCGGCACGACCGGCGCTGCTTTGAGCAGCTGGAGCAAGAAGACCAGAGGTTGAAGAAGCACTGCGGCCGTTGGATGGACATCGTACGGTCACCGCAACTAGAATCATTCATATTGACTAAGTTGACAAAGCCCACCGTCCCCATCAACTTATTAGGCCCACAAGTCAGCCTCCCACCAAGGTGGGTCCCAGCTAGCAGGTGGAGTATTCATTTTTTGTGCGTAATAAGGAGGCACTTCCGGTGGGTCCGAGCTGACAGCGGGGGGAACATTTTTTTCTCAAAATACGATGGCCTGTCCGATGGGTCCCAGCAGTCAGGGGGGAAACCTTTTTTTCGCAAAATACGGTGGCCCGTTCGGTGGATCCCTGCTGTGAGGTGAAGGAATAATTATTTTCCACGTAATAAGGAGGCACTTCCTTGCGGCTACCGTGGACCCAGCTGTCAGCCTCTCCAAGTACAGTACTCTTCTGATGGAAGTTGTTTGTTGACCACAATGACCATGCCGCGCTGAGAGCACCATGGCGGTGGACGACGACAAGGCATAGGAAGGGGACGATGCGGAGCCGGGGAAGACGCTGCAGTGGATGCCCATGCAGAGAGGAGTACGAGGGTTCACTGGTTTGGCTGCGGTGTGAGGCTGCCGTCGCCGCAGAATAAAAGGGGGTGTGGGTGAGTGGAGGGATGGCCTCGCCAGCGGTGGGAGTAGTATGGGGGCGGTGACGCCTCCGTGATAGCACAGCCGGCCACGGGAGGCAGGAGTAGGTGGCACGACCGGTGTTGCTTTGGGAGGCTGGAGCAAGAAGACTAGAGATTGAAGAAGCACTAAGGCCGTTGGATGGACATCGTATGATCACTGGAGCTAGAATCGTGCATATTGACTAAGTTGACAAAGCCCTCTGTCCCCGTCAACTTAGTAGGCCCACAATACTGGGTCCCAACTAGCAGTGGGAGTATTCATTTTTTTGTGCGTAATAAGGAGGCACTTCCTTGCATGCGAAGATATAGCTGGTGGGTCCGAGCTGTCAGCGGCGGTAACATTTTTTGTTGAAATATAGAGGCCCTTTTGGTGGGTCCTATATGTCAGGTGGAGGAATCATTACTTTGCGCGTAATAAGGATGCATTTCCGTGCGTGCGGTCGTGGACCCAGCTGTCAGCCTCTCCACGTACAGTCCACTTCACATGCATGTCGGTCATTGACCATGTTGACCACGCCGCACCGAGATCACCAGGGCGGTGGACGACGGCGAGGGCTAGGAAGGAAACGACATGGAGCCAGGGAAGACTCGGCGGTTGTTTCCCACGCGGAGGGGAGTACGACTATACGAGGGTTTACTGATTCGTCTGCCTTCGCCGGAGAATAACAGTAGGTGTCACTACAAAAGAAATACACTTCCATGATGATACGTGTTTGTCACAGTAGGTCACGTTTTTTGTCATGCATGTACATCCATGATGATTTTATGATAGAATCAAGATAGTCATACATGTGCTGTCGTAGAAGTGTTCCATGACATTACCAAAATTATCATCACGGAAGTGTCCAGTTCCATGATGATAAATCGCGCGTCATAGAAGTGCTTTCGTCAAGTGTGACCGACACGTGGCATCCACCATAACGGAACACCGTTAAGTGACTCGGGTCGGGTTTTGGATCCGGTAACCCGTTAACAACCCGGACCAATGGGAAATTTCCACGTGTAAAATTCTGATTGGCCGGAGGGAACACCTGTTAGCTCGTCAGTGGGCCAGGTGTCGCCCGTACATTCGAGGAGACATGCCTATGATACGTCAACACATGGCTGGGCCCCACAGAGGCCCATATAGGTTAAAAAGGCCGACCCAGTCAAAGGCCCGTAGTATTTAATCAGGTACTAGTGGGCCAGCCCAATAATGCCTGCTTAATAAAGGCCCATTTACGTCCCGAAGCCAGATTTGGCCCGTTAATTGTTCGCCCAATATTTGGCCCATTTACGCCTCGAAGCCAGATCTGGCCCGTTAATTGTTCGCCGAATATTGGGCCCAACTACAGCCCAGTGACTTTCGGCCTGTTAGAGGCCCGATGTAGACATGGGCCCATTTCAGCCCGGTGTGACTTTCGGCCTGGGAATGGCCCGTGCTGCCCATGGGCCATATATGGTCCGACGGGACATCGGGCCCACTAACGACCCATGCTAAAGGTGGCAACAGTTAAGCCCAACGTGACTTTGGGCCTGTTAAAGGCCTGTCGCATAATTTAGCCCGTTGATGCATGTACTAAGCTTTCGGCCTCTTAAAGGCCCATGATATCAGTGGGCCAACTAAGGCCCGAGATATGTTTCGGCCTAGTAACGGCCTGTGAGCTAACTGGGCCCAAAAAGGCCTGTTCTACATTTCAGCCTACTGAAGGCCCGTCGACGACTAGTAAAAATTGAGGCCCAACATGCATTTCGGCCTGCTAAAGGCCCGTGGTTTCATCTGGGCCGTAATAGGCCAGTACAATATTCAGCATGTTAATGGCCCAACGCTACCTGGGCCAAACTAAGCGCTGGGTTGACAAAAGGCCCAACTGAAATATAGGCCGGTGTAAGTTGTGGGCCTAGCACAATGTGTGAAGGCCCCAATCGTTCGGGCCCAAGAAAGACGCAGGCTGGCCCAATTGTGGCCCGCTAAAAACAATGCCCGTTAGAGTCGAATGTTTCGGCCCGGTCAACTACATCTGATTTTTTTCCAGATAGCGAATGATGGCAGTAACTAGTAGGAATTAAGAACAAACCTACTCTATGCAACATAGTAACTAGTAGGAATTAAGAAATTACGCCATAGTAACTAAGAATAAACCTACACTATACAAAAAAGGTTTTAAGGTATATTACATCCACTGGGCATCGAAGTTCGCCACCAGTGATCATAAAGCGCAACGAAGAAGCAGATTACAAAAAATGGGCACCATTGCAGCGTAACAAAATAATACTGAACTGAGACCACTTCCAAGATAGTTCAAGAAAGGATAGCCTTGGGGGGGGGGGGAACTGATGCGCAAGCTGCTGAGCAAGGCTGTGAGACCGGCCTAGCATGTCGATCTAGCTTCCAGGTGTAGCTGTTTAGCGATGAGGTTTTTATTGGTGTTCTCCGCAATCTTTCTTAGAGATAGGACTTCAAGTCGAAGTTGACTTGCAGAATGCCTTTCTGCAAGAACTTGGGACTGAAGAAGTCAAACTGATTTAGACAACGAATTCCGTGAGCTTGTCTGACTGCTAGTCTCAAGTAACTTGAACACTGCATCAAGACAAGACTTTGGGGTTGTCTCACTATCTTCAAGATGTTTTGCTTTCTTTGCTGCAATATATGTTGGGTTTGTCTCACAGCCTTCAGCAGACTTGTGCGTGCCATTAGGCATATCACCCTGAAACAAAGCAGAGAGATGACATGTTTTGCACGTGTATAAACAAAGATGTTAACCGTGCTGTCAATTCCATCCAATTTCAAATTAGAAAATAAAGAGTAACTTCAAAATATCAATAGCATAATTTGGCATTGTTCATAATGCGGGGAGCTTGACCACACTACCGGATTACCATGTCAACATAACAAGCATAGATGAAGGGCAAAGAAAATCAATGTATCTATTTTGGTTAATGTGCATGGCAAGTTGTTCATATCATCAGCCACATCAGTAAGATAAAATAGGAGATGACAAGGTGCAAACGTGGGCTGCTTCACCACACACTGGATTATAGATCCACAAAAACAAAGCATACATATAGGGAGTATTAAGTAATGTGCATGGTATGAATAAGGAATTTGGTTTTACAAGTAAAACTTAGAACTTACGGTTCTTGCGAACATGCATTTTGGTAGAAATAGCAAACTAAACAGTAGTAAACGATAGGTAGTATGAGAAAATTAAACAGCAGTTGAGGATAAAGGCTTTAGAAGGACTGGCTTACATTAATAGTTAACACCGGCTTTATAATGCCCTTCTCCATGCCAAGGGAAGGATAACTCAAGAATTTCAGCACAAAATCTTCTTCATAAGCATTGCCTGTACTCTACATTTTGTAGAGAGTAATTATAGATAGGATAATACTCGAAGGGATAAGAGGATAATGAAGATAAGATGCTGATTAATGCTACATAATAAACTACCAATCCCCTGGAAGTACAAGCGTTACAGGACAAAATGTACTGACAAGAGCAATGGGCTACACTTCTGCACTGGCATTGTCTATGTATTCTAGTTGTTGGTAAGATTAAATATAGATCTGATCTTTTTTCATAAATGGTGGGCGAGGGAGATAAGATGTAGAATGCTACACAATGAACCAATCCCTCTTCCCATAATACAAGAGTGTTTTGAACAATGGTGTACTGTACAAAACATTCTTATATTATGGGACGGAGGGAGTAGCTGTTAATGTAAGGACAGTGATAGACCACGTTCAGTCCTTACAAGAGGACTACAGAGCTAAACCTCTTCAAAAGCATTGGGTTAATTCTAAATTTATGCAAGAGTCCATACGGACCTTATAATGTCCACCAAATGGACGATTACGAGGCTAACATGTGCAGTGATGCTACATAATCAAACAGCTATGAAAGTAAGTATGGTCATACAGGGCAAGAGGTACTCACAAGAGAAATGCAGTGTGTAGTATAGTTGTGAGATTCTGTGGTCCCTTGAGAACGAATGTTCTTCTGCTAACAATTTTCGTACAAGTGAGACATTAAGGCAAATGCAGAAATGTAGTTCAAATTGTGATCTGATATCATAGACAGTACCTTACGCTGCAGCCGAGACCAATGTGTAACAAGATTATTCTAGTCACCGTCGGATAAATGTAGCACCGGAGACTTTACGGAAATTTCGTTCAGAGGCTTGCCATCGAACTGCGCTTGCCTTAGGTAGGAACGATACTTCATCTGCGAGTGCTTGAAAAGCGCAACCAACCCTTGCTCGTCTTCATAATCCAGTTTGATCCTCACCTATTAAAAAGAATGAAATCTTGTGTCTTCTGTCAATAGAAACATATGCAGTAATGACCATGAATAACATTAGTACATTACTTACACGTAAGTTGCGGAGGAAGACTGGAAATTGTTCTGTGTCTGCGGTATAATATTTCCATGAAGGAAAGATGCACACAAAGTTCCTGACAACAACATAAGCTTCGTCTTCTAAACTGGGAAGATATGGAACAGGGGTCCAATTTGCTGCAATTGGGGCTCTCTCTGGTTCGAAAAGGGATTTGGCAACTGGATTTGGTGTACTCTTTGCTGGAATGGGGGTTTTGCGTCGTAGAGCTGGTGCTATGTCAACTGGCATAATCATACTATTTGCTGCAGTTGGGGCATCAGAAATGACCAGTGTAGTAGGGCTAGAGTCTGCTAGAGTTGGGGAGTTTTGTGGGTCAGGTGATATTGCAACTACACCTAATGGGCTATTTGATTTATCAGGTTCCACTACCTTTTCCAAATACTTTGCTTGTGCTCCTCCACGATCAGCAATCGCCCTCTTCCTTTTGAACGTTTGATACACAAGAACATCATTTGGATGGATAAATATGGTATGATGACAGATGGAATATGTACTGAAAATGGATAGGCAGGGCGTATTCGCATACACAATGTGTAAACTAAGCTAATGGCAGTTCAACAAAGTGGAAGCAATGCAAAGAATCAATTGCAAGATATGTGCGACCAATGTAATCTTGGAAAGTTAGAGCAAGCACCTTGATGGGTGAATAAGATAGGGCATCTTCCTCTGACTCCTCCACTAGGGAGCTACATTGACTTAGGTCTTCCTCTAGCTCAGAATCACTATTAGGATCATATTCTGAGCATGAATTTGTAGGTGGAGAGCGTTTGCATTGCATTGCATCCAGACTTGATTCCAGTCCCTTAATGCCAGGTTTGACAGCCATGGCATTGTTCTGCTTTATTCTTTTCATGCGCTCAAGCTCATAATCATTATGATGCTGTTCAGAATCTGAGATTCATGAAAACATAAAAAGTAGTCAGATTATCTATGGAATGCATTGCGGAATCAACTTGAAGACTATCTCCCTATAAACCCCTGCATATGCAAAGTTCACCCCAACCATGCTGACCAGACCACACACTGAAATACAAACCCCTTATGTCTCTATAAGAGGCAGACACACATTTCAAAACTGAAGTAGGAACATTAGAATCATATGAAATTCGTATTTGAACAAATAAACTAAGGAATTATGAGTGGCATAATGTTTAGCTTCAAGGGTGGAGTGTTGGTAGTGCGACACAAAGCAAGTTGGTAGATTGTATTCCATGTAAAAGATCGAAACCTATGTAAAAGCTGGAAATGACACTTTCTTTCTATACAATGCAGTGTTTGTTTCCCACACATGATGGAAGAGATCACATAGAGAAATACTATTCACTCATGTCTACGGTTCCAGTATTTAGAAACAGGGTGGTACACCCTAAAAGAATATTGACAACAAATATGACAACACAAGCATAGATGTAGTGAATCAATCATTTACTTGTGAGCTTACTAGGATAAGTATGCAGAATTGTAACTGCAGTAAGAGACCGTCCAAAATCTGAATGAAGAAGTTTGTCTAGCACTTACTGTTTGCAACAAATCGACGTGAATAATTGGATATTATATCGAACGAGTAAGAAAGACAAGTAAAATTGTCAACAAACCTGGCTTGCAGTAGTAATCTTGGTCAATGTCACTACGACCAAGAATCCAAAATGACTAGTGTCTGTTCCGAGGGCCGGAATTTTGAAAACCATGTAAACTTTAGAGGTACTAAAGATTACCGAAATACATATGAACCATTAAGTGTAGGTAGCACTGAGCACACATCAAACCCTAATGACAGTCCTGCCTATTGAGTAATGAATCAATTAGAAAATGGGTGATGAGGAGCGGCTGCTCAGTGTTGAGGACGTATCTCATGATAAATCGGGTTGGCTTGGTGGGTGCTGCACGTCTGAGCCCTGAACGGACTGGGAAGGTAGGCACGGCGGCGTGCCCGGGCAGCGGTGATGCTGTTTGGCAAGCGCCTCCGGACCTCCTGTTAGTCCAGCGTCTCCTCCTAGAGTCATGCTATCCGGGGATGGCAAGTCAACGGCGAGGCAGGTGGCTGGGGGCGAGTAGAGGTCGGAAGCGCGCAGCAGAACATAGTGGAATCGGGGCCTGGGACGACCCAAAATCCCAGGGTGGGCCGGCCCACCATGGGCACCCTGTAGAGATACACACCCGAGCGGCGAACATGCATTTTCGAAACTAATTTAGGAACATTTAGCTGACCAATTAAACGACTCTGTTTTAATAATATAAGATTCGTATTTGAACAACTAAGCTTGTTTAGCTTGATGGGTGGAGTAGTGTTATTATGACACGAAGCATGTATTCTGATCGTATAGTGATCATAAAAGGGGGAAACTCTAAGCATATTTTTTTAGCAAAGGAGGGTTTCCCCTCCAATTTCTATTAAAGAAACCACCTCGGAACCAACATGATCAATTAAACCCTAAGCATGATCAATTAAACCTTATTATGACTGTGCCATGGCAGATTTGAAGCCGCAAACCGGAGAAATGATATTTAGCATCCATTGTTTGCTTCAAACTAAGAACTAAATTCTAAGAGCTGAAAAGAAAGCAGAGTAACCAAGTTAAGATCTATTTTCTGGTTGAGATCAAAAAGTTGAGGAGATATGAAGTACCACCTCTCTTGCGGCGCCGTGTAGGCATCGAGGGTGCAATGGCCGTCGGTGGCGTATAAGCAGATCTACGACGGTAGATGTGTGCATCGGGGGATAAGTCCCATTGCAGTGGAAGAGAAGGTCGTGTGAGCGGCCCCGGCAAAGAGGACGATGGCGCCGATGAAGCAAGAATACGCGATGCAAGGCTATTGGTCCGTCGCCGTGGATGAGAAACGTCCATCTCTAGCAATGGATGACGCGGTCTTGGTAGGCGCTCCGGCATGGTGGAGGACGGTGGCGATGGATGTGGGGGAGGACAACGGCGATGGATATGGTGGCGGACGGAGGCTGGTGCGGGGATGGTGTTCTAGAGCAGACGGTGTATGAACGGGAAAATGGAGGGAGAGGTATGGGGAACCATGTTTTTGGGACGCGCCTGTCTGAAATATGGGAAAGTTACGAACTTAGCCCCCGTTTAAAATTTGGACGTCTCGTTGGTTAGGGATAGGACGGTAATCTTGCATCTCGCCAATATTTGCCCAGAGCAATTTCATGCGAGGAGAGGGTGGTTGGCGCCCATGGTTGGCGCCCATGATGTATGAACGAGGACGACAGGTAGGGTGGTTGTGTCACGTCTGAGTGAAGTTACAAACCTACCCCTATTGAAAATATTTGCCTACATCAATTTCGGCCGAGTCGAGTTTGTTTTGCCGCCCACCATGTATGAATGGGGAATGGAGGGAGAAATAGAGGTCTTTCGGATGATCTTGAATCAAATGTGTTTTGCCGCCCATGTTTGACGCCCATCCTGTTGGAAAGGGCTCAGAGACGGTCGTGTCACGTCTAATTGAATTTACTAACCTACCCCGATTTAGAGCAGTGGAAATCGGGCCGATGGATTGTCCGTATAATTGGTAGACAATAATTTCCATCTCCCAAACACTTGGCTTCGGGCAGCCGACGTGGAAGTGGACATTTTGCCACTTCTTTCGAATTTTGGGACAATAAGCATCCACGTTTACCCTGGCAACTAAATTCGAATCCATTTTGTATTCCTATATGAATCTTTATAAATCATTCTGTGTGTTTTTATATATCTTCAAAAGGACGACAAAGATTTATTCCACTGTCATATATGAATATGGTTTACAAATGCCGATACTCAAATTCAGAAGCTAGAATCTAGTTTAAGGTGAATTCGAATATTTGGAACACTTCATGTCCAACTCAAATGTCACACGCAGCATAATGTGTACTCCCATTTAGATATGTACACAAGCAATGTCTCAAGATTCAAATACTGAGTCAATCAACTAAGAATGTACAGAACTAACAGACATATAAACACTTATAGATTATATGGATCAATAATATCAAGTAACATACATAAGCTAGGCCGTTGTACTTTTTTTTCCACAACAACATCCTTTTTTTAGCCAGCATCTTGGCCCTTTCCGATGCGTGCCACTTATGGTCCATCAATACTACTATTATTGTTGAATGCACATTCAGCCCGATTGGCATATTTGTAGGTCTGGCACAACAATCCAAATGAAATGTCTCCGAGTCTTATCTATTAATACAGACTTGTGCTCAAATAAAATTACAAACCAAAAAACAAAAAACAATTATTACATGATCTCTAAAACAAATGGTTTGATTGATTATATGAACAAACAACACAAAGGTTATTCAACGATGGAAAGAACATTTCACCTATGATTTACCAAGTGGGAATTTAATTTCCTCTTCTCCTTCAGGACCTTAACAATGTGGTCAGTCTCAACTTGCTTCGTTTTGAAATCCACCAAAAATATAATGGTTGTCTTGAGTATTGCTTGTGATTGTGTTGTCTTCTTCTTCAACATGTCAACTTCATCTCTAAGTGCAGAAGCAGAATCTCTTTCGACGACTAGTTTTGCCTCTACAGCATCAGCAATTGGCAATTCATAATGCACGATTGGGCTGGTGCAACTGGTGTGGGATGATGCAACATCCATGGGGACCTTGCTCTTTGGTCTTGGGCTAACCTGTTTTGCCATTGAAGTTCCGATTGGATTCAGAAAAGTTGAAGTTAGCAAAACATCTCAACTGGGAGTTATAACAACAAACCAGTTAAACAAACAAGGAATTAAAGAGTTCAATTGGATGCTGAAAAGTAGTTATTAACATCATTGTAACCCACTGTTGCAGCAGCAAAGTAGTTAAACAAACAAGTAGCTATTTAAGTTAAGGCAAACACGTAATTCTTAATAGTAAGTATCAAACACATAGATAGGCACAGTCTACAATAGGATTACCAGGTTGTGGCATTATGTAATCAGTAGCAAACTAAAATAAGCCAAGCAACGTAATTGAACAATTTTGCAATAAGTGGCTAACTAAAATTCCGAGAAGCAGGTAACTGAACTTATGCTAGTTCTTTGTACAGGCGCACTGCAACTTCTTTTTCGCTTACAAGGTTGTACGAAGGAGTCCGTGGCATCAATTGCTTGGATACGCAGTCCCAATACTTCTTTCTTCCCACACTGCATTGGTAAGTCGAATGGTTAATCTGGTAAGATGGTGCGTCCTTGATATGTTATATGAGGACGTGTAGTCAGACTAGTTGTAGACACACACATGACGCTGGCTTTTACTGTATATTTCATGCGATTACTTTTGGTATATTGAGATCTAAGAAGTCTACAATAGGATGAAAACACTTGGCGAACTCAGTTCATAGAAACACACAATTCAATCATTCTGTGGGTAAATCAAAAGCGCCACTGGAATATTTTTCACTACCCAATCATACACGCAAAAAGGGGAGATGCCACCATAGGGGCTGGTATGGGTGGCCGCCTCAGGTGGCTGGGAAGTGTGCACCTAGTTTGAGTCGTCCAGGTTGGCCCAGGCTAGTTTTGTTCGTCCTAACGCACGAGCAAGCAATGTAAAAAATGAAAAAAAAATGTTTCAATTTGGATGGGCCAATAACATAAGTGCAAGGCAGGCCGTATAGCAGGCTCGCAGCCCAGACGAGCGCCTCCCATATCGATCGACAGCAGGAAAACTCATCGTTCATTCGCTCCAGCCTCCAGTCTGGTTCGCTCCTAACCTAGCCGCTGCTGGACAGACCGACACAGCACTTCCTTGCTCCCTCGTTGGAGGGCGGTCGCCAAGCTTCAAGAAAATGGAAGGACAAGAAGATGAAGATCCAACCCTGGGTGTAGCCTGCGTGGGAGGCAGCGACGGCAGATGGGCATGGCATCGAGCTTGCGCAAATGGACAGCCGCAGCTTGCAAGAGTAGCATGCGCAACGAGCAGGTACATCACATTCCTAATTATATCTAATTCAACTCTTCAATTTCTGGCCAATAGTTAAACCTGACGGTGTTGTAAAACTTCTTGTATGTAGGGAATCTATGAGAAAATGAAACCAATTTCTACTTATTTTATAACTCCCCCAATCAATACTCAGCTGACTGAATCTGATGTATCTAATCAAGTTTTCGGTGCAAACATACAAGCTCATGTTGTTCTTGAGCCTGAAGTGTCTAATGAACAGACTGCTAATGAATGATTTGATGCAAACATTTTACATGCTCCTGGTGATGAACATATAGTGTCTAATGAGGGATCCAATGCAAGCATTTTGCAAGCTCATTGAAGGATTTAGTGTCTAATGATGATCTGCTATGTTGAAAGAGACAGAGATTTTCAGGCATTGATGACAAGCAAATAATAGTGCATTTTCATAGCTTGAGGAAACGTCGAGGCCATCTACCAGAAAGTCCCCGTATCATGACAACATAGTATAAATACTTTTCTAATCTATTGTTTGAAACTATTGGCATACTTGTGCAGGATAGATATACTGATATGAAGTTTGCGCACTGGTTATAGGTGCAATTACACTTTGATATTTTCAGCCAGAGAATGAATAATTCAAGCCGGTACAGACCATGTTTGTAGTCCTTGTACACCCTGTTGCATTTTTTGTTTTTTGGTGATTGCATCATTTAGTGTTTATAATCTGAACTACTTTGGATCATTAGCTGGTTTTCAAAGTGCATGTAGCTTCACATTTCTCAAGTTATGTTGATTTCCGGAGTGCAAGTGCCTTCGTATTTTTTAAGTTAAATGTTCGCCCATGGTAACTTGAATTCATGGATCCGGCACTTCACACAAATCATTCACGAATGCCAGTACGAATTAAATGAAATGCAGGGACTTACGCTAGCTCATTGTACATGCTCACTACAGCTCTGCTTGTGCTTGGGATGTTCCATGTACAAGTCCATGTTACCACTTGCTTGGATGTGCAGGCCTTGTCCTCCTTGCATCCCCCTCTGCATTTTTGACACGGCGAATGGTTGATCAAATAAGAGGAATCGACCTTGATGTTGTATCGGAGGACATATATTTACAAGGTTATATGGGTGTGCAGGATGTGTACCAGATCCAGTAGCGCCGTCATGCTCGCTAAGAAATGGATTTGCTTGTTTCAGAGGATATCTCCAGAAGAAATAAGAGTTAAAGTCAGAGTTGCATAGGCGTGTAAGCTAAGAGAGCAGTGAAAGGATATCCAAACATTGTTGGAACAGTGCACAAGGGAGTGATGTGTGGATACCTAGTTCGGGCTGGCGTTTGGGCATGCTCTCCTAGATAGAGTGCGGGTCACTTCAGAGCCGTTGAGGGTGATGCGCTGGCGTTGGCTGGCCGCGCACGGATGCAGATCTTGAGGGGCAGCGGAGCGCTACGATGCGGTGGACGAGACCGTTGGTGAATCTCCAACGGCCTCGGGGGCGGAGGCGCGATGATGTGCTCGGTGAAGTAGCCTTGGTGTGCTGGGAAACGGTGTCGGTGAAGCGCACCTGATGCGGTGGAAGTCGGTGTCTATGAGGCATGTTGGTTGCGGCGGCCGACGTCGTCAGTGGACCACCTAGTGCGGTGGACGAGGGTGTAGATGAGGTAGCTCCGGTGCGGTGGTGAAGCACGACCATCGTCTTCGTCGTCGTCGTCCGGCACAGAGGTGGGGAAAGAGATGAGACGAGGGGCGATTAGAACTTTTCTTGGGTTGGCGGCGAATTAGGGATTTGAGCAATCTGGGTGCGGAAGGGGACGGTGGAGAAGGGAAATTTTGCAGGGATGGAATTGGGGCCGCCAAATATT
>NC_041385.1:766190905-766206080 GCF_002162155.2 Triticum dicoccoides
GGGGGAGGGAGGGGGGTGGGTGGCTGGGTGCTACGCGTCCGTCCGACACACGCGACCACCCCGACACGACCCTGGTCTGCCTGGTGCGCCTACATTTCAGAATGCAAACGGATCTTCTTTCATTTGCAAACGAATCTGTATGTATTACCATGCCCGTGTTTTCCTTGTAATAATTAGTCATTCGAAACGAGATACTCCCTCCGTTCACTTTTGTAAGTCATTTCTGACAACTTAGAATGAACTGTTTTGCACATTGTCTGAAATGTCTTCAAGGTCTTATAAAAGTGAATAGAGGGAGTACTATAAATTAATTAATGAGGAGTTATTTGAAAAAAAATCGAAACGGTATCCACGCTAACATGGATTAGAGTGTGTGTCACATAATAAGTTATTTGAATTAGAGTGTGTGTCACGTAGCGATCTCCAATTCTAACGTGGATTTCGCATTTCATTGTATCCATGCTACTTTTTTTAATACAAATTCACATGTATATGATGAACAACATGGTAGTGAGAAAACTTTTGGATGGATTCAAATATATGACCTACAAAATAGCACAAGAAATTGAGTCAATGTGAACTTTTTGAAACTTAGTATGGCACGAATTCGAAATAATTACCCGTATGCATGGTCCTGAGTTCAACTCTTACAATGTACATCGAATTGAAACATCGATATTAAGTCTCGTACTATGTACATTCAAATGTTTTTTTAGCCCCCCCACACACACACGCTACATACTTCCTGTATCGGTCAATCTTCCTCTCCTAACCACCTTAGGAAGCTATCGTTTTCCAATACACGTTCATTCTTTCTCTCCATGTTTCGATCTCTAAGTCTCTCAACTACACAACACCCTTTTCCACTCTGTTACCAAATGTATTTACCTCACACACCCACCATTGCACCCCATGCCAAGCTCTCTCTCTCTCTCCCTCTCCCTCTCCCTCAAACCCTCTCGCGCTAAATACATGCATTGCCTATCTAGCCCCCCAACCTCTCGTGCGCACGCACACACGTTGTCTATCTAGGTCACTCCCTCAAGACTGTCTCACTCTTTCTTCCGCATGGCGGGCCACACTCGCTCAATCTCGCTCTCTTCATCTGAGTCTCGTTTAACCTCGTTTTCTTTCACACACACAAATGATATATCTCCCTGTTCGGGCCTCAATTGACACACTTTATAGTCTCTCACGCAGATTGTCTATCTAGGTCAGTCCATCCAAGCCGCCCCCACTCTTTCGACCTCATGGCGGGCCATGCTCACTCAATCTCTCTCTCTCTCTCTCTATCTATCTTTCTCTCTCTCTCTCTCTCTCTCTCTCTCTCTCTCTGTGTGTGTGTGTGTGTGTGTGTGTGTATGTCTCGATTGACCTCGCTCTTTCTCGGACAAAAACTATATATCACCATGTTTGAGCCCAATTCGACCTATTCAAATTCTATACTCTCTCATGCACATTGTCTATCTAGGTCACTCTCTCCAACATGTCTCACTCTTTGGATCGCACGGCGACCCTATGTGATCGATTGACCTTGCTTCTTCCCACGCACAAAATATATCTACACGTCTGTGATTGGATCATCTCTCAAGCTCTATCTTATAGCCCTCACCCTTGCCAAACGCTCAATGGGACAATATCTCTCCAGAGCATATATATCTGTTCAATGAATGTCGGACCACACTCACTTTGTCTCTCTATCTATATGTCTCTCGATTGACCTCACTTTCTCACACCGTATCTTCCACGCATTGAAGCTACCTCTCCATCCCTCGCGAAGCCGGAGCTATTTACATTGTGAGGGGCATTCCAACTTTGGATTAATTTGTGTAGGCATTTATTCCGGTCGGTTTAGATTATATTTTCGTAGCATTTGGCCCACAACTACTCCAAACACCGTTGCAATCCCGGCAACTCCCCTAGTTGATTTCCCTCTGGCTCGGTCATCGCTCTCTCGCACATCCTTTCTCGCCTTCAACGTCGCGCCATGGTATTATTGCAAAAAACTCTGTTGTTCTCTTTAATTATTATAAATAAGCTACAAAACTACACACCGATAGTCCACTTGGAATGGAACAAATTTCGACCCACAAATTAAAGTGCTACAAACTACACACCGAGGGGCCCACATGTCATGAAACAAATTTGGACCCATATACAAATTAAAAAATAAAGTATGAGGATCGAACATGCGACCAGGGCCTTCAAGCTGCACGTCAATAGGCAACATACGTAGAACATCAATGTTTGTTGTACCGCCCTTTGTTCACATAATGTTTTTATACTACAACAGCCTATTTAATGGATAACATGTAATATTATTTTTATTACTATCCGCCTTCACTTACTGGTGGGTTCCATGTGTGCTCTCTCTCTGTCCTCCCCTTCCACGTTTAGACGCACGGGCAAACACGAAGAACTCGCGGGCGATGTTGCCGTTGACCATATCTGGACGCGTTCACAAGTTACGGCACCAACTTCACGTACTAGCAGCACTAGTCAGTGTGTACGTGCAATGCACGTTAATTTGGAAGTATATTAAGTGCACGCGGATATTAAGTAGGATATTATTTGCGTGTTATTATGTGATTAGCACTATTTTTGGCATGAAATTAACTGCACGCTAAACGTGTTGATCGCTTGACATTGAAGCAGTCTAGGTCGTTGGATGACAAGGAATACATGTGGCTTGATGACATTTTATATTTAATTTGATACAGCTCTAGCAGAACATTCAATCGATCAAACCATAGATTTCGTTCATTCTGACTTCGACTTTAAATTATACGACGATCGATATAAAATAAACGGAAATGATAAACGTTCGGACTTTAAGCATGGCAATCAGAACGTTTTTCATGGCAAATTTAGATTATCTGGCGGCGGCGGGGGCGTCTTGCGGTGGGAAGCGGCTCCTCTGCCGTGCTCTGTGTGTCGTCGGGCCACTGACTGACGGTGACGGCGGCGTCTTGCGGTCGTTGTTGGCGTACTCCTGGACGTTGGCCTAGCTTCAAGGAAGGCGAAAATGTTCTGGACTTCGGAGCGAGTCAACTGGCGGGAGGAGACGACTGGCGTTGGTGCAAGGAAGCGGTCGACGGCGGCCATCCATGCCGCTGAGGGGGGCACTGGCACCCGCGCGGGGACATGCGTTATCAACGGCGGGTTATCAACATTCGTGTGCATGGGAACCAACACAGGCGCGCACGTCAGTGCACGCGCAGGCGCATGCGATGGCAGGTGCACGGGCACCGGCACAGGCGTGCGCGTCAGTGCATGCGCAGGCGGATGCGCTGCAGGTGCACGGGCGCATGAAAGTCGGCGGGGACCACATGGAACCCCGTGGGATCAAGCTCGGCGACAATGTGCGGCTCCCAGTCCATCAATGCCATGGGGATGGGCGCTGGAGCAGTCCGGGCGACGGGAGACGGAACGGGAGCAGGGACAGGCGCGACGTCTTCCCGCAAGGCTAGTTCAAGCTCGTCCCAAACTGCCTTATTTCTTGAGACTCCGGCTGGGTGTCTTCCTCAGGAAACTGGAAGACTAAAGCCAGACCATCGTGATACGGCATGGCGTACGTTTAGGTCAGGCTAGTTGGAGGTAGACGACAGGAGAATCGGAGAGGAAGAGAGAAGATTGTAGAGATACCGGGTAGTGCGGGGTTGATTTTAAACTGCGGCGCCGGCTACATTAAAAGTGGGAGCAGTTGGGACGAAGGTGGGTAGCGGAGCCTTGTCAAAGGGCTCGCCTCCCGGTGAGCCTGCACGATGGTTTGCTCACACGCCTCCCTGTCAGCCGGCGTAGCGGTCTCCTCTCACGCCTCCCGTCGACCCACACACTTGATCGGACGGCACTTGCCGATGAGAAGCGGGGAGTCGTGGCGGCACGTAAACACCCACGGTTTCAATAGTGAAAGCGTTCGCCTTAACGTGTCAGGTCTTTGTTCCAAAATACCTTGGCTCTTCATTTGTGCAACTTGTCATAAGCAGGTTGTCTCAATTTGAAGAAAAAAAACTTACGAAGTAGTATTTGTGCCATATCACGTGACCATGCTCAGTTTCAAGAATTTATGATCACTTTTGGATTTTCTGAAATTTAAGATCCAGGATTCAAAACAATATCGCAACCTGCATCATGCAATAAATTTTCAAGCCGTACATCTGTCCTGTTGTATTTCTCAAGAAAGGATTTGGTCAAACATTTTGCTTAGTTAGACTTCAGACAAGTTATATATGCAGAGTAAAAGGATAATCCCTCCGTACCAGTGCATTGCCTGATATATTAACTCAAGTACTAGGAACAAACAAACGGGCTCAATTATGTGCTCATCCTGGTGTAGTAGTAGTAGTACTAGGAAATGCAGTTGACGGGTGACCTTGACGAGTGGCGGCCGAGGGAATTGAACCATGCTCGGCACGGTAGGTAACATTGTCTAGTTACTAAAGCATCCCTCCGTTGTTCATCGGTAGTCATTATGGACCGGGGACATGAGGGGAATTTCCTAGGGCTGGAATTCTAGCCGCCAGATATTTCGTCTCGAAACGCTGAGGCTCAACTGGTTGGGGTTGCCTGATGTGCGTACCACACACGCCACCAAAGGACACGCACCCGGTTTTTTCTTTTTATTTTTTTAGGATCAACAAGAGCCAAGGTCTGGCTGGTACACCGTTGGGTCCTACCATTCGAGAATACGAAAGGAACCTTTTAAATTGCCGAAGGAATCTATGTGTATTACAATGCCCATATTTTCCTTGCAAATACTAATCTCAACGTGGTAATTGATTTATGACGAGTTGTTGAATTAGAGTGAGTTTGTGATATAGTGATCTGAACATGGATTTCACATTCATGGTATCCCTAGTCAGTTTTCCAATGCAAATTCAAATTTAAAAGATGAACAATATGGAGGTGAGAAAACTTTGTATGTATCAAGCATATGACCACACACACACACAGAGACACACACGCACGAACACAACAACAATCCAATAAGTATAGTGCATCTATTTTTCCAAGCCATGCATGTATGACACGAATTCAAAAATACTCCTTCTATTCCTAAATATTAGTCTTTTAGAGAGTTCAACTAGTGACTACATATGGAGCAAAATGAGTGAATCTAGACTCCAAAATATATCTATATACATCCGTATGTACCAGTCCATTTGAAATCTCTAAAAATACTAATATTTAGGAACGAAGGGAGTAAAATGTAAGACATGCATGGTCCTCAGTTCAATATTTAAAATGAACATGAAACTGAAACATGAATATTAAGTCTAGTACTACAGTACATGCAAATGTTGTGTTTAGGCGGAGCTATGATTGTCGGGGGTCAACCCCTCGACCTTAAATAAAATTGTGGACCTCCGATTGGTTGTGCACCCCCAACCCCTCCTCCCCGAGAGAATATCATGTGCCCCCATACCCTAGATGCTATATGCCAATACAAGTTACTTGGAGCTTTTATATATGAGATATAGCAGCTCACATGATGTGTATTAATATTTTTACAGGAAACCTTGATGAGTTTGAGAATTACACACAAGTTGTACAAAAACTACTCAGATACCCTTGGATCCCATATCCAACGACCTCGAAGCTCGCATCACTGTAGCATCTAAGATGAAGGAGGACATCATATTCTCCTATATGTAAGAATATCATGTGCTACCACACCTTAGATGCTTTGGTGATACAAGCTCTTCAGAGCTGTTGGATTTGTGACCCAACACCTCCTCGGTGGTTCAAATGGTTTTTTTGCAGAAAAGCCCCAAATGAGTTCGGCCACTGCTTACAAGCACAAAGACTGCTTAGATGCCATTGGATCACAGATCAAACAACCTCGAAGCTCGTATCACCATAGCATCCAAGCTGCGATAGCACCTTATGTTTTCTTGCACGGGAGAATATGAGGTGCTCCCGCACCGTAGATTCTATGGTGATACGAGTTCACTGAGATCTAACTGCCCACGATAGTAGGTTTGAATGTTTTTGCAATATACGGCTGAGATTGTTTGGGAAATGCGCAGAAAGTACAAGTACTACGCATGTGCCATTTGATCACTGATCATACGACCTAGATGCTCATATCACCATAGCGGGTAATTAAGCTACGGGGAGCACCTAATATGAGCAACGGGGAGCCGTTGGATCGAAGATGCAGCGGCACACACGAGGCCTGAATGTTTTATTTGCAAAAAACCTTTGGAGAGTTTGGAAATTGCGCATAATTATAAAGACTACTCCCAAGCCATTGGATCGCACTTCCAACGGTGTAAAAACTGGTATCACCATAGCATCTAAGCTGCGGGGTGGATGTGATATTCTATGCCGCTGTCATTTTTGTTCGTAAACTTGCAAAATACGTGTAACTCCTGTCGTTACTTGTCTAACCGTGCAAAGTGTTTGTTCAAAAAAACCATCCTACACTGAAATATGGAAACAACACACGGGGGTCCCACTTGACATTAATCAAATTTGGACCTAAAACTAACAAATATGAAAGACGAGATTCAAACTGGCAACCTGAACTACAAAGCGTAAGTCGATAGCCTGAACCACCAACAGTTGTTGGCTTTGTCCCATAACTTGATTTTATACAGTATTACGTTGAGTAGAGTAGAGGGAGTGCCTCGTCAACACGTGCATGACGGTTGACTCACTTACTGGTGGGTCCCAGGTTTGCAATCTCAATCTCTCTTCTCTCCATCATCTAACCTTTGCACGGGCACACATGAAGAGCGGCGCTAGCTTGCCTTGGTGTTATTACAACTAAAAAAAGCTTGGAAAATAGAAGAATCGCCTAGAACAGGAGACGTTGTGGTTGGTCGAGACGGAGCTAACCACATGTATCCTCCGTGCCATGTTTGCATGATGAAGCTGTGTGCCTAGTGGGGTGTTTTCGACCGACTGGCTGGGTCCCGAGGTCGAACCATAGGTACTACATCTGATACAGCATATTTTTACACGCACATTTTTGTTCCGTGCCGAGACATGGCACACCCTACTGCGCGGTTTCGGAGTCCTCCCAGGTGGTGCACGCATATATTCTTCCTGACGTGGGATGCCCTACCGCGCGTTTTCTGGGTCCTCCTCAGTCGTATCGCCGAAGCAAGTAAATGAGTCGTAAAATCACGAAAGACCACCTTTCCCGCGGAGTACATCAGTGAAGCACCGTGGCTAGCTAGTTGGGCTAGTTCGACCGTTTAGCTAGGCCGCCGCCACATTTGTTTTTTCACCCCTTTGTTTATCTACTTGCCGGCAGGTAAATTTAAATATCCACCGCGGCGTTGCTCTGGTGTTTGGGTGCGCAGGATTTTAAACTTTTTGATTGACGGGAGCAGGCGCGACAGGATTTTTAAATTTTTGATTGACAGGAGCAGGCGCGGCAGCAATTAGTCATGATGACTCCGCTTGTAAAACCCACTACTGCCTGATGTGAGAAGTCGTCGACTGGTGTTTTACCATGGCGAAAACCAAAAGATTCCCCGCTCCTCGGCTGGCTCCCTCCGCCTTCCCGTAGATTGCATTGTCTTTCAGTCGTTTCGCCCCCTTTGCTTCGTCTCCTCATTGCTTCAACCTAGTGCCATGGCAGCGTAGCAGATCACGGAGTTCGAGGTGAGGCTCCTGACATAGGAGCTCCAGGACAAGGGTGTGGAGCTCAGGGCCAAGGACGTGGAGCTCCATGAGCTCAAGGAGGAGAGGAGTGCCATGCTCCTCCGTTATGTGCGGGAGTTCATGGAACTTCAAAAGCGGCAGGCGTCCACCATAAAGATGCTCAAGGCATCAGCGGTGTTGCTGCAGAAAGCGGGAGATAT
The DNA here is from genome assembly GCF_002162155.2 of Triticum dicoccoides. Taxonomy (NCBI): domain Eukaryota; kingdom Viridiplantae; phylum Streptophyta; class Magnoliopsida; order Poales; family Poaceae; genus Triticum; species Triticum dicoccoides. The sequence continues at coordinate 766,198,723 of NC_041385.1, forward strand.
GATAGGCCGTCAGGGGAGCCGGCTAAAGCGCGAGCGGGCCGATCGTGACGAGGTCTAGGATCGCCTGAGCCACTTGGTGAACCAAGTTGCCACGCATGTGTTGCGGCTGCGCGATGCCTACCGTCGTGCCAGCGTGACGATGCCGGCCATCAGGCTAAACCCGTTCGACCACCCGATCGACTTCAACGAGCTGCGGCTTCCTGACCTGGTCTCCTTCTTCACCTATATCTCCGAGGACCTGAGCCATCTCCGCGCGATGGTGGGGGCTGAGCTGGACAAGGAGGAGTTGCGGGCTGCCGTCGCCGTTGCCGGGCGAATCCTTTCAGGGCTCCGTCACCAGAATCCATTTGTGCCATTTGGCGCCATTTTTGACGAGCTGGCTCCCGTCGATCGGGAGCGGGCTCTGCAGGCGGTTGCACCCTGCATCACCAATGTCATGCGCCTCGAGAAGCAGAGGGACTTCGGTGGTGTTTAGGCGCCCTCTGCATGGGCATGTCCATTTCTCGGCGCAACATGACCGTTGGATCAAACTCAGACGATGCAAATGAGTCACTGTAGCACAAAGAGTGTGGGTGTGTTTGGTTGCATTCTGATCTCAATATAGTTGTTTCCTCTTCGTGTATTTTTGTTAACCTACTAGTGTGGACTCATGCACCCTTCATGCACTCTGCCAAACACCCAAAAGTGGGTCGAGAAGGGAACTTTTGCTCCCATCCCGTGCACCCTTCATACACCCTGCCTAACGCTATTCGTGCTTCATATGGTTCATGTTTCGTGGAGTACTATAGCACCATACTCTCCGTGCGATGTAGACCTAGTTCTGTTAACATTGATCTCACCGTTCATTCTCGATCGGACAGTCTAAAAAGCGGTACTATGTTACTACATTACTGTTCATATAGTTGACATGCGCACAACATCATTTGTTATCGCCATATCTAACTACACTAGCAACAAGATTATGTAGTACTGACGTATGAACCACTGCACATGCCTAGTAGTAGGAGCACTATGTATGTTCAAGTGACTGCCGTGTTTCGCACTCCTCCGTTGTAAGAGTGGAAACACTTGTTGTAATCATTTTTTTTCTTCAGAAAAACAGTGGACACGCTCTACCGTGCGGATCCTCCTCCAGCCATGCACTAAATTACTCACTTTCGCTGACGTGTGGGACAGGCGACACCTGGGTCCACCAGCCATGCAGTAAATTACTCCGTAGTAGAGTGACAGTAGACTACCCCGATCGAAGCGTCGCAGTAATGCCCAATGAGCCGTCAAATCACAAAACACCCTCCTTTCCAGCAGTAAGTTGGACAGACGAAGCAACCATCATTTCACTCTTCTCTCTCAGCTTCCTGTCTTGAAGAAAACCCCCACTCGCTTCGCTTCTCCCTCATCTCGTTCCTCCTTTCACTCTTCTCTCTCAGCTTCCTCTCTTGGATGGACGCTAGAGCACTGGCCGACGTGATGTCTATGGCTCTGGCCAAAACCGTCGAGGCTCATTGTACGAAGAAGCACAAGCACCCCGCCGAGACTACCGCAGACAAGCTCAAAGCCATCGCCCTATCCAAGCCCCCCTCTCTAGGATCCCTCATTAAGAAAGTTAAGGTAATGTCTGTTGTTGACGATCTTTTTCTCGATCTTGATCATGTTTTTTCATCTAACATGCAGTACTAGTACTGGTAGTACAACTTTCTGGGTGATCTTGTATCTGATTTTTGTGTGCCAAATGACGTTTTCAAATTCCTCTTTTGACCAAAACATGCGAGAGGTTGACACTGATTTCTTATAGATTACTTCCAACTACTCAATCTATCCCAAATTTCTTGTCTTAGATTTGTCTAGATACAGATGTATCTAATACTAAAATGTGACTTGATACATCCGTATCTAGACAAATCTAAGACAAGAATTTTGGAACGGAGGGAGTACTTTATGAACATCAATGCTACCTTTGAAGAGGGTATATTTGCCTCAGTAACTTGTGTTATGGATATTGCAAGTAATCCCTCTGCTCTCATGCCTTTGAAGACATGTTCTAGTGTGTTTGTTCACTCATTTCTGTGCGTATATGTAGTCATATATGGAGTATAATATCAAAAATCATCTTATATTTCTGAACGTAGGTAGTAATAAAATATGGTTTCTGTTTGAATTAGAACCAGGTCCGCGGTGGAGATGAAGTTCTCAAAGTCATGCCATGTGAACTGGAAGACCTGAGGATGAGTTCTACTGCTAAACTATCCAGCTGCTGTGTCCTTGTCGCCACGTGTCCTGAACTAGTGTTTTCCTGTAGCATTGTTGTCAGGCGTGTTCTCGAGGATGTACTTGACCACAACAATTTCCTGGTTGTACCTTCGATTACGAAGGGTGTGGTTCTTGTAAAGCTTCCCAACAAATCTGATGCGGCCTATCTTTAGGTTCTCCAAGGTTGACGAGATGGTGATGGTGCATGTAGACATCTCTCACGAAGTTCATGTCCTAGTCAGTTATGCGGGGTTCATCCCGTAGGTCGGTGGCAAGAAATAGTCTGCAGAGTCTAATTAGTTCAACTTTGCTTGTCTGTAGTAAGTACTATTGTTCAGTACTTGATTTGTATTTGTGAACCCTGTATTGTTTATTAGTACTGCCGCTTTTGGTGTGTGGTCAGTCCTGAGAACGGTATATGTTAATGTCTGTTCACTCAATTCAGTCTCTATATTTTGACGTATCCAGATCATCTTTTTTGTGAGGACGGTTTATCAATTATGGTTACACTCCAATATCTGTCTGCATTGCAGGGTTTATCGCACCCACCAGGATTTCAAGTCCCATGGATGTCCGGTCCATATGATTTTTCACGACCTTTGGACTGTCCTGCTTGTGGGAGTAGGCGGGGCCCCTGCATGCCACCCGTAGTTGGACGAGCAATCTTCTGTTTAGTACTTCAACATAGTGATTTCCTAGTAAGGATTCACTCATGTCAGATCAAGTAAATCTTATTGATTTACTGTCTAAATCTTATTGATTTAATGTCATGTTTTCTTTCTTTTCCTGCAATTTTACGATGCAGGTTTTGCCATGTGACATTCATCACAGAATAAACCGTTTGGTTTGCTTTACGATGGCTATTTTTGCAGGTTTCACTTCTTATGTCGTGTCAGTAACGAAGGCACTGCCCATCACTTATATTACTGAAAAAAATTGGATCAGTCTGTTGTCTGAGTACAAGCTGAATCCCTATCATGAGCTGTAGTTTGGTTTAACAGAAACGCCACAATTAGTCCTTCTCGCATTTAAAAGAAATGAAGAAAAAAACTGGATCATGGTCACGGATCCTAGTCAAGTTAGAAAGCTGATCATAGCAGACCAGACACGATCGCCGCCGTCTCGCACGTCGGTACCACCTTCAACAAAGGATCAAGCACCGACAGTTGCTCTAGCACTGACAGCAGCAGCAGCTCAGTCCGATCCAGCTGAGGATTGGGCACCGACCGTGTCAGCAGATAAGTCTGATCTACCAGAGGATCGGGCATCGACACCGGCACCTGCTCCGACACCGGCACCAGCTCTACAAGGAGCACCATCTCCGGCAGCAGCGGCGGCTTCGGCACCTGCACCAACACTTGCACTTGCATCTTCTTCGGCCCGTGCAGCGGCAACCGAATGAGCAGTTGCACCGCCAACAGACTGGGCTGTAGTTCGCACTTCATATACCAAAGTCCTTACAAAAACCGACATGTCCACCTTCTTGGTAAGCATTGGCCGCCCAAGTGCTTCGTTCTTTTTTCTTTCTATGTTGTTTCACATGATTCACTGTGTTGATCTAACTGTTTAGGTATGTCTTCTTGTTTGCAAACAGAAAATTCCTAGAGCAACGAGGGAGTCGTTCAACAATCCGGGTGACCGCGGCCAAGTTTCTCTTACCGTGCGCAGCCTTGGTGTGAATGAACCTGCTCAAGATATCGTAAGTACAAAGGATGGTCGCATGATGATTGATGCTAAAGGATGGTCAAGGTTCAAATCTAAATCATATCTGCGGTACGGGATGATGTCAATATCAAACTTTCTCGGCAAGGAGAGCTGGTCCAAATCAACTTTGAAATTCTTCAGCAGCAGCACGCAACTGCTGAACTAATCTATCCTCCAAGAGATTCTGATGTAATAATCTGGCATGGTGAAACAAGTGTCCTGTGTGTATAAGTAGTACGGCAATATTATTTATCACATGGTATATTGTTGATAGAATTGCAACTCTCATTGCTGGTTAGGAACTGTCGTTCGATTTCATTCCAACAGCTGCCGTTCTTTATTCAATTTTGTGTATTCGCCTTGCGATAGCATCTAAAACCAGCACCGTACCGATCTCTTGCAATATGAAAAGCGCTGAGGTAGAACACATGGGCCCCCAAAAAAGCAGGGTGGACCTGCGGTGCAAAGTCCAGAACCGTGAGCCTGTCTGAGTATTATATTCTCTGATGACCCCCCCCCCATAAAAAAAGCTGAACCCCCATAAAGCCCGTGCGTTGCATGTAACATCAAGATGCATTTGTATGAAACCAAGAAATGTATGAAACACTCCATTGCAATTAGTTATTACAACCAAGAAATGTATGAAACCAAAAAAGCAGACTGAACAAGAATGAATGGTTTATAGGTGCTCATAATCTATGGGTGTATAGGAGTCATTCACGAGGATATCCCATTAGTATGAGGAATGTTTTATAATCACTACACAACTGCAACCACTAGCAACAAGAATAAAGCATTTACCAAATCACACGAGCTTAAAAAACATTGAACTGGATAACAAAGCTCAAGTCAATTAAATATATGACAAATCTAAAAGTTCAATGGATGCAGGTAAGCATTTGGTCCAAACACAAAACAAACTTCACAACAAATAAACACAAAAAACAGTCTCCAATGAAACCATAAAAATAATGGTTTGTTAGTGCTCAGATTCTATGAGTGTATAGGAGTAATTCACAAGGATCTCCTGTCAGTACAAGGAATTTTTTATAATCACTGCACCACCAATGGTTCAATTCATTGAATCAGAAATACTAGAAGAACTGGAATTATACTAGATAAAAACATAAAAATGATAGAATAACATAGAATAACTGGAATCTGTGGACAAAGATTAAACTGGAATCTCTGAGCAGAGATCCACCTAGACATTTTTTGGGTCCAAGTACCACCGGAGTTGTAAAAGTGGTGCACATTGTGTTAATATATTATTATCAGTATAATCTCATCCTCATTGCGCTCAAAAGCTACCAATGAAGAAACAAGAACACAACATAAGAGAACATTACCAAGGATGCATCAGATATCCAAGGTAAAAAGAGTGACATCACAAAGACACCCTAGACGTAAATTACCCATAAAACTTGTTTCCTCACTTACATCAATATTTCTCTTCCAACAAACAACAACGAGAATAAGGAAAGACTAAATCCAGGAGAAATGGCAACCAGAAAAAAAGAATGTCAGATAGGCAAAGAATGACAGGGCTTGCAGCACAGCCCAAGGTTACCCATTGCCGCATCCACATCTATAAGCCCAATGGATAATTCATTTTAGTTGAGGCTCAATACTAAGATCATTCCTAATTTCAAAGCTAATAGCTTTGTGGTTTAATTTTAAATGAAACTAAATTATTTTCTCAGTAACTAGCTAGGGACTATGATCAGATTCTGTTTGGAATTCAGGCCATCAAGCATGCCAATAAAACCATAGGGAAATTAATCATTCAAAATAACCATCTCTTGAACACATGAAATTAATCTGCCAAGAACTAAGCGAGAAAACAAAGGCAAGAAGAAAACAAATTTTTATTTTTTGTGGAATCGAGAGGATGATCTGATCCGCTTCAGTATTGAGGCCATCATGTCAGCATATCAAACCAACAGGGAAATTAATCTCATCCATCAACAACATTCCTTTCTACAAAAAAAAGAAAAAAAGGGCAGCCCGATGCATTTAACTCCCGCTTGCGCGGGGTCCAAGTATTGTACACAGTCTTTCCTTACATTTCTGCAAGAGGCTATTTCCAGGACTTGAACCCATGCTCTCATGGTCACAAGGCAACAGCTTTACCACTACGCCAAGGCTCCCCTTCCAACAACAAAAAGAAACTGACCAACGAATTAAAAAAAGAGAAACTAGACAAACCGGCAAAGTGTTATTTCTGCATCAATAATATGAGCAGACATATAGGGTCTAGAGCCACTGACTGAAAAAGGAAATGTGTTCATGAACTGAACAAGGAGGAGCAAAGCCTACGCTCACTCACACGGAAAGACTTGGGCGGAACCCGCATGCACGAGTTTGAGATCATTGATGGCCTTGGCATGCATTAACTTGTTATGGATGCCTGTTAAACCCAAATGCAAAAGAAATGACATCAGCACCAAAAAAATAAGCCTCTGAAAACAGAAACAAGGATGGGGTTCTTCCTTGCTTTCTTACCTAACAAGCTGTCAAGGCGGAGCTTTAGGAGGTGTCCCTCATACACAAGGCAAAGCTCTCCCCTCCTCAATGGGCACCTACTACTGCGAATCAAACCAAAACAAGAAATTAATGGCCATGGAATCAAATTAGAGGAAAAGAACAAGATTAGGAGAAACTAGGGTAGAGAAGCTAGGAATTCAACCCAGTGGCATAAATAGATCAATCAAGCAGTGAAACAAACCAATCCCAGGATAGATTTCATGGTGGTTTGGTTTCACAACAACAACAGCAAAAAGAATGTAGGAAGGATAGAGCAGAGCATCGATAAGTTCCTTAGGTAAACAATTGTATTTTAAGACAACACTACTAGGGAAAACCCTATACACAGAATCTTAGCAGCTGCGCGACTCAAAAAGGAGCGCTGCTGCTAATTCGCAGTAGCGCGGGTGTGTAAAACCCGCTACTGACAAGTGTTTAGCAGTAGCGCACTTGGTGTTACCCGCGCTGCTACAAATATCGACCGACAGTGCCCCTCAAACTCCATTTAGCAGCAGCGTGGTGCCGCGTGCCGTGCTACTACTAAAGCTTTAGTAGTAGCGCGGTTTTTCTGAGGTCGCTGCTGCTAATTTTCAAATTGGACACATTTTTGTCCCGGTTAGCAGTAGCGCTTCTGCCGAAAGCGCGCTGCTGCTACTTTCTTATCAGCAGCGCGTTTTACGTCCCGCGCTACTGCTAATCCGCACCAACCCACCACCTTTTCCCCACCCGTCCCCTCCCCTCCCCCTCCTCCTCTTCCCTTTCCCCTACCTCCCACATCCTCCCACTCTCACTCTTCTTCTTCCTCAACACTTCTCCCCCATTACTCTCCCTCTTCTACCTACCTTTCTCTCTCTTCATTACTCCTACCTAACTACACCATC
>NC_041385.1:766206416-766212373 GCF_002162155.2 Triticum dicoccoides
CCTTTCTCTTTTTCCTTCCCCCTCCACTAGTTGAAGTTGTCTCCTCCCAAATTAGGTAGCTAGGTAGATGTAGCACTTAGTTAAGTGACCTATTTGCCCCCTAACTAGATCTATCTTTGTCAAGAAGAGCTTTGTGCACTTTTGATCTCCCTACATCATCATCTCACCGTGTGCTTGATCTCGAGATAGAGGTGATTAAAATTTCATGCTTTTGCAAAATGGAAATATGTTTATGTGTGTGTGATATGTTTATGGAAATTGTGTATGTGGCATGAGTTGACGCCAAATTGTGCTTTTAAGTTGCCTATGTTTTGCCGAAATGTCGATCTATTTCTGTTTCAGTGAATTCCGGGCAAACTCTAGATCTATATATGTCCTATTTTTAACGAAGGTCATGCCGAATTTTTGTATGACTTTGATGCATGCACGCATTTTTATAATCAATTTTTTTATTATTACTGTGCAGAGTTGACGATGGTCAGTGGAACGATGGCGGACAGTTGGTTGCAGTCGGCGGTGCAGGACATGAAAGAAAATAACCGGATTGAGGTTTCATGTCCGTGTCGAAAATGCAAAGGAATAGTTTGGCGCGACCCCCATGACGATGGTCGTGTTGAAGCGCACCTACTCATGACTGGTTTCATGGATGGCTATACTCGATGGATAATTGAAGATGAGGATGACGATGTTGAGGATGCCGACGGGGCAGGCAATGATGACACGGGGCAAGGCGAAGAGATGATCGATAATGGCGGCGGGGAAGAGGGCGGACATGGCGGCGGAGAAGGGGCCAGACATGGAGGAGGAGAAGGGGCCGGACGTGGCGGCGGAGAGAACGACATGGACTCTATGCAGCAGAGTTCATCGGTACTAAGTTCAATCGTGCGGGACCCTCATGTTCAAGCATTGCTTCGCAAGGAGACGAGTACTGATAGAGCTGCTTCTAGAGAGGAGGCTAAGCTGGAGCAACTGGTGGTAGACTCGAACACTCCATTGTATGATGGTTGCAATCTTGAGGTGACCTGCTTGAGTTTCACGCTCCAACTCCTCAAGACGAAGGCTAAAAACAAATGGACCGACACTAGCCTCGATGAGAATCTCAAGTACCTAAAGGATGTTCTTCCTACGGGCAATCTATGTCCTAGTAGTGTTGATGAGGCCAAGAAGATCGTGTGCCCTCTTGATCCGCCACACGTTAGATACCATGCATGCATCAATGATTGCATAATTTATCGGAAGGAGCATGCGGAAAAAACAAGTTGTCCAGTGTGCAATGCTTGTCGATACAAGAAGGCCGGGAAGAAATGTCCCCAAAAAGTTGTATGGTACTTACCGATCACTCCCCGTCTCCAGAGGTATTTTGTAGATCCCAAGGAAGCAAAGCTAATGGGCTAGCACGCGGAGAGGAAGAAGCCCGACGATGGAGATGATCCGAAGCTGAGACACATCAAGGATGGAAGCCAGTGGAGAGCGTTGAACAGCTTCTATCGGCATTTTGAATGTGATGCAAGGAACATTGTGCTCGACGCGTGTACCGATGGCATGAATCCATTTGGCAACCAGAACACCAACCATAGCACATAGCCCGTGTTTGTATGGATGTACAACCTCCCCCTGGTTGTGCATGATATCAAAGTACATTCACATGAGCATGCTTATTCAAAGGCCGAAACAACCAGGAAGTAATATTAATTTGTATCTGGGGCTACTTCAAGAGGAGTTAAACACGTTATGGAAAACAACGGCCAAGACATGAGACGCCAGCAAAGGCGAGTATTTCAACATGAGAGCCATGCTGATCACGACAGTGCAGGACTATCTCGGTTACGGATATGTGGCAGGCCAGGTGTGCCATGGATATTGCGGATGCACACAGTGCATGGATGATACGACGTCTGAGCAGCTCACGTCAAGGAAAGATGGAGGGTCTGGTAAAATCGTGTACATGGGTCATCGAAGATGGCTCGAACAACCCGTGGAGAAATCGTGGAGATCTATTCAATGGTCACGCTGAGCATCGAGGACCTCCACGTAAGCGGAGCGGTGCCGAAATCGATGAGTTGTTGAAAAACTGGAAGGAGTGCCCCGCGCCGAGAAAGACGATGAGAAGGCGCCGGAGCTGCTGCTGAAGGTATGGAAGACGAGGTCTGTGTTCTGGGACTTGGAGTACTGGCACAAACTCAATACACCTCATTGCCTTGATCAAATGCATATCTGTAAGAATGTCCTTGAGAGCTTGCTCGCAACACTGATGAACATGCTGGATAAGACCAAGGATGGGCCAAAGGCAAGAAAAGACTTGCAAGATTTGAAATCAGGGAAGATATGCACATGCCGCCCCGTAAAATGTCAGACGAGACAGAGACGGAGACGGAGACACAGGAGAAGAAGGGCAAGAAAATAAAGAAAGAGGATTATTGCCCCCTTCTTGCTTCACCTTAAGTCAGGCTGAGATCGATCAATTCTTTAAGTGCCTTACCGGAGTCAAAGTTAGTTCCGGTTACCGTCGCAAGATAAGCAGATATCTAGACATGGACAAGAAAAGGTTCAGCGGGATGAAGTCCCATGGCTGTCATGTGATGATGACGCAGATACTACCTGTTGCCTTTAGAGGGATAATGGACAAGCACGTCCGTGACCCACTTATTGGTCTCTGTAACTTTTTTGACGTCATCTCTCGAAAGTCGATCAGTGTGAAGTAGCTCCGAAGGCTACAGGAAGAGATCGTTGTGATACTGAATGAGGTTGAGATGTACAATTCCCACCCGCGTTCTTTGACGTGATGATGCATCTGTGTGTCCATATTGTGGATGACATAATAGACCTGGGGCCGTCATTCCTGCACAACATGATGCCGTTTGAGAGGATGAATGGGATCATCAAAGGATTCGTTCGTAACATGTCCTGTCCAGATGGAAGCATCGTCCAGGGCTATGTGACACAAGAGTGCATCTCATTCTATGAGAATTTTCTATACGGCGCAGACCAGCCGCCTGGTGTTAGTGTTGGTTTGCCCGTTAACAAGCATGATGGGAGGCTCGACGATGGGAGGCTCGAAGGAGAAGGTCACTGAAATGGTCGTAGGGAACTGCACGTGGCATACTCAGATCGACGCAGCGACTTTGACAGAGCAAACTTGGTAGTGCTACAACACCTAGACGAGGTAGATCCTTTCGTGGCACTGCACAAAGAAATTATCGCAAAGAAGTATCGTGACCGGGGGTATGCAGGACGGACGCCGAAGTTACTAAAGAGCACAACTCCACTTTCCTGCATTGGTTCAAAGAGCATATTATTGCTAATCCCCCGGAGGAGGGATCTAAGGACGGATTGCCCATATATGCCTTAGCACATGGCCCCTCGCCCAACCTCATAACCTATCAGGCATATGATATCAATGGATACACGTTCTACACGGAGGCCAAAGATATGGACAGTGATGATCAGAACTCAGGGGTGACGATGGAATGCATGACCGGCAGCGACAACGGTGCAACTGAACGATTTTATGGAAGGGTCGAGGAGATCTGGGAGCTAGACTACTATGGACTGCACAACACGACGATGTTCCGTGTTAGATGGGCTAAGAATGTCGAAAGAGAAAACCGGATTTTCACTACCATGACTATACCCGATGCCAAAAGCGCTACCGTGAACGCTATCACAAAAAACGAGTCATTGGTACACGCTAAGCACGTGACACAATGCTTCTTCATAACCGACCAACGCAATCCCAGCCGTGTTGTCGTGAGGAGAGGCAAAAGGAACATCATTGGAATGGATGGAGTCGCCAACAAGGAAGACTATGATCAGTACGGCAACCCAATGAGGGAAGATGACGATGATGATGAAGTATACGTCAAAAGAAGAATCAATACTACATTACCTAAGAAAAATCGTACTCCATGGAAAAGGCAAAGTCACAATGAGGGGCTCAATTATTCTTCGACGAACAAGAAGGGAAAGAAGCTGACTCAAAAACGAAAACGTCAACGCTGAGGAACCGTATGTTATCGGTCAAATGATGTAATATATATATATATATATATACATACATACATACATATATATATATATATTCCTATTTTGTATACACACTTAGCCATTATTATGCATGGGTCCAATGATGTAATATATATGTTCCTATTTTCTATACATATTTAACCGTCAAATGATGCAATATATATCAGCTTCCCTTCATTCACTGCTCTCGGGAAATAAAAGTGGGAGAAAATAAGTGGGAGAAAATAAAGGAAAAGAAAAAGGAAAACTGGTTATAGTAGTAGCAGTTTTCTGAAAAGAACTACAGTCAAGCTAGCAGTAGCGATTTCCTTAGAAAACCGCTACAGCTAGTTAAGGTAGTAGCAGCGCGTTTGGTCTAAACCGCTACAGCTAGTGAAGTTCGTGGCAACGCGTTTTGTCTAAATGGGCTACTGCTAGGTCCACTTAACCCAAAATTCTCACTCTCCCTGCTTCACCCTGCCTCTTTTCCCCCAAATCCCCACTCTCTCTTCCCCCGTCGCACTGCCACGCCCCGACGCTCGCCCCCAACCCCGGCGCTCGCCCCCGACCCGGCCCCGGTGCTCGGGCCCGACCCGGCCCTCGCCCCCGAAGAACATTTGACATAGTTGCTCCTAACGAAGTTGCACAAGAGATTCAAGTTCCCCGACCGAGATGATAACATAGAACACCCGTGGGATGATCCGAGGATGAAAAAGATTAACAATCACGCCATGGGCATGTTTAGCAATGATTTGGCCTCCTGGAAAGGGAGGGTGAAACAAGCTATTGAGGCTGAGGAACCCCTGTCCAAGATTCTGGAGGAAAATCCGACACTTACAGAAGAGGAGTTCGAAAAGTTCAAGGACACTTGCGCTACCGAGGCAGCCAAGGCTAAGGCTGCGAAATTCAAGAGCCTTCAGCAAAGGAATACGGGGAAGCATCGCCTCGGAAGCCATGGCTACCTCGGTAAAAGGCCCATATGGGATAAGGAGAACGCGGAACGTGAAGCCGCGGGTCTCGCAGACCCCTTAGCGAAGTTCACCAACCCCTTGCAGCGTGACTTCATCAAGGGCCGCTACAAGTGGGACAAGGAGAAAAAGGTTTTTTACACAGACCAGATCACGAGGAAATTGATTAGACTACTGGAGAAGCATCACCAGCTTGCAGCCGAAAGCCCTACTTCTCCGATGAGGCCCAAATGGGACACCCCTCTCAATAGGGCCTTGAACGAACTTAAGGGACTCCCTTTGGGCCAGTGGCCGCAATATGGTCGTGTGCACGACGCTGGAGACGGCGCCACGTGGAAGGTGTTTTACAACTAGGGCCCAAAGGCCAAGAAGCAGAAAAAGAAGTTTAGTCAGGCGGACATCGACGCGAAGGTGAAGCTTGCGGTCGAGAAAAAAGCAGCTGAGGACGCGGAAAAAACAGCCGAGGAGAAAAATGAGTTGCTACAGCATGCAGTCAATGCAACTGTAACTGCCTATAGACATGATTTTGCTAGGTTCCAGCTTTTATCAACTAGACGAAGGAAAATCCAGATAAGATGGTACATGATTTCCCGATGCCCAGTTTCGTCGGGAGCAACTCCATGAACAACAACAACACCGCACCATCACTTACTCACGCAACCGGGCCTCCTCTCGTGGTCGCTCCCGCTCATAGCAACCCGTACTCAGTCTCTGGCACGCTAGGTGGGCCTTCGTCTTTGGCTGAGCTCGACACCGTCACGGTAGTTACATGTCGCACCAACATATATATATATATATATATATATATATATATATATATATATATATATATATATATATATATATATATATAGGGTGGGTCTATTGTGATAACACCCTTAAGAGTCTTATTCTGCACACCGCTTTCTTATTCTGATAACACCTCCGATCGAACCTGGTAGCTACAATCTCTTCCCCACCTGGGCGCCGCACCACCTCCAACCACCT
>NC_041385.1:766212693-766247700 GCF_002162155.2 Triticum dicoccoides
CACCCCCAGCCCACCTCCTTCATCTCCCCGCTTCCCCAACCTTCTTCCTCCCCGCTCCCTCCGCTTCCACCAGCCCCAACCGTCGTCTGAACCACCGGTTCCGGCTGCCAACAGCCTCCGGCGCGGTCCCAACCATCGGATCCGGCCGCCACCAGCCCCAGGCACGACCTCAAACCGTTGGATCCGGCCACCACCAGCCCCCAACGGGGCCTCAAACCGCCGGATCCGGCCGCCATCGGCTCCTGGCGTGGCATCAACCATTAGATTCCGGCCACCATCGGCTCCCGACGCGCCTTTAAACCACGGGAATCGGTCGCGATGGCCATGGATGCGGCAACCAACCCCCCATCTTCCCTCGGCCGTCTCTGGACTGCATCTCCATCACCGAAGGGCTCCCCTCTCCTCTGACCGGATCCGCCCATTCTCGAGGTGTGACGCCGTTCCCCGATGCCGACGAGCTGCATCGCCTATTCCTTGCTCACCCTCGTTCCTGTCTTCGTTTGCAGGTCGCCCGTCTAGGGCATGTGGTCCACTAAGTGGAGGTAGGAGGCCACGAGCAGAGAAAAAAGAGGTAGGAGGGTTCTCCTCCGGCGCCGCCCTCGTGGAGGATCCAGCGAGATCCTTCGCGCCCAGTTTACGTTGCCACCAACCAGCACTGATCTGGTTCCCCCCACGCCCCTGCCTAGATGAGATGTTCTTTCTGTCGTGGCCTTGCCTTGCCCTGCTGCCCTGCATCAGCCCCGCGGCGGAGCTCTCCTAATCTGCGCCGCCCCACTCCCCTCCTGTGTGGAAGCCGCTGCCATGGTGTGCAGTGCAACCGTGGCTGTGCTAGCTCATCCCCGACGGTGTGCGGTTCGGTGCGTGGGGTCGTGTGGTTCGGCGCCCATGGATGTGCTGTTCTTTTTTTGGGGGGTAAGCACGTTGCAAAAATTGCAGTGCAGTTTAGCAACGGTGGAATTGCGGTGTGGTTCGGTGCGCATGGAGGTGCAGCTCGTCCACGGGGATCTTGTGTTCTTTTCTTGTCAAAAAAATTATGCTTGACGAGGCCACAGGCGCCCCCGACAAAAGCAGTACTGATGGCGATGCCATGCAGCTCATCGGCGACATGCGCGTGGTTTTGCACATAGCAGCGTGTAGTTTGGTAGCCACCTAATACACAGTAGTACAGTTGGATCCCATGGAGTTTCAGATGCTTATTTCAGCGTTCATATTTGTAGTGCAGTGCATATTCGTGGAAACCAAAAAATGGTTGTTTATTCTTGATGCTTTTTTGCGTTAAAAAACTTGTTATGCCTTAAGCAGTGCAGTTAATTGTTGGATGTTGTACTCTTGACTTTGTTGTGTAGTGCGGTTAATTTATAGGTACAGGCGAACAAAAAACAAGAAAAGAAAAACAAACAGGAAAAATACACGAAAAGACATGCATTCCACTCATCTATGTATGAAGTGCAAAATTGTTTCGTGTGCTTTAAAAATCAGTCGACTACATCAACGCATGCAGTGCTTTTGGTCATCGGATGTGGTTCACTTTTTAGAGTGATGTTGTTCACTTGTGTCCAAAATGAAAGTGCTAAAAAATTTAGCGCAACAATAAAGAAAGCGATGAGGTTCACTTCGATATATGTCACGAGTCACTTGCCTCCTTTCTGCAGTCCACTCTCATTCCCAAAAAGTTTGAAAAAAAGACAACAAAACTCGTATGAGAAAAATTTGTGTTCGACAAAAGAAACGATGCAGTTCACATGACTGTCTGATGCAGCGCGGTTTTCCGTTTGAAGCAGTGCGTTTTTCTGTCCCACGACGATTTTGGTGTCGCGAAAAAATAGTGTCCGCAAGAATTAGAGAGTGTGTTCTACATGAAAAAGTTCCGTCTCGTCGATATCTTTCCAACAGCGTATCGTTTGAATCATTTCGACCAGCGGTTTGCAAAAATTTTACGAAAAAACAGCCGCTGCCTCTCAAAGTCAGCCGCACGGTTTTCAAAATTAACTAAAAACCGTAAGGAATCTCAAAACTATTTCAACATATGAAAGTTGCGCCTTGTCCGTAGCTTTCCAATAGCGTATCACACGCCCCATTTCGACAAACGGTTCAAAAACTGGAGCGAAAACAGTATCAAAATTTTTAAAAAACTTGAAAAACAGAATTCCGCGATTTAGTAAATTTGAAACTGCTCTTAAACCGTAACGAATTAGAGAAAGATTTATATATGAAAAAGATGCGCCTTGATGATATATATCCAACGGCGTATTATTTGCTTCATTTTGACAAGCGGTTTAGAAAAAACGCAAAAAATGCTCGCTGCTACTCATCCTCCGCCGCACTATTTTCAAAACTGCTCTTAAACCGTGTGGAATCTCGAAAAGTGTTAAACATGTCGAAGTTGCGCCTAATCCATAGCTTTTCAATGATATATTACACGCCTCATTCTGATAAACAGTTAAAAAATTAGAGCGAAAACAGTACCGAAAAAACACAGCATGCAATTTTTTTCGACACGAAGTTCACTAGTCTGTATTGCAGTGCTCGTCGTCAAAATGATGCAGTGCGCTTCTGTTGAGCGTGCAGTGCCGAAGTGGTGTGCAGAATAGTTATTCTGCTAATATTAGTAGAATAGACCGTCTGTATATATAGAATATTCCATTTTCGTTGCCTTTCAGATGTTTTACGCCACAGACATATGTGTTTGCAGGGTGAAGAAACCCCGTGCACCATACTCTACTTGATAAAAGGCCAGAAGGTCGACGTGGGAAAGGGGATGATATTGAACCCCTTGAAACCCACGTTCCACAACCAGCCGATCCCCATTGGCACTTCAGGGTTAGCTTATCCAGTGTGAAATCGGGGCACAAGGCTTTGCCTCCTCCAATACAGCATGTGGGAGAGGACGACGAGACCCCGCCGTGGATTGGGAGCTGCAAGGGTTGGGTGCTGCTATGGCCGAAGAATCTTATTTGTCTGGAGCCGGCCGAGAGCACACCAATAGCCACACATCAACAAGCATGTGCGGAGACCATCACCCCGCCTACGCAATTACCAGCGCCTGTAGTGTCGGGTGAGAGCGGCGGACGACGTGATGAAGGGGGTGCAATAGTACTGGCTGATGTAATCGGTCCTGTAGAACAGAGAATGGATGATGAGACGAAGGTCGACCCTATGGGTTTCCTCAATACAAACACGTATGACTGTGATATAGATATGATGAGTCAACCATATGACGAATCGGGCTATCAGCCTGCTAATGAGGACATGGATGATATGCCCAGGCAGGAAGGTCGTTGGAAGGATTGCAAAAAGTCTCTCTTCATGAATTACTCACAGGACACGCCTGAAGATGTCGCCTCAACACAGGAGCAACTAGTCGGGGGTCGTACAGTGCTTAGCCGGGGAACCCTGGGGCAGGCGTTAAGGAAGGGTCTGGAAGGTGTGCTCAAGAAAAATGAGAGGAAGAGATCGGGGAAGATAACTGCCTCCAAACAAGCCAGAGCACAAAGCAGCCAGACGATGCATTCTGAAGAGCGTGTACCCGTGAAAGGTGCGGCCATGTTCCATCTCACGGGCGAGCTGATGCTACCGCCGAAACCACTGGAGGCACTATCAGGGGATCTCAGGAGACTGCACGACCATGTGCTGTTGACTGAGAAAAGCCTACTAGCCTCAAAGGTTCCAGGATATCCGACATACGCGGCTCGTGTGCCTGAGGGGAAGTGCTACGTCGAGACACGGCCCGCAGATGTGTTCTTCCTGCGGTTTGACCATATCTTTGAGATGTTTTGGACAAGGCGGCTCGATTTTACAATCGTCCGCCTTTTTGCGCTACATATGAGCTCCGTCATGAAGAGTGAAGAAGTCTCACAAATCTGTGTGGCGGATCCGTACTACATGCACGAGTATTTCTTGAGTCTCGGTGACTTTGAGCGTCAAACTGCTAGGGAGTACCTCCAAAACTTCATGGTACAGAATAAGGACCAGGAAATTGTCCTCATGCCTTATCATCCAAAGTGAGTCAGTTCCGGACAACCCTTTCTTACATTTCAATCATTCCTTCTCTCTCATATGGGGAATAATTTGAGGTGTCTTTTCCCCGCAGCAACGGGAGCGCCGTCCTTATCATTCTTTACTCGCAAGTCTCCCACGCCATGTATTTTGACCCTTCCAGAGACTACAAGAAAAAAGACTACACCCACATAATGAATATTCTAGATGATGCTCTCCAAGGCTTCAGCATTAGAGGTGGCCACATGCATATTAGGAAACAAAGGAACAAGAAGATGGGTTTCGTGCATAAAACTAACTTCTCCTGCATCCATGTCCCAAAACAAAGCAAAAAGGATGGATTCTACATCGTCCATCTCATGATTCAGTTCAACACGGATCACCAAAAGCTTCGCATGAGAAGCAGAAATGATGATCATATCCACAAGTGGCTAGAATCTCATGGAGAAGTGGATTATAAACTTAGAGAAATCTTCTTTCGCATCCAAAGGGACATTGCGACGATCATCATGAAAGAAGTCGTCGATGAGAAGGGGATGTTCCACCACGGCCCTATATCGCGAGCTGACGTCCGAACTCGCATAGGCATGCAACGTCTAGACCTCACGCCATTCAAGAAGCTAGGGTCCATCCTCGATGATATGGAAGGATGGAACTTCTAGTGATTTATGATGCCGATGATGATGGTATGTGTCAGTTGAACTTGTATACTTTTTGTAGCGATGAAACTCTGTGATGTCCACGGTCCCTGCCGAACTTGCATAACGCTACTTTGTTAGTTTGCGTACGATGACCTGCGTACCTCTAGTTAATTAGTTTGCGTACTGTATGTTGCATCTAGTTGCTAACCCTTTCTTTTTTGGTGTTGCTCCAGTATATTTTGTTGCATCGAGAAATAAGGGAACGAGTCGTTCCCGGGCTCTCACACCGATCAGCGATCCCTAGCCGTCAGATCGTTTTTTGGATGCGATTTAGACCGTTCGATCTGCCTCGCGGAGGATCTGGGCCGTAGGATTGAGAGGCAACCCTATTGCAATGAATAGTATAGAAGCATTCGTGCCACTGCGTGTAATTCCCATGCCCCGCCGAGGGCATTTGCGTCATTTCACACGTAGGCGTATAAAATGCAGACGCTCCGTATGGAGATAACCTAGCCGCCGCCTCCTTGCGCACTCTAGCAGACGCGCCCGCTACTCCCGCACGCGCGTCGCCCCCTCACCTCTCTCTCTCTCCCTCCAAACCCTGCCCCCCTGCCCGCCTCCCTGCCCCGCCGCCGGCGCCGCCGCCGCTGCTCGCCCGGGCACCCATCCCCAGCCTCACGCCGCCCATCTAGAGAGATGGGGGCCGCGGGCGACGAGGCTGACGTCATCTCATCTTGTGCCGCGCCCGGATCCCTGCCGTCCACTTCACTGGCGTCGTTGCCGTCGTCCTCGCGTGCACACAGCAGGAGGAGCGCGGGAGACGTGGAGCCGCCGCTGTGAACGCCGCCGCCGTCCTCGCGTGCACATAGCAGGAGGAGCACGGGAGACGTGGAGCCGCCGCTGGGGCCGCTGCCGTCGTCCTCGCCTGCACATGGCAGGAGGAGCGCGTGAGACGTGAGCCACTGCTGGGAATGCCGGATGCGATTATCTGCAGGTTCATTTCTATCTCTTTTTCTCTCACGTTCCTCTTCTTTGATCCCCTCTTGCTGCAGCTTCTACCGGCCTCATGTACCTAGCACGAGATGAAAGAGGGATTTAGAGAAGGGAGAAAGCAGGAGGAGAAGAGGAAGCCAACCAGGTCCGGTTTCGATCTGGTGGACAGGGTCAATTGCTCCGATTTGGACTAGCAGCAGCAGCTGCTGCTGCAGGTGGACGAGTCATGAGCCCTCATGGCTCCTCCCTCCTCCTACCCCTGATGTGGTGAGCTCCACCCCTTCAGGATTTATCTTTTTTCTCATCGTGTGGCATTCTTAAATTACAGGTGTGCAACCATCTACTGTTGTTGATTTTATAGTGTAATTTGGCCCAAACAGTCATGAAGGTTTAGTGAGCCCTCATGACCTTGTACTTGTACTTCCATGTTTCTGATTTATCGATTTTTTTCATACGTTAATCAACTGTACTGTTTTTATTACATTTGGTTTCTACACTCTTAAATGGGTTTTAGGACTTGCTCATATATTTATGTCTAGCTAGGTTCCTGCAAATTGGGTTCAAGAGATGTCTAGATCTAGCTAGGCTCCAATAGAGTAGATTCTTTTGCTGTCCTTTTAGGTTTGTTGGCTACCTTGGCTGTTTTTGCATGGGAAGTCTATTTGTTCCTATCCAATAGATGCTCATATCTAGCTAGATTCCAAGGATGTTTTGTTGTCTTTCTTAATTTGTTTGGTACCTTCTTTTTTCTTTGGTGTTGATGGGGGCAGATTTATCATATACTTCTTTTGCTATTTGCAGAGAAATCTTTTGTTCCTTTTCTTGATATATATATAGATAAACCAAAACTGCTCCTTTTAGGCTATCTAAGGGTCTGTTGGGAACAACTTTCTTTGTAACATGCAGTCATGTTTCGTTTTCTATTCATACATATACTTCATACGAAGCTGCACGTGTATTATAACATTTCGTATATCTGCTAATTTATAGCTTGTATTTTCTTTGGTACTAGAAAAGATAAACCTGAGACATTATTCTTATGTTTGTCCACATCGGAACTTTGCATTCAACTACTTCGCTTAAACTGATCAAGGTACAAGTTTGCTTTTAAGAGCCTGAAGTGTTGAATCTTTAATCTTAGTAGACCCATATGCATGATTATGTTTGTTTTTGTTTTCAAAAGGCAGATCTTTGGTACTGGAAATGTGGTTTAGGACCTTAAAAAGGTTGATATGCTGAAGCAAAATAAATTTTTCATTGATGTACTGCTGGTGGTGATAGCATATTAGAATTACAGGAAATGCCCTGTTGTGACTGACTATCATGTCTAGTGTTCTTTAGATGTGCACTATATCAATATCGAGGTGCTCTGAGGAGGCTC
Source organism: Triticum dicoccoides (assembly GCF_002162155.2). NCBI lineage: Eukaryota > Viridiplantae > Streptophyta > Magnoliopsida > Poales > Poaceae > Triticum > Triticum dicoccoides. The sequence continues at coordinate 766,219,705 of NC_041385.1, forward strand.
TGGCAACTAGCAGGAGAACGAGAACCCTCCCTTGCAACTGAGTCGACGGGAGAATAGCTTGAGCCCCGGTGTTTGGGCGTGTTGGTGAGCGCGGCGGCGGCGGAGAGCAGCAGCAACAGGCAGCGCAGCTGCAGGCCTTGGGCAAGATTCCTCCGACCCAAGCAGGCCTTGGGCAAGATTCCATCGACGGCGGAGCAGCGGGGAGAGGAACGTGAGGCCATGGGGGAGGAAGAAGATGGCCCCCCTCGTTCCCAAGGTTGGTCTTCGCGTGACGCTGGTTAAGGTAGTTACTTTCCTCGGATCCAATTTCTTTTGGTTGCCATCAGTGTTCTTGTCTAATTTTGGATCTCGTTTTCCTACAGATTTTCTATTCTTGCTCCCTATGCATCAGATATGTTGTTGTGTTCCTTGATCTATAATTGCTTGTTGTTTTCAACTGTCTCAGTTTTGGTTACCTGAAGCTCATCCCTGATTTGCTCCTTTTCCCCTTGCAGGTTGGTCTGCTGCTGTCTGCAGGTGCTTGTGTTTCTGGGTGGTTCGTCCTGCTGCCTCTTCGGTCATCGCTATATAGGTCAACCCATTTTCTCCTTCACCTCTCAGCTCTATAGCCCTGCGCTTGCGTTCTTGCGAGCGTGTGTCTTCCTTGCATTCTTATTGGTAGAAGTCTGGCATCTAAGAGTGTCATTCTCTGCTTGTATTTTTGTGCTTTTGTCACTTATATGAATCTTGGTGGGACATACCTTTCTACCATGTCCAGCTGATTTCTTTGTTGGAACTGCTTGCATGTGCCATGTTGTTGGAGCTACCGAACAAGCCACTGTCGTTGCAGATATGATTTATAAAGACTATCTGTTGGACAATAGTTGTAGTAGTTAGGTGACGACAAGATGCAGCCATTTGTATGGGTTGTTTGTTTTGTTTTCTTGTTTGTGCATGTCTTGTTCTTCAGGCTATGAAAGTGGTCAATGGCGTGGCAAATAGAGTCCATAAAAATTGTTCGTTACCATGCAGCTGTGGTAGATGTGTTGTCAGGAGGGTGCAATCTGTATAAAACATGGCCTCTAGCTATGTCTTTGTCTGGTTCATTAGTCCCGCTCTTCTTCGACCATCCTTCGTTAGTTTATTTGTTTCATTTATTATGTGTAGATCTAGGAGAGGATCCTATGATCATTCCTTTCCTGCCATGTGCTTGTGCTAAATCGCAGTCATGTATTTTTTAGCTTTGTTTTCATTCTTGTATTTGTGAGCATGGTTGTGATAAGGTTTGTAGATACAGGGTTGTGTTGGCTCTCAATGTCATATTTTTTCCCCTATCAACGAGGTCATGGCTTGCATTTCAGATGAATAGGTTGCTATATTACTAGAGTACTGCTTGATCTCTGTTATGGTTTTACTGGATACAAAGCATAGTAACTATTACATCATCTTATATATCTTGTGTATTGTGATATCTATATAGACACTGTCTACGTCCTCTTGACATTCCCAGTTTTGTTTTCTATAGCATATATTTGACTCCTTTCCATGCCTTTTGGTTCTGAAATTTTCTTGATGGTCATGTGTACTGCTACACTGGGCACTAAAAAACAAGAGTTTCAATTGTATGAAGACATCCATGCTGGTCTCACAACAACATACGAGGTAACACGCTGATCTCACAACAACATACGACCATTTAGTTGCATATCATATGTATATCAAATTATAATGCATTTTCGTTTAATACTATAAGTAGATGTTGCCTGCATCTCACGTTTTCTTCATAAAAAAGAGGAGGAAAATGAACAACTAAGAATCACAGATCCAGGACCTCAGACACATGCATGTCATGGATCAGCCGGTGCGTGAGCTTTTTTCTTAGGAACAATTGCTCCCAGCTTCTTCCAAGTCTCCTTGCCTAAATGTGAGTCGTGTTTCTTAAGTGATCACCATAAATTTTTTCCTTGCAATGCTCATTGTTGCTGGTTATAATTTTTCCTGGTTCTTACTAAATTTATTCTCAAGGTGGTAAATGGCTTTCTTGTTGTTACATTATTGTTAGGCCAGCCCACCCTTATCTTGCTGTGTAGGTATCTATGGTGCTCACAGTGGTCGCCCAGGTCCTGATGGAGATGGTAGTCCCTGGCAAGGGCACGGAATCGTTGTCGTCGACCCCGCCATTTCCACTTCACCCTGAGGTATCCGGATCCTTACATCATGGGCTTCGCTACTTTAGATGAAAGGATCCATGCTATATGAATAAATTGCTTCAATTCGTGTTCTTTGCAAGAATATGCAACCTTGGACTGGATGCCAAAATTGTCTTTTATGTCATCCTTTAACTGACTGCAAATCAATTTTCTGTTGTACCAATGCTTCCTGATATGTTTGCACTTCTCAGATTCATGTTCTTTAGTTTAGGCATAGTAGCTTCTAGCTACTGTACATGCAACACCGCATTTTGAATCATCCAATAAAAGTTACGTTAATGCCCTGACTGTTTTAGATAGCAGATTATAACATATGCAAACCCCTGATGTATACGAGGGAGTGTTTGTTCATTAGTATGGCAACATGTGTCGTAGTGGCCAGGACCCTTCAGTTTGCTCATCTACTCTTTAGTTTTTCACCCCTTTAACACCTAATTTTGTTGTCCTTTCTTACGGATTTTCATTGTTTACTCGCAAATTGTTTCTTCTCTTTACCTAACTGTGACAAATGCATGTTTCCTTTTACAGTGCTTCTCCAGCCGCTTTACAAAAGATGGTCTCAAGGACCATCTCAATGAACCAGTTGAGGACATGATGATCCGATTCAACACTACGGTGCTAAGAGACAAGTCAGAATGATGATGGGTACGAATAAGAGGGCCACAATAACAACCAACTGATCAGGTTCTGTCAAAGGCGTCGTGCTGAATGAATATCAGATATGTGTCTTCGCCTTCAAGATTAAAATGGGGAAACCATCGCTCGCTGTCCATATGCTCAGGTACCGAATCACAAGTGCATTGTCTATACCAGAATCATTCTATGGTCATATGTCTCACGAACTATTCACATATGTTATGGAATGGCACCCATGGAGTTAATCGACAAGGCAGTTGAACCAAGCTATCTATTAGCATGCATAACTATGGCTTCGTAGTTTTACCGTCTCCACTGCCACTATGTTTGGCTTTTGCTCTTTATGTTTTTGTTCTTGGTAGTGAACTTAATGTCAGCTAATTAACTTTTGTAATCTCTTGAATGTACTGAACCTATGATGTTTGCTTCTGGAACGGATTAGCTTTTATAATATCATGGCCTTGATGAAATCTATGATGTCATGCTTCTGGTATATAGTGAATGCTCCTTCTTTGTGTTAAACAAGAAAATTACCTATTTAATACATGTTCTAACTTGCTTTCCTACTAATCTATTATAGTGCTGATCTTTACCCGATTGGCCATGTCGTTGGCAGATGAATGACGCCACTTATTAGTATGCTTAGTAGCTATGGCTCTGTCATTGGCTCTCCTTTATTATGTTCCTACTCTTATTACCTCTTCTATACTCGCCTTTTGTATCGAACTTCATGTGAGTGGATATCTTTTGTAGTATTATGTACACACTGAGCTTCATCCTGGCTTATAATCTGAGCATCATTTTGTCTTGCTTATATCACAATTGAGTGTTTCTTCTTTGCCTTATTGTCATCATGTATTAATGCATCTGCTAAATCTGGATTCCTACTAACTTACCATTACCTACTTGATCAAAATGTTGGGACCGGCACCCTCGCGCCAAGGCGCGTTCCCGATCTAGTATATATGATTGTACATCCTCTTCATGAACATGCATCTCTAACAGGTACCTAGTTTCTTGATGGCGAGATGGAAGTGCTATGTCGTGTACAAAGGGAAGGTTCCGGGGATGTACAAGGAGTGGCCTGAGTGTCAGGCGCAAGTGAATGGGTTCTCGGGTGCCAGCTATAAAGGCTTCAAAAGCAGACAAGAAGGAGAAGCTAGTTACTTGAGGTTCATGCTAGCGTGAGAGAGGACTCGTAACCGCCGCCTCATGTACTGCATAGTTTCACTCTCACTCATAGGGATAGCTCTTCTCGCTTATACCATTGTTTAGATGGATGACATTGTAGTTGCAAGTATTCGAGACTTGCATGTATCGCTATTTTCGAGATGATGACAAGATACCACTTTGTGTTGGATGATGATTATGATGAGACTATTTGTATGTATATGCTATGATTACATTTGTGGTCTCACAGGCATTTGTATGTGTATCATGATGACATTTGTATGTGTATCATGATGACATTTGTATGTGCTAAAGATTCTTCTTTAAAGCCTGTTCAAATACAAAACGAATATGTAGAAAAAAATATATTAAAATTAGCAGTAGCGAGTGGAGAAAAGTTAGCAACATCGCGGTAGTATCAGTAGCGCGCACACGGGAAGCGCGCTATAGCTATTAGCAGTAGCGAGCTCCATAGAAGAACGCTGCTACTACACTTGTATATCAATAGCGCGGGCGCGCACGCGCTGCTGCTATGGATTAGCTGTAGCGCCTTATTAGTAGCGCCGCCTCCCGCGCTACTGATAACCCTAAAACCCGCGCTGTTGCTAGGCTTTTCCCTAATAGTGTAGGCTTGCAGACATACTGACAATATTTGACAAAAGCATGGAAACCAGTGAGGGTCTGAATACAAACAAGCGGCAAATAAAAGGCATTACGAGGCACAAATTTTCTTAATCTGCTCCACATGTAATTGTGGGATCAAAATTGATTGATGAATCAAATCTGCTCACGTTTGATTAAATTGGTTCATGATTCTACTAGCCCATGAACAGAACCCAGCAGAGAGAGACCTTCCATGGCAATGATGCCGCTAGTACAATATCAATCAGAAATGATGTAGCACACAAGAGAAGAGACACACGACTTAGCAACTTTAATTTTATGTCTGCACACATCATGGGAACTCCATTTGAAGACGCATATGTACCGTTCTAGTGTTAAATGGTCTAGCTTTAGTATTCACCTGAACATAATATCAGATCCAACAAACTGAAACAAAGACGACAGGAAGCATATAGAGTAGCAGATATGCCCTTAAAGGATTGGTCCCTTATTTTTTACTCCCTTCGTCCAGAATTAGTTGACTCACACTTGTCTTGATATGGATGTATCTAGACATGTTAAAGTGTTACATATATTCATATCTAGACGAATCTAAGTCAACTAATTTGGGATGTAGGTTGTATTAAAAAAAGCTTATCTACACACTGTTTTGGATCATCAACTAGCGAGCTATGATCGTCCAGCATCTACCAGTAAGCTAGCCACCCCCTCATGGCAAAAATCAAGCACAAATACTTGAAGTACTTAGAGAAAGAAGCCTATGAATCATCTCAAGTAACAGTTTGACTAGGTAGCTAGTAGATAAAGTTGGGCCCAAATTGGCAGTTTAGAGCTAAATTAAATTAATTAAATCCACTAAGCGGGTGAAAGTGGACAGAATCATAGAAATGCGCACAGAAAGATAGAGAGCATGATTCTGCATACAACACCGAAGGGGAACACAATAATCACCTCTAGAGCAACATGTGCATCACGGCTAGCAGCAGCGGGCTTCTTCATTGTTGATGAACTCATATTCTGCACACAACACAAGGATTCCACAACCCAGTTAGGTCTGCTAGTACCATACATGGGCAATCAATAAAATCATCTTGCATGAATGGTTGCTGAGAGTGGATCCATCCATCCAACATAAGGATCTTTCGTGTACAACAACAAAAGGAAAATTAAAAGGTGAAAATAGAAGGGAGCGGCGACCTAGTGCAGCAGGTCATTGCGGCTGGGGTGGATGAAGCCGAGGTGGATGTCCCGGGCCTCATCCATATCGGAGGGCTGATGCTTCGAATGGAAAAACTGAATCCATCAAACTCGAGGCTCGACAAAAGATCAAATCAATTCCCTCAAACCAGAAGAATCAAACTGTATACCCCTGTGGTTCAGCAAGCACGTCCCTACAAATTATAGGGGGAATTTGCATCAGCAGGTAGCTAAAGGAGAACATTTGATTTGATGGTGTGACTAAGGGAAACAAATTAAAATGATTTTTTAACTGAGATGAGAGGAATTGAATAGTGAGAAGCTTAATTCATTCATTCATGTGTGGGGTTATTACAGTATAGTACTAGTACAAGAAATGATTAACTGTAGCTATACACGTTCTGTTGGTCATGGACATGAACTGCTAGTTACAGGAGCTCTACAGCCGACTGACAATAGTATACAACAACGCAGAGTACAATTAATAGGATACAACAATGTGAGTGGAGAGGAGGCTTACCACAACCACGCGACCGTCTCCGTGGCCAGTGCATATGACCATCTAAACTCTGCAATAGGAGACTTGGAATGAGTAAAACTATTATATTAAAGGGTCAGGGACAGAAATCAGCAATACTGCGACCTCCTGTTCTAGAAGGAATAAGGACAGAATTCAGCAATATGCAAGTTTTCTAAATTAAAAAGAGCTTTGATGCTCATGTTCTTCTAGCAAGTTGTAGTGTCTTTATTTATTTAACAAAGACGAACAGTTGCAACTCATTTCATGTTCCAAAATTCCATAAAAGAAAAGAAACCATCTTGCAAAGATCGCTACAAAAATCAGCTTGTGGTTGATTAGGCACATGGTTGGATAGACACATGCACAACTTGAACGTGCATGTGGTTGATAGGGTGTATGCATATATGCTTGTGGTACTATTGTACAAAGTGACTCTCTAGGATGCTTGTCGTATGTGTTACATATGCACTAATGAAACCATGCATTAAATTCCACACACACATAGTAAAACCTATGCAAAGTGAAATGTCCATCTCATAGTGTCCAAAAAGATACATTTTCTTACAACGGAATTAATAATTGTCCATACATTTTAGGAAAAAACAATGAATTTGAACCATTATATTTCTCCTGATATATGAAATAGCTACATTTTAGGGAAAAACCTTAATATAATATCAATCAATAGATTATTGACCAACTAAGATGCAACAAAAAGACCTGTAAATCCTTAATTAGCAACTATGAGACAAACAACATCAGGCACAGTCCCAAATTGATCAGTTTCACCACTCGAATGCAAAGCAATTTATTTTAGGTGAAAACACGTGAATAAGAATTTCTTTTTGAGAGTGGATTAGAAGATGTATGATTACCTCTAGATGTTACTCAGTCTCAAAAGGAACAAACAGCTTGTGGACTTTTTGACCCCTAGGGAAGCACAACTTGTGATATTAGAAGGTTTGACAAATGAGTCAGCTTGATCCGTAAATAAAAGTAGCTAGCTAGAACCATATTCGTACACTCACTAAAATCCTCTATCCAATTGTTTCTCAAGAACATATATTCTTTGCCATTTTGTTGGTCTTTGTAGGAAATGAGAAGTTGTAAAAGATAAGAGATTGTAGGGAACATGAATAGTCAGCTCGGAAAAATGATCATTACAGAATGATGGTTGTACAGGGTTACTTATGTACACACTGTACATTCTAACAGTAGAGCTGGACATGATAGTGGCTGCTTCCACAGGATAGAATAACATTCTACTTCTTTACCACTAATACTAAGAAAGACGTTTCTTTACGATTGAAGTTTTGCAAAGATTCACCTTGACGGTAAGATTATCAATCATAATATGCAGTAAGGGGCATCCAAATGTAAGGTTGGCAAAGTGCCGACCTTTAGCAAATTCAAACAAGAAATCTTGCAATGGCATGCCATGGCAAGTGGTGGAAGTGCAGTGCCAGCCACCAAACAGTGGATATCTTGGTTCAGTTTCTAGTTTTGACTCAAGCAATGGAATCATTGGCGAATGTTAATTCAAAATCAACGATGAAACCAAGATGTATATTATTTTTCACTAACACTGGCATATGAAATTACTAAAGTTCACATCTTTAAAGAAACATCCAATCTCTTGTATGAATCACTAAGCAGATGGCATGTGGAGATGTTTCCAATATCATCATGATAGTAGTCTGAATGAACTCGAGGAGGGAACCTCGCAAAAAGATTCTTCAATGATGACGCTCCGCTGTTAGATGCCTAGTGTCGGTGTCAAAACCGGCGGATCTCGGGTAGGGGGTCCCAAACTGTGCGTCTAGGCGGATGGTAACAGGAGACAAGAGACGCGATGTTTTACCCAGGTTCGGGCCCTCTTGATGGAGGTAAAACCCTACGTCCTGCTTGATTGATATTGATGATGTGGGTATTACAAGAGTAGGCTAAACCCTAGAAGCTAGTCTATGGTATGATTGTTGTTTGTCCTACGGACTAAAACCATCCGGTTTATATAGACACCGGAGAGGGCTAGGGTTACACAGAGTCGGTTACAATGGTAGGAGATCTACATATCCGTAACGCCAAGCTTGCCTTCCACGCCAAGGAAAGTCCCATCTGGACACGGGACGAAATCTTCAATCTTGTATCTTCATAGTCTTGGAGTCCGGCTGATGATGATAGTTCGGCTATCCGGACACCCCCTAGTCCAGGACTCCCTCAGTAGCCCCCGAACCAGGCTTCAATGATGACGAGTCCGGCGCGTATATTGTCTTCGGCGTTTGCAAGGCGGGTTCTCCTCCATATTCCATGTGTTTGCCAGATAGTGTCCGGTTTCCTCATCAATGTTGCGCTCCTTGGCTTCTACGTCCAATAATGGCCCTCTTCCACGTGTTGTATGAATGCGAAAAGCCAGGGTATTTTTACGTTTTACCCCCTAGCTGTGCGAATAAGCTGCCTATAAGAGAGGCGAGGATCCAGATCCGAATCACACCATCCTCCTTCCGCAAGTACTCATCGAAGCGCATCTGACAAAAATCCATTCCAACATGGACAGTCGACGCGGCTCCTCCTCTCGCGCTCCCAGTCCTCAGCCAGGAGATTGGAGGAGATGTTCAGTCCCGCACAGCGAGTTAGTGACGCTCCAAGCAGAGGGATACCTTCCCCCAGCCTTTATGGTTCCGGATCGAGCCGGACTGGCCACCTACAAGGGTGGGAAGCAGGCGGAGAGCGTCCCCAATCCCTCCAAAGGAGAGCGGGTATGCTTCGTCCCCTACCTAATAAGGGGACTCGGATTTCCCATACATCCGTTTCTCCGGGGGCTCCTGGAGTTCTATGGACTCCAACTTCACCACCTCACACCTGCCTCCATCTTGCACATCGCGGGCTTTGTAGCTCTTTGCGAGCTGTTCTTGGGCATCGGGCCCCATTTTGCGCTGTGGAAGAGATTGTTTTGCCTCGTACACCATTCTCATGAGGGGTCGATATATCAAGTGGGCGGAGCCGAAATATGGCGCATCACCGGGACCGGATATCTGTCTGGAACCCCGAAGAAGGCGTCAGAAGACTGGCCTTCGGAATGGTTCTATATGGAAGACGCCCCACTGCCGGATCCAGTTTGGATCGGCCTCCCGGAGTTTAGTAACGCTTCTCTGAAGAAACGCCTGAGTTGGCGCCCACGGAGCCCTCAACGGGAAGATGATAGGAGCGTCCAATATCTGATGGGCTGGATAAGGTTACTGGCCCATTTCGGATTGGCCATGATTAGAGTCATGGCCACATGCATTATGCGAGGGGTGAAGCCGCTCCAATATAGGGGCCACCCCATGTGGGATTTCAACGGGGAGAATGACGCCACCCATCATGGTCGCAAGGGGCCGGGATCGACCGCCGATCTGGTGAAGATCCTGTCCAGCTTGTACAAGGGGAGAAGGAGGACTTCCTCCGCACGAGTCCATTGAATGGATTCTCCATGAATAACCCTCGGAGCTGGGTAAGCGGACGTTTATATATCCCATCCGTGCTTTCAAAGTTAAGTGTCTTACTTTATGATTTTGACGCAGGAACTGCGCCGGGATGTGGAGGGCATACAAAGCCCGACTCCACAACCCGAGGATCCGGGAAGATCCCTTGATCCGGCCTCCGGAGAGGATCCAGACATAAAGGTGGAGCTGATTGACGGGGTGTTCCACCAACTCAGCATAGACAATGCTCTAGTCGCCATTACGGCTGACTACCCCGGTTTATCTCCGACTTCCCAGGTGAGTATGACCGAAGTCCTGACACCATTACTTTTTTAATGCTTATTTCTGACCACCTTATACCAACGGTGCTTCGCAGGAGGTGCCTTTGCGGCGGGAAGCCGAGCCCGCGGCGACTGACCAACCAGGGTCAGTGCGGACCAGCAGGCGGAAGAGGAGTGCGGCACGAATCGAAACGTCGCCGCAAAGGTATGGCGCACCATTGTCTTTAAGAGAAAGACTCTTGGGAGGTATATTAATGCTCATGATTCTTCCAGGAGAAAGAGCGCTCACCGGACTGTGCCCGGAGAGGTTGCCAACCAAGCCTCCGCCAGCCAGGCTCCAACACCTGGTCCGGAGGGGGAGGCGAGCGCAAGGCGCTAGCCGGATGCTCCTCCAACGGAGGATGCCGACAGGCTGTCCGCCACCAGGTCTGAGGTGGAGAGCGCCATGAATCACAGGCGCCGTCGGACAGTTCTTCGTGACGCTTGTTTCTCCCGAGAGGCGTTGAATGCCTTTAATGCGGGAGACGCGCACCTCCATGCTGCTCAAGATGGTTTAACCAGAGCCACAGAGCAGTATGTGAAAGACATACGGGTGAGGAATTTTAATAGTTATATATGCCAGTAGCCCCCGAGACTTAAAATAGTTAAACTAACTGATTTAAGGATCATTTGTTATGCAGGATCTTACGGAGAAGAATACCCACCTGTCCCAGGAGCTTCAAGAATGCAAGGCCCAACTTGAGGCCGCACTAGCCGCCGCCGGGGGAGCCACAGAGACCCCCTCTGGTACTACATATTTCGAAAAGATAAGTAGTTTATAAAGTGCGGCGTGTGCGTTTAGTCTGACAATAATATTGCAGAGGGTGTCGGACTAGATCCGGACAAGCAACATCTGCTGCGCCAGCTGAAGGCCGGCGAGAAGGTGCTTATGAGGGTGCAGCAGGAGAGGAACAAACTCCAAGATGCCAACACCCAGCTGGGCGAAGAACTAAAAGATGTTCGGGTCCAGCTGTCTAACTCCGTAAAGGAGAATCGGCGGCTTCGTCGCGGCATTTACAGTAAGTGCTTGAGCAAACTCTTTTGAAAAGAAGAGTTCAGCGAGGAAGTCGATTGAAAGAAATGTGTCTGTAGGTGTGCTCACGGGTTGTCCAGCGGAGGACATGCCTGGTTCCACGGGTGACCTTCTTCCCGAGCTGCTACAACTGCACGAACATATCCGGCAGGCGATGAGCGGCATCGTTCAGGCCTTATGGCCGTCCATCTCCCTACCTGAGGGTCTTGGAGGGCTTGCTGAGAAGCTTCAGGGAGTACGGCAGCGCTTCCGTCTGTGGAAGATATCGACCTGCCGTCAAGGCGCCAGGGAGGCCTGGGCCATGGTGAAGATGCGGTACACGAAGGCTGACCCAAACCACATGGCCGAGGTCGGACCTGTGGGGCCCGATGGGAAGGAGATCCTTGTGAGCCTGATGTACGGCCAAGTAGAGTTGGCCGCGAAATATTCCCAACGGGACTGTAAACTAGACAGCCTGTTAGATGGGATTGAAGAGGAGTACAATCAGCCAGTTTGACGATGTAATTTAAAATGACATGTAAAATGCCTTCTAGCCGGATTGTAGATCGTTTGTCTTTGCGGACCTTTTCGCTTCAACCTCGGGACCCAACAGTACGAAGTGTGTCCGAATACCCTCACGGTTATACAAAAACCGGGGCATGCATGGAGACCAGGCGTAGGGGTCATAAGTGCTTTATCAGACAAGTGCCCAACTAGCTATGTTATATTACATGATTAGTAAGAAACATCTTCCAGGGAGAATAGTTCCGTTAGGGGTTCCTTTCCCTGGGAGGCATGCCCTAAAGTGCACGTCCGGACTACGAAAAGAGCAGAAAAAGCATCTGGGGGAGATAAATAAATAAGTGATAAATCATCTTTCAAGTCACGGACCGAATATTCCCTTAAGAACGCTAGCCTTCGGCTTCACCCAGTCTGAGGTACACATCCGGCTGACCCAGCAGTAACAATCGCAGAGGTGCTCCCTTTACCTCCTAGCCGAACAATCGGGAATGTAGGGGTAAGCACAGGAGCCAGGCAACCCAGCGTGGCCAAAACTTAAGTCATATCGATGCATATAATGGTGAGTAAAAGGTACATGCGGAAGTATGACACATGTGTTGGGCATGAAGCCCGTATAAATAAGCTTCTGTTAAAGAAGCCCCCAGGTATGATGAGTGCGAGTAGCACATCAAGTGTGTGCGAACAATGCACAGATCAGCCCTCAAAGGCTTTTACTGAAAGAGGGAGGAAAAAGGAGGGAAACAAAAGCCAGCGAAAAAAATATGAAAGGTGGATGGAGGAAGGAGACGAACTCTGAGTCCGGCGCTAGGCGTAGAATCTTCGGAGACGAGCTGCGTTCCATGGGTTCGGCTCGAGTCGGTTGTCAGATGCGTTGCGTAGACGGTATGCACCGCCGGTAAGGACTTGGTCGATGATGAAGGGACCTTCCCATTTGGGCTTAAGTTTGTCCTTTTTCTTGTCCAGCAGGCGTAGAACTAGCTCGCCAACATTGTAAGTTTTGGCCCGTACTTCTCTGCTTTGATATCTTCGAGCCTGCTGCTGATAGAATGCGGAACGGGATTTTGCCACGTCGCGCTCCTCCTCTAAGGCGTCCAAACTGTCCTGCCGATCCAACTCGGCTTCTCTTTCTTCGTATATGCGCACGCAAGGTGAGTCATGAATTATATCGCAGGGCAAAACTGCCTCTGCGCCGTATACTATAAAAAATGGTGTGAATCCGGTAGTGCGGTTTGGCGTGGTCCGCAGCCCCCAGAGTATGGAGTCGAGCTCCTCTACCCAGTGCGTGTTAGATTCCGTGAGGGACCGCACTAATCTGGGTTTAATGCCGCTCATGATTAGGCCATTTGCTCGTTCGACTTGACCGTTAGTTTGAGGGTGATAGACTGAAGCGTAGTCGAGCTTGATGCCCATGTTTTTGCACCAAAGTTTAACCTCGTCGGCCGTGAAATTCGTGCCATTATCAGTGATGATGCTGTGGGGGACGCCAAAACGGTGTACTACCCCGGATATGAAGTCTATCACAGGTCCGGATTGTGCCGTTTTAACCGGCTTGGCCTCTATCCATTTGGCGAATTTGTCCACCATGACCAATAAGTATTTTTGCTTGTGGTTCCCCCTTTAAGGGGTCCAACCATATCAAGCCCCCAGACCGCGAACGGCCAAGTGATGAGTATACTTTTGAGGGCGGTGGGTGGCATGTGGCTTTGATTAGCAAAGAGCTGGCAACCGACGCATCGTTGGACTAAGTCCTGAGCATCTGCCCGGGCTGTCGGCCAATAAAATCCTGTACGGAAGGCCTTGCCTACAAGGGCCCGGGCTGCGGTGTGGTGCCCGCCAAGTCCTGCGTGAATTCAGCCAGGAGATTTCGCCCTTCCTCTTCGGAGATACACCTTTGAAGGACTCCGGTTGTGCTTTTCTTATAAAGTTCTCCCTCATGGACCTTGTAGGCTTTAGATCGCCGAACTATGCAGCGGGCCTCATTTTGGTCTTCGGGAAGTTCCTGCCTAATTAAGTAGGCTAGGAATGGTTCCATCCACGGGGCAATTATTGCCATTATTTCGTGGGCTGAAGGTGTTATTTCATTGGCTGAGCCACCGATTGTGTCAGAATGCTCTGTGTTGGGTGGTGCAGTTGGTTCCGAGTTGTTATTTCCGGACTCCTCTTCCCATAATACGGATGGCTTGAAGAGCCACTCCAGGAAGATGTTTGGAGGGACGGCGTCGCATTTTGCACCGATGCGTGCCAACACGTCTGCTGCCTGGTTATTATTCCGGGCTACATGGTGGAATTCGAGCTTCGAACCGAGCTGACATTTTTAGGACGGCGTTACGGTAGGCTGCCATTTTCGGATCCTTGGCGTCAAAGTCTCCATTTACTCGGGATATTGCGAGGTTTGAATCCCCGCGCACCTCTAGGCGTTGAATACCCATGGAGATTGCCATCCGGAGACCATGTAGAAGGGCCTCGTATTCGGCTGCGTTGTTGGAGTCCGTGTACATTATTTGAAGTATGTATTGGACCGTGTCTCCGGTTGGGGACGTCAAGACGATGCCAGCCCCCAAGCCGACCAACATTTTGGAGCCGTCGAAATGCATGATGCAATTGGAGTATGCGCCGTACTCTTTAGGGAGTTCGGCTTCGGTCCATTCGGCGACGATGTCAGCCAGAACTTGCGACTTTATAGCTCGCCGTGGTTTGTAGGTTATGTCAAATGGTAAGAGCTCAATGGCCCATTTTGCAATCCTGCCCATTGCGTCGCGATTGTTTATAATATCGTTGAGAGGTACTTCGGAGGCCACCGTTATGGAACACTCTTGAAAGTAGTGTCGCAGCTTCCGGGATGCCATGAACACCGCATACACTATCTTTTGATAATGTGGGTATCGGGACTTGCATGAAGTTAAGACAGTGGATACGTAGTACACTGGTTTTTAAAGAGGGAATCTGTGCCCTTCTGTTTCTCGTTCGACGACGAGTACCGCGCTGACAACTTGATGTGTTGCTGCGATATATAATAACATTGGTTCGCCCAGGTTGGGCGCCCAGGACCAGATTTGTTGCCAGTATGGCCTTGATTACTTCGAGTCCGGCCGTGGCAGCATCCATCCATTCGAAGTGTTCAGTGTGCCGGAGGAGGCGATAGAGGGGCAGAGCCTTTTCTCCCAAACGGGAGATGAAGCGACTTAGAGCCGCTACGCATCCAGTTAGTTTTTGTATTTTCTTGAGGTCTTTTGGAATATCCAATTGTGACAGAGCTCGGATCTTGGCTGGGTTTGTTTCAATTCCTCTACCGGATACAATGAAGCCCAAGAGGTTTCCGGCTGGTACGCCGAAAATACATTTTTTCGGGTTGAGCTTAATGTCATATGCTCGGAGGTTGTCGAATGTAAGCCTCAAATCGTCTACTAGAGTTTCGACATGTTTGGTCTTAACGACCACATTGTCTACGTATGCCTCCACTATTTTGCCTATCTGGGTAGCCAGACATGTCTGAATCATGCGCTGATATGTTGAGCTGGCGTTTTTGAGTCTGAAGGGCATTATGTTGAAGCAGAATGGTCCATATGGAGTAATGAATGCCATTGCGGCCTGGTCTGTTTCCGCCATCTTGAATTGATGGTATCCGGAGTATGCGTCGAGGAAGCACAATGAATCGTGCCCTGCGGTAGCATCGATGATTTGGTCGATGCGGGGGAGGGGGAAAGGATCCTTTGGACAGGCCTTGTTAAGGTCTTTGAAATCGACACAAAGGCACCAGGATTTGTCCTTTTTTGGTACCATTACCAGGTTTGCTAGCCAGTCCAGATGTTTTACATCTCTGATGAATCCGGCTTCTAAGAGTTTGGCTAGCTCCTCTCCCATTGCCTGTCTTTTGGGTTCGGAAAATTGCCGAAGAGCCTGTTTGACTGGCTTGAATCCTTTTAGGATATTTAGGCTGTGTTCTGCCAGCATGCGTGGGATTCCTGGCATATCTGAAGGGTGCCAGGTAAAAATGTCCCAATTTTCCCGAAGGAATTCTCATAGTGCGGCATCTACATCAGGGTTTAATTGTGCCCCAATGGAGGCTGTCTTTGTGGGGTCCGTTGGATGGACCTAGAATTTGACTATTTCGTCTGCTGGTTTAAAAGAGGTGGACTTAGATCTCTTATCGAGTATCACATCATCCCTATTCACCGTGGAGCGCAGCGCAGCGAGTTCCTCTACCGCTAGGGCTTCGGATAGTACCTCTAGGGCTAGTGCGGCTGTCTTATTTTCAGCGCAGAGTGCTATATCTGGATCACTGACAAAAGTGATGATTCCATTGGTCCCGGGCATTTTAAGCTTCATGTACCCGTAATGGGGTATAGCTTGGAAAATTGTGAATGCTTCTCGCCCTAACAAGGCGTGATATCCGCTGCCGAACGGGGCCACTTGGAACGTGACCTCCTCGGACCTGTAATTGTCCGTGAGCCGAACACTACATCTAGTGTGATTTTTCCTGTGCAGCGTACTTCCCGACTAGGGATTATTCCTCTAAAGGTTGTGCTGCTTCGCTCAATGCGGCTCCAGTCTATTTCCATTTTTTGGAGGGTTTCCTCGTAGATGAGGTTTAATCCACTGCCGCCATCCGTGAGTACCTTGGTAAGACGAAAGACGTCCACTATCAGACTGAGGACCAATGCGGCTGGTGCTCGAGCTGTTCGGAATTTAGGTTCGTTGCTGGCATTGAAGGTGATAGACGTGTCACTCCATGGATTTGTTGTTGCTACTTTGTAGACTTCGGCGAGGCTGCGGATTGTTCGTTTCCGCATATTATTTGATGCGAAAGTCTCGAAGACTGTTAATACCGTACTGGTACTGTTGGGCTGGTTACCCGGGGCTAGAAAACCTTCGCCACTTTTGGCCACCTGCCGTAGTATCTAACATGCTCGAAGGCTATGTGTTGGAGTGGCGCCCTCTGTACTATGGATTTTACAGGTTCCATTGAGCCATCCCAGGTGCTTGAGTATGACGCACCCTTTTAGGGGTTTTTTGCTTTTTGGTTTTTGACCCAGGTGCTTGAGTATGACGCACCCTTTTATTTCGAACTAGGGTTATATTCAGGGTCGGATTGTCCCAAAACCTGGTTTCAGTTTTCCAGGCACTCTCCATCGCACAGTATTTTTGTACTATGGTCGCCAGGTCGGCGAAGTGTGTAACTTCGTGATGACTTATGGCGTTCATGATTCCCTTGTCCGTGCAATTGTTGCAGAAAATTGAGACTACGCTTTCCTCATGGCAGTCCTTTGTCCTGTCCATAACCAGGAGGAATCTGGCCCAGTAATGATGTACTGTTTCATCGGGCTCTTGCCGTATTTGAGATAGATCGCTTATGTTTGGGTGGGCAGGCGGAATTAAATTCGGAATCCCGCCCAATCTGAGGCTCAAAGGCCGAGAAGTTTCCGGATTTGGAAGCTTGGATTGCTGGATGTTATCCAACAAATCTGGTCCAATGCCTGACTTCAGGTTCAGTACTTGATTGACGTCCGTCCCTCCGCGGGAATCCGGCATGGAGGAATCGGGAATACGGACATAACTGGTCTTTAACATAGAAGAAGAGTCGCCGCGTTGTTCCTCTACCACAGTAACGTGGTGGGTAGCCTGGGGAGAGTTAATTTCTCTCAGATCGGTTTTAATCCCAATCTGATCGTAGTCTGTAGCGACTCCCAGGGCGGCGATGCGATCCAAGAGCTCATTTACGGAGGAGAGCTCCATCGGATCTAGCTGCTCGGCGAATTCCGAGTTGACATGAAGATCACTTTTGATGACCTGAGAGGTCATTGTCGGAGCGATGGCTGAACAGGCGGTCATAAGAAAACCACCATGCCGGATAGTTTGGCCGGTGGCCAAAGCTCCCTTGGCAATGGCGCCGTCTTTAAAGACGGGAAAAGGCATCCCTCCTGATTGCGACGGCACAGAGGAACTCTCAATGAAAGCACCAATGTCGATGCCAAAACCGGTGGATCTCGGGTAGGGGGTCCCGAACTGTGCGTCTAGGCGGATGGTAACAGGAGACAAGGGACACGATGTTTTACCCAGGTTCGGGCCCTCTTGATGGAGGTAAAACCCTACGTCCTGCTTGATTGATATTGATGATGTGGGTATTACAAGAGTAGATCTACCACGAGATCAAGGAGGCTAAACCCTAGAAGCTAGCCTATGGTATGATTGTTGTTCGTCCTACGGACTAAAACCATCCGGTTTATATAGACACCGGAGAGGGCTAGGGTTACACAGAGTCGGTTACAATGGTAGGAGATCTACATATCCGTATCGCCAAGCTTTCCTTCCACGCCAAGGAAAGTTCCATCCGGACACGGGACGAAATCTTCAATCTTGTATCTTCATAGTCTTGAAGTCCGGCTGATGATGATAGTTCGGCTATCCGGACACCCCATAGTCCAGGACTCCCTCACCTAGCTTGTTATTCGAGCCTAGCAACTAGAGGCGTAAATGAGTTGTGACAAAACATTGGACTTGATTGACAAACACAACATACATAATGATCGATTTAAGATACTAATTCCTAGTGTATAATGTACGATGTTAGTTCATCTAGTTGTCTATCATAAATTACATTGTCAAAAGTAAAGCAGTACTGGGAGATAGTGGACTACATACACTTTATTTCTCTGTTACCGACCTACACTATTGAATGAAGTTCATGAATAATCAGAGAGATAATCAATCTATAATTGATCATGGCAAACATATATTCAAAAGTAAATGTATTCCAATGATAGACTACCTCTGACTGATACTCGACCCTAGCAACACAAGTTATAAACTAGTTACTAGAAGCACTGGACTTGATTGACCAACACGAGATACACATTGATTGATTTGTTAATACAAATTGAAATCATTGTTTATAAGGTGTTAAAGTGACCTAAGGTGAGCACCACCTGCTCTGACGCCTAACCGGTGCCTAAGCGCCTAATGAAGGCATATTTCTAAGGCGCTGCCAAGGCGCCTTATCACTTAAGCGACCCCCTAAGTGTCTCAAGCAGGATGCCTTAAAACAAGGCTTGGAATAAATGATTGAGATTTTAATTCCATCAGGCATAATGTATTTGCCAACTGTTGTCTGATCTCAATACGGCATACATCACATAGCCAAAAGTAATATAGTAGGTCATACATTGTTCATCTCACAACTACCAGACCTATACCGTTGTATGAAGTTGACAAATAACAAAGATAGTAGGTCAAAAGTATTCGAGTTGCCTATTTTAGTTATGGATTCGGGTAAAGCTAGTGCTACAATTTGCTGGATTCATTTCATTCAGGACTTCTCAATTGAGAACAATAATGTTATTGCCATGATAGACCACTACACGTAATGAAAACAATAGAATTCTAATTTTTTGTATGTCGGAACCATTTTTTGGAACCAGATATGCTGACAAAGATCAAGGTGTAAGATGGGGGTTGCAGGACAAACCTTGAAAAGACTCCTTTGTACCTCGTGCCACCATGCTTCATCTTGTACTGCTTGGTGACCTGGACATTCACCCAGTGAGAGAACTCCACCGTGAGTCGTACTTTACCTCAAGGCCCGAGCGGCCGGCGGGGTCGACCCTGGTGATGGACTCGACCCTGCTGTTAGGTGTCTTGACGTAGGTGGCCCGGTACTGGACATGGTACGCTGAGAGGACGAGGGCGCTGTCGTGGTAATAGACGAGCTGGGACTTTGACTGCATGATCTCCATCAGAAAGGGCTCCAACACTAGTAGAAAACAGGTGAGGGAGTCCTGGATTAGGGGGTGTTCAGATGGCCGGACTATGAACTTTGGCCGGACTCCCGGACTATGAAGATACAAGATTGAAGACTCCGTCCCGTGTCCGGATGGGACTTTCCTTGGCGTGGAAGGCAAGCTTGGCGATACGATATGAAGATCTCCTCCCATTGTAACCCACTCTGTGTAACCCTAGCCATCTCCGGTGTCTATATAAACCGGAGAGTTTTAGTCCGTAGGACGAAAAACAATCATACCATAGGCTAGCTTCTAGGGTTTAGCCTCTCTGATCTCGTGGTAGATCCACTCTTGTACTACCCATATCATCAATATTAATCAAGTAGGAGTAGGGTTTTACCTCCACCGAGAGGGCCCGAACCTGGGTAAAAACATCGTGTCCCTTGTCTCCTGTTACCATCCGCCTAGACGCACAGTTCGGGACCCCCTACCCGAGATCCGCCGGTTTTGACACCGACATTGGTGCTTTCATTGAGAGTTCCTCTGTGTCGTCACCTTTAGGCCCGATGGCTTCTTCGATCGTCAACCACGACGCGGTCCAGGGTGAGACTTTTCTCCCTAGACAGATCTTCGTATTCGGCAGCTTCGCACTACGGGCCAACTCGTTTGGCCACCTGGAGCAGATCGAAAGCTACGCCCCTAGCCATCAGGTTAAGTTTGGAAGCTTAAATTACACGGCCGACATCCGCGGGGACTTGATCTTCGACGGATTCGAGCCACGGCCGAGCGTGCCGCACTATCCCGATGGGCATGATCTAACTCTGCCACCGGATAGTGCCCAGAGTGCCGCTCAGGTGTCTGCTCCGATCATTAGCTCAGAGCTGACTGCGCTAGTCGGGGATGGACGGTTGGACGCCGCCCTGGAAGCCACAATCTCTATGGCGATAGAGCCAAGTACCAGCCTAGTCCTTTGCAAGGCCCGTGACTCCAAGCTGCCGGACTCCGTTCCGGACTTTGCATCTCCTGCACCCCTTCCGATCAAACCCGATTGGGCCTCGATCATGGAGTTCACCACCGCGGACGTCTTTCAGCACTCGCCCTTTGGCGATATCCTGAACCCCCTAAAGTCTCTCTCTCTGTCAGAAGAGCCCTGGCCGGACTATGGTCAGCAGGGTTGGGATGCGGACGACGAAGATATTCGAAACCCACCCACCACCCACTTTGTAGCCACTGTCGACGATCTAACCAACATGCTCGACTTCGACTCCGAAGACATCGACGGTATGGACGCCGATGAAGGAGACGACCAAGAACCAGCACCTATAGGGCACTGGAAGGCCACCTCATCATATGACATATACATGGTGGACACCCCCAAGGCAGGGGATGGCAAAGAAAAAGCGGAGGACGACCCCTCCAAGAAGCAACCCAAGCGCCGACGTCAGCGGTGCCTCTCTAAATCCCGCCAAAGCAAGAACGGCAAATCCGGCACCGGAGACGTCAACACCCCGGACAGTGCCAAAGACATCCCCCTCCAGCAGGATTCAGCGTAGGAGGACGAAGGAGCCAGCCCTCATGAGAGAGCGGCCGACAGAGAGGTCGAGGACGACAGTTATACGCCTCCCTCCGAAGACGAGGCAAGCCTTGACAACAACGAATTCGTCGTGCCAGAGGATCCCGTCGAACAAGAGCGTTTCAAACGCAGGCTTATGGCCACGGCAAGCAGCCTCAAGAAAAAATAGCAGCAACTTAGAGCTGACCAAGACCCGCTAGCCGACAGATGGACTGAAGTCCTGGCGGCCGAAGAGTATAAACTCGAACGCCCCTCCAAGAGTTACCCAAAGCGTAGGCTGCTACCCCAACTAGAGGAGGAAGCAACTAAACCTACATCACCAGCGTACGATGCGCCCGATCGGCCACCCCGTGGCCGCGACAGAGAGGCCCTTGGGCCCTCAATCCAAGCCGCACCCCAACGCCGCTCTAAGAATACCTGAGCACGGGGAAATGCAACAGACCTGCGAGACATATTGGAGGATAAGGCAAGGCAAACAAGATCGATCTATGGATTGCGCAGGCGCCCCACATCACGTGACGACAACCGTCACACCGGATATGATAAATACGGCCATGCCGACTACAACAGACCAAGCTCATCCGAGCTGCGTCACGATATAGCCCAGTACAGGGGCGCCACACACCCACTATGCTTCATAGACGAAGTGATGGATCATCAAATCCCCGAGGGTTTTAAACCCGTCAACATCGAATCATACGATGGCACAGCAGATCCCATGCTATGGATCGAGGATTATCTACTTCATATTCACATGGCCCGTGGTGATGATCTACACGCCATCAAATACCTCCCGCTCAATCTTAAAGGACCAGCTCGACATTGGCTTAACAGCCTGCCAGCAGAGTCAATTAGTTGCTGGGAGGACCTGGAATCCGCATTCCTTGACAACTTCCAGGGCACTTATGTGCGACCACCAGACACCGATGACCTAAGCCACATAATCCAGCAGCCAGAGGAATCGGCCAGACAATTGTGGACACGGTTCCTAACCAAGAAAAATCAAATAGTCGACTGTCCGGATGCCGAGGCCCTTGCAGCCTTCAGGCACAACATCCGAGACGAATGGCTTGCCCGGCACCTGGGACAGAAAAAGCCGAAATCTATGGCAGCCCTCACGACACTCATGACCCGCTTTTGTGTGGGAGAAGACAGCTGGCTAGCTCGTAGCAATGACATAACCAAGAGCCCTGGCCATTCGGATACCAAGGACAACAATGGCAGGTCACGTCGCAACAAGCACAAGCACCGCATTAATGGCGACAATACCGAGGATACGTTAGTCAATGCCGGATTCAGAGGCTCTCAACCCGGTCAGCGGAAGAAGCCATTCAAAAGAAACCCTCCGGGCCCATCCAGTTTAGACCGGATACTCGATCGCTCGTGCCAGATACACGGTACCCCCGAACAACCAACCAACCACACCAATAGGGATTGTTGGGTGTTCAAGCTGGCAGTCAACTTAAGTGCCGAAACCAGAGACAAGGGGCTGCATAGCGATGACGAGGAGGAGCCTCGGCCGCCGAACAACAGAGGACAGAAGGGATTCCCCACGCAAGTGCGGACGGTGAACATGATATACGCAACCCACATCCCCAAAAGGGAGCGGAAGCGTGCTCTCAAGGACGTTGTTGGAGCCAGTCGCCCCAAAGTTCAACCCATGGTCCTCCTGCCCGATCACTTTTGATCGAAGGGACCACCCCACTAGCATCCGTCACGGCGGATTTGCCGCCTTGGTCCTAGACCCAATTATCGACGGATTTCACCTCACCAGAGTCCTCATGGACGGCGGCAGCAGCCTGAACCTGCTTTATCAGGATACAGTGCGAAAAATGGGTATCGATCCCTCAAGGATTAAACCCACAAATACAACCTTTAAAGGCATCATACTAGGTGTAGAAGCCTGCTGTACAGGCTCGGTTACACTTGAAGTGGTCTTCAGATCCCCGGATAATTTCCGAAGCGAAGAGTTAATCTTCGACATAGTCCCATTCTGCAGTGGCTATCACGCCCTGCTCAGACGAACCGCATTTGCAAAATTCAATGCGGTGCCGCAATACGCATATCTCAAGCTCAAGATGCCAGACCCTCGTGGAGTCATCACGGTAAATGGAAACACCGAACGCTCTCTCCGAACGGAGGAGCACACGGCGGCTCTGGCGGCGGAAGTACAGAGTAGCCTCTCAAGGCAATCCTCCAATCCAGCTGTTAAACGTCCGGACAACGTCAAGTGAGCCCAAAGTAACCTACAACAAAGCCGGCTGGCACGTTCCGAGCAAGCATAGCAGTGCGGCCCCAACCCCAGCCCTCGCCAGATGGTGATATCGGTACCACACGTACATAATTATGCTTTAGAAATACAATGAGCATAAGGGGAGGGGCACAACTATGGCACGCCCAGAATGCGGCTCAACCGCACTAAGGGGCTCCCTATTCTGCCATTTCTTTTTTATATACTTTCAGGACCCAACTATTCGGAAGGCCTGTCCGGCAATACACCCGCCGAACACACGATGCAACAGCCAGGGAGAGAACGAGCCGCGTCAAATGTCCAGGTGGTCTCTATAACGAGCTTAATACCTGTTTTACTTAAAGTCCCGCAGCTTGCCCCTAGAGGGGGACATGTCAAATAATCCCATCTCTTGCTTATCGCACTATTTGTATCGTTCTGCTTTCATAGCAGCCCTTTTTTAATAAACAATATATATCTCTTATCTATTATTGTACTCATCTATTTTTTATACAAATATGTTCAGTCATGACATTATGCAACCGTACACTTTGGTACGGCCAATACACTAGGGGCTTAAGCACCCCATAACATGGTGTGAGAAGACCGAACACTCTCACGAGTGCGGCACCCCGAAATTATAGCACTATATGCATCGGCTCCGAATCATGTCTTGGGTCAATAGTTGGGTTTGCCCGGCTCCCATGTTTTGGTACCTTACGTTCCGCAATGTTGGCTAAGGTAGCGCTGGGAGAACTACTGCGATTGTGTCCCAGTTGAGCTGGGTTAACACCTCAATAGAGAAAGCTAAAACTGACCGTCATGATAGTGCGAGAGACCGGTCGCTGTTCGCGAGGTTTTTCGAGTCCTTAAAGACTTATGCCGCTTAGAGCGAGGAGCCGGACTTATCCGGCCTAGGCATGGATAGCGCCCCGAACTCGGTCTTCCGAATACTAGGGGCTTCACCGAAATTTAAAATTATAGAATTCTATGGCTAAGTGAGAGTTGATAAAGCATTATAAGTCCGATGGCCTTGTTCGTTGTGCTGAGCGCCTCCCTAGATGGACGCAAGAATGGGAACAAGAGCGCTCAGGTTTATCCCGAACACCCCAGCACTCGTGGCATGGGGGTAGAAGCCGACGACTTGCATCTCTCAGATTTGATAAACAGCCGCACAGAAGGTAATATTTTAAATTAACAAGTGTTGCTTAACGCATATGAACAAAGTTTTCAGCGTGCAGGATAACAGATGCGAGTCTACTCAAAAATTACATCTTTGGAGCATTCACCCGTGTTACACCCCAAAAATTTAACCAGGTTTTTGTTATTAAAATTTTGCCAAGAGTTAAAATTTTGCGTGCAAGGAATTTTTGTTGTTTTTAAAACCTTTCTTTTAATATTAAGGATTTATTTTTCCCAAGTGGATCCTTCCAAGCATATTGAACTTCTATGCCATCTCATTAAAAAAATTTCCTAATCAGTAAATTTATTTATAAAATTATTTCACCCTGAGCTTTAATCATTAAAATGACTTGTTTTAAGTTTGGAGCTCTTTTTGTACTACAACTATTTGATAAAATTAACTAAAAATTCCACCAAAAATTTGGAGATGTCATGTGATGCCTCTAAATCACTTTTATGCAATAATATAGTTCATTCATTGCATATTTTGAGTGCTACACATGTTTTTCTTCTCTGGTCCAGTAGGCATTTTTGCACTGCAACCCTTTTAAATATTTGTTTCTAGCTTCCACCAATATTATGGGATGTCAGTAGCAGCATATGATTCCATTATATGCAAAGACCCAATGATGTTCTTTGAAAATTTTGAGTAGATCAACCTCATCTTCATTCTGGACCAACATGATGGTTTGTACAGCAACCATATTATTACTTGCTCTTTGGCCCTTGATTCTTTCCCCTACTTGTAGTCCTCCATGCTAAACCCCTAAGTCTAGGAGCATGCAACCATTGGCATATTTTTGGTTCATGAAATAATGCCACTCACATCCTGTCCAGATTTGAAGTTCTGCAAAATTTGCACTAGCAAGTTTGTGCTTTTCACCAACTAACCTCACCACCCTCTTGTGCATCCAATGAGACACTGATCTGGAAGATCTGGCCCCTCCAAGAATAGCCTAGGTGCCTTTGGCATTTTGACAAACACCCGGAGTGCATGGACTATTTTGGCATGATCTTAGGTATACATTATGAACTTGGCCACCTGACCAAACCACCTTGTCCCTGGAGTTTCCCTCTACCACTAGCCTAGTTTTGTTGCTTGCCAACCTCACTTGTGACCTGCAGCGTGCCACGACATTGTGTCGAACACCCTCCGTGCGTGCACTGGACATGCCCAGAGCGCGCGTATTGCACGCGCGTGCGCCCGAGCCGTCGCGTCACGCCCCGCACTCACCCCAGCCCGTGACCGACCGCAGCCAGCACGCCGTGTCCCCCTTGCACACTGCATGCCCCCCTCACCGCAACGTGCCAAGCAGATCCTCGCCGCATCCCCGGCAAGCCAAGGACTAGCCGCCACGGCCGCCCGACAACCCTGCTCAAGCCAGCGCCGCCCAAGCCACCCCGGCTCGCCACCTGCCCCTGTGAACAATGCAAACTTATCACCTCGCCCGTCGGCTAGCTACCGTCGTCGCCACGACGCCCTGACGCTACAGGGAGGCGGTTCGCCGTCGTCCTTATCGCCGGCCACATCGAACCGACCTCCACCACCTATATAAGGGCCCCGGAGCTCCATCTAGCCCTCGATCAACCTCCAGTGATCCTCCTAGAGCTACCCTGGCCAGCATTCGAGGAGGGGAAGGTCTTCTTCCCCAAGTCCGGCCAGTTCGGTCGCTGCCAAGCCCCGGTCGATTCCGTCACCACCAGGGCCTCTCCTTCTCCAATCTCTCCACCAAGAACACCCCCTCCCTCTCGCGAGTGCAACCCATCGATCAATTTTGGTCGGAGACCACCACAGCCCAAAAATCACTTTGTCACCGAAGCCCCCCTCCGCCGCGGAGCTCGCCGCCGGAAACTCCCTCAACCTCCGACGACCCTACGACCACTGGGAGGACCGCCTAGGAGTGGCGGATCCATTCCTGCACTCGGATGCCCGCGAGGAGCCGCCAAACGCCGGCGAAGATCGCCGGAGCCCCCGCCTCTGTTCGACCAAAGGAAGAGGAGGGAGGGCGACTGGTCAAACCTGACCAGTGGGCCAGGCGGGCCCACTGTCAGTGACCCACGCGCGTCCACGCTGGAGTAAGTGGAGGCGTATAGTCAGAATACATCTTCGACGTGTACGTGTTTTCGAATCGTTTTCTTTTAATTCTGTTTTATTATAAAAAAACAGATTTTGACCAAATGTTTGACTGGCTATATCTTTTAAAATATAACTCCAAATGATTTGATTCTTTTTCCTACCTCTCTCAATTTTAACCTAGTTTATTTTAAGATTTATTTGAAAAATTTTCAAACAACTTTTTGTGCTGTTTTTGAATTTGTGTGTTAATTCAAATTTGTTTAAAAATAGGACCTTGGAGAGAGAGAAGAAAACTTTCAAAAAGTTTTGGAGTGCACCCTGCCTTTCCACACATTGAAGGCAAGCATTCTGAACCCCGGCATAATGTATTTGGTGTGTTCGTTGACACGTTTATAGCACCACCTCATTTCGGAGAATTGTTATTTCATGTGAGATGATCATGTGCATGGATGCATATTTGTGATTTCCATGTTGTTGGAAAGGATCACACTTGTGATGATAATCATCCTCATGTGCCTTGCATGCATACCGGCAGGAACCCAGGAAAACCTCTGCCTTGGGTAGGCATGAGTTTGTCGCCGGTCTCCGTCGGGACGGTTATGTCTGGTATGGCATGGTAAGGTAATATGAGCGGTGACTCTGTTGGTTGAAATATATTCGTTATGCTAATCATGCAGGGAATAGTTAAACCTCCTGAGTCGACCATAGATCGAGTCTTGTTCCAGTAACCCCCATACTTGTTTCGTACTACCACTCGTCTCTACAACAAGTAGAGTACAGTTCAGTAATTTGTCAACCCCTTTCTAGCACACACCGTACAGAGGGGCCGGGATGAGGGTACCATGGCCATGGATTAAAGCCAGTCATCCGGTCAGGGGGCATGGGTGTTTCCGGTTGTAGCCCAGGGGGTAGCTTCCCCAGTTTTGCGCGCGGTATAAATTTTGTGATCCCATGCTAATCGAGGTTGTAGCCTCCCCACTTAGAGTTTTGCTTAACGAGTATCGTGGGTGATTCCAGACACCGGTGAGTTAAGCTGGTGTGTGCAAGTCAGGTGCGTTTTCATTTAAAAGACCGTAGACGGAATTAGTCCCGATGGACTAAAGGAATCCGTTACTCGTGGTTAAAGAGTACACCCTCTGCAGAGATTAAACCTATTCGAATAGCCGTGTCCATGGATAAGGATTACAGTCTGGGATGGGTCAAGTGTCGGTCTTAGTGTCGGTCTTCGGAGGTGAAACTGTTAAATCAAAACTGATATTACAACTTGTGACATGTGATAATGATGATTATTATTTTGTTGTGGACTAACCCGTGATATTTTTGGTATTATCGAATATCCCTGGGATGGTTTTACCTCCGGTATATTCACTATGATTGTTTCTCTTAAAGACCTTTATGTGGTGTCGCTCAGACGCCCGACTGTGGCATTTCTTTTAAAGCCCTTTATGTGGTGTCGCTAAGACGCCCGACTGTGGCATTTCTCTTAAAGCCCTTTATGTGGTGTCGCTCAGACGCCCGACTGTGGCATTTCTTTTAAAGCCCTTTATGTGGTGTCGCTCAGACGCCCG
>NC_041385.1:766248143-766279897 GCF_002162155.2 Triticum dicoccoides
TGAGACGCCCGACTGTGGCATTTCTTTTAAAGCCCTTTATGTGGTGTCGCTCAGACGCCCGACTGTGGCATTTCTTTTAAAGCCCTTTATGTGGTGTCGCTAAGACGCCCGACTGTGGCATTTCTTTTAAAGCCCTTTATGTGGTGTCGCTAAGACGCCCGACTGTGGCATATTTGTTATTTATTTCATAATTTTAATACTGCTATGTTATTGCATTTTCATAAATAACCTGCTTACATGCATCAGAGATTTATTTTTGTAACTGATGTCATGAGCATTAATATTTCAGAACATCGTTGTTATATTATACCCGTGTTCATAATGTTTGCGAGTACATTCAAAGTACTCACTGGCTTGTCCCTGGCTATTGTCTTGGCCAGATTTCTTGCGCGAAGAGGAGCGACTGTGAGGACAGCCCCGGAACCCACGTAATGGTGATAGCAGCCCCATGAAGATAGGAGTTAACCTGGTCAGCTGTTCCCGTGGGAAATGGAGTCCCATAGACACTGATGATTCACAGCCCGCTTCCGCCATCAATCACTAGAAACCATTTGTTGTACTCACAGACTAGAATGGTCTTGTACTACATATTTTGTATTTGCTTGGAATTTCTGTATCAAGTTGGTGCCTCATTAGCTAACAGTTATCCTGGGGCTGATGAGCACAAGGGCCATTTTCTGGGAATTAGTACCCGGAGAATCGGTCCCCACAGACTTGGTACCAGAGCCAGGCTGCCATTGGCTAATCCTATCTTAGCCAGGTCGGATAACTTAGGTAAACCAACCTAGCAGACCCTAACCAAAACCCCAACCAAGCTTCCCGTGCAAGATAGCCACACAGTAAGGCCGACACTTTTGGCAGTCGGTGCCCAACCTATCAGTCTAGCCTGTCGATCACACGCCAATGACTGATGGCAAAAATGTCTCATTCGCAAGAGTGCGAAGGAAGACTCCGTTCCCTTTTTCTATAAAAAGGGCACGCTAGCCTCAACCCAACACAGCCTCTTCCCCAACCTAGCCACAATGCCTGGTCCCATAGTGCACAATGAGACCATAGCAACCAATCTTGGAGGTTTCGTGACCATACTCGCAAACCTCACCCGTCGTGCCTACGCGTTAGAAGAGCCCCCAGAATATGTTGTGTACCAAGGACCCATGAGCGGTGAAGACCGCCAATTCTGGGCCACTGTGCACATCTACGGTAGGGGTTTGTCGCCAGAACGCCCCTACAGGTTCACCGGAAGAACAACTTCCTTCGAGCCACAAGCCATCCAGCTAGTCGCTCGAGAAGCTATAGTTCAACTCCGGCAGTTGTCGCCTAGAGTTAACTGTCGCTCGTTCTACTACTACCCCAGGCGTGAGGGGTATGGCAGACCACCCCAAGTTGCCAGCGGAGACCACGAGACGGATCCCGCATTGTTGCACCTAGTGCGCTATGTAAGTGCGCTAGAGGCATTGTTTGATCAAATCACTATTGATCTGATCGCAGCTCGAGGAGAGCTGGTTCACCGAGCCCCGGCAAGCAGGGAAGCCGAGTTCGACGCCGACAACCCAGTCGTGCTATTTGGACACCCGATCGAGACCCTGAGGTCAACTTCAACCAGCGGCCAAGGTGTCTTGATGACCCCAGAAGTGCTTCGTCACGTTTTGGGAGCACACTCCAACGGGATTGTGGCCAACAATCCCCACGATGGTCATCATCGCTACCCCGACCCTGCAGCTCCTCCGCCATCTCCGACAAATCCTAGCATTGGGACACATGGAGAAGCATCGACATCCACCACACACGCCCATTTAGATGTAAACGAGGTAGACTAAGCTGTGCGAGTAGTGCCGAGTCTCAGTGTATCCCTGCTTTGTAATCACGTAATCTTGTGTATTAACGCAGCCTGTCGTTGTGCCCCTGTTTCAATGGTAGCCACGCGTATTTTTGTCAGCATAGTGCACATTTTCCGGGCACAGCTACCAAATCCAACCTCGACGACAACCACAGTAACACGTCTCTTTATGAGATATGTGTATCTCTGACACTGACCCGACCTTTGGAGCTAAGCTGGCAAATTTATTACCTTTCACCTCGGTAAAATGACCCAGCTCCATTGCTATATAAAGACCACCTTGTGATCTTACCCAGCACCCCACATCTTGTGCACCACCCTCACAACCTTCTTCCTGTCATGCCGAGCCCCAGTATTCATCTGAGAACTCCAGATGCAACCCCAGGTAGCTTTGTCAAAATATTGTGGGACTTTACCCGCAGTACTATGGGTTCTACATATCCACCCCAGTACGAGTTGTTCAAATCGAGACTCACTTTTTCCACCTCGGAATATTGGGCAGCAGTACACATCCCTCCCATAGACTCCAATCAACATCCAACGGAAGTTTCCTTCGTGGGGAAATCTATGCCAACCCCACACTTGGCCATAGAAGCTGCTGCGAAAGAAGCGATTGCTCGCCTTCGATCCGCAGTGCCCTATGCCCGCGAACGAGGATATTATTACTTTCGAGCCGTGCAACGCCCGGGGGAGTAACATCTTTCCCCGGTGGGTGGATTGAGAGAGACCCAGTACTGGCCAACCTCATCCAATACATCATCGCGCAAGAGCATTTGAATCAGCAAGTGATGGATTATCTCCAGAATCTCACTAATCTGAACCCTCAGGTTGCATTCGGCAGACCACTGAGACCCGATCCGAAGAGACTCATACATCGACTGATCAATCCACTTCCTCCGATAGAAGAGGAGTGCGTTCCACTACCAGAGACTTTTCCTCGAGACCCTGACCAGTTACCATTCTCATTTTAGACGTCACTTCTGTATTTGTTATTTCAGCATTTACTATTATGTGGTAACTTATGCATGGTACCTCGAATTTGTGTGACGAGTCGAGTATTTAGTTTTGACGTTTGTGAGTGGTTTTCTTCGTGAGCAACCTGTGTAACCGCGAAAAATCCTGGAATGAGATTTTCTTCTTCCAGAATTTGCTGCATCTTTTATCCTCTCGCTGCATGGATTATTCGTTTTATTTCACGCAGCACCACGGTAGCAGACCCACAACCACTCGGACTCTTACACTACCTGAAATACACGCAACCAGGTTGCATCTCACCAACCACCCTTCTAAGCACTCCACATGCCGCCAAGGGAGAGATTAGCAGATAATCATCCCGACACTATCCACCTCCAACACATCGTTAGCGGTAAAACACTCGGGATTACGCCTAATCCTCGTGATCACCGCCACCGCGGAGAGCCAGCACCCGAACGGCGGCATCGCAACGACCATCATAGATCATCGCGCACATGAGCACCGAGAGCCCCAGCACTGCCGCCAGCCCTCCACACATCAGGATCATGTACCAGTCCGGCACCGTCTCTGCCATTGGAGCCTCGTCTCGAGCTCCGGTGAACGGTAATGGAGGAGGAGTTGTAGAAGCGAGGCCAGGTGCGAAGATGAAGAAGGAGCACCGCAGTCGTTTTATAGCTCGGGATCGGTGTACGGTGGACGAAGTCCACCAGTGCCGCTCGTCGCTAGATCGCCGGTGTTCGGAGGCGAATCCGCGAGCAGTGCCGACAGCGCACTGGCCCACGACGTGAGTGCACACTACACCGGCAGCAAGCACGCCGCGCACTACCGCAGTACGGCCTAGGTGCCCTACGCGCTAGTCGTCGCCGGTGGAGAAAGCCGGGAAAACGCGCGGGAGAGAGGAAGAAGAGAGAGCCAGAGGTAGAAGAAGAGACTGAGAGTGGGCCCTGGTCCCACCTGTCAGCCAGAGGGAGCACTGTATTCTCGGGTACGACCAGCATATCGTTGAATTTAGAATTTATTCTAAATTCACTGCGTCCCGCATAGAGATCACTCGTTGTCCGAAACGTGGAATTTCTCGAGACAACGCCAGTGCCCACACTGTAGTTATTCACCACTTATTGCCCTCTCACTGTAGCCTCTTTTTACCACTTGTCTAAATGATCTTTCGATCTAGTAAAAGTATTTTCTTTTGTTTCTCAAACCTTAGCAAATCTCGAGGACGAGATTTTTTTTAGGGGGTTAGTAATTGTAACACCCCAAAAATTTAACCAGGTTTTTGTTATTAAAATTTTGCCAAGAGTTAAAATTTTGCGTGCAACGAATTTTTGTTGTTTTTAAAACCTTTCTTTTAATATTAAGGATTTATTTTTCCCAAGTGGATCCTTCCAAGCATATTGAACTTCTATGCCATCTCATTAAAACAATTTCCTAATCAGTAAATTTATTTATAAAATTATTTCACCCTGAGCTTTAGTCATTAAAATGACTTGTTTTAAGTTTGGAGCTCTTTTTGTACTACAACCATTTGATAAAATTAACTAAAAATTCCACCAAAAATTTGGAGATGTCATGTGATGCCTCTAAATCACTTTTATGCAATAATATAGTTCATTCATTGCATATTTTGAGTGCTACACATGTTTTCTTCTCTGGTCCAGCAGGCATTCTTGCACTGCAACCCTTTTAAATATTTGTTTCTAGCTTCTACCAAAATTATGGGATGTCAGTAGCAGCATATGATTCCATTATATGCAAAGACCCAATGATGTTCTTTGAAAATTTTGAGTAGATCAACCTCATCTTCATTCTGGACCAACATGATGGTTTGTACAGCAACCATATTATTACTTGCTCTTTGGCCCTTGATTCTTTCTCCTACTTGTAGTCCTCCATGCTAAACCCCTAAGTCCAGGAGCATGCAACCATTGGCATATTTTTGGTTCATGAAATAATGCCACTCACATCCTGTCCAGATTTGAAGTTCTGCAAAATTTGCACTAGCAAGTTTGTGCTTTTCACCAACTAACCTCACCACCCTCTTGTGCATCCAATGAGACACTGATCCAGAAGAGTTGGCCCCTCCAAGAATAGCCTAGGTGCCTTTGGCATTTTGAAAACACCTGGAGTGCATGGACTGTATTGGCATGATCTCAGGTATACATTATGAACTTGGCCACCTGACCAAACCACCTTGTCCCTGGAGTTTCCCTCTACCACTAGCCTAGTTTTGTTGCTTGCCAACCTCACCTGTGACCTGGAGCGTGCCATGGCATTGTGTCGAACACCCTTCGTGCATGCACTGGACGTGCCCAGAGCGCGCGTATTGCACGCGCGTGCGCCTGAGCCACCGCGTCACGCCCCGCTCTCACCCCAGCCCGTGACCGACCGCAGCCAGCACGCCGTGTCCCCCTTGTGCGCTGCATTCCCCCCCCCCCTCACCGCAACGCGCCAAGCAGAGCCTCGCCGCGTCCCCGGCAAGCCAAGGACTAGCCGCCACGGCCGCCCGACAGCCCTGCTCAAGCCAGCGCCGCCCAAGCCACCCCGGCTCGCCACCTGCCCCTGTGAACAGCGCAAACTTATCACCTCGCCCGTCGGCTAGCTACCGTCGTCGCCACGATGCCCTAACGCTACAGGGAGGCGGTTCGCCATCGTCCTTATCGCCGGCCGCATCGAACCGACCTCCACCACCTATATAAGGGCCCCGGAGCTCCATCTAGCCCTCGATCAACCTCCAGTGATCCTCCTAGAGCTACCCTGGCCAGCATTCGAGGAGGGGAAGGTCTTCTTCACCAAGTCTGGACAGTTCAGTCGCCGCCAAGCCCCGGTCGATTCCGTCACCACCAGGGCCTCTCCTTCTCCAATCTCTCCACCAAGAACTCCCCCTCCCTCTCGCGAGTGCAACCCATCGATCAATTTTGGTCGGAGACCACCGCAGCCCAAAAATCACTTTGTCACCAAAGCTCCCCTCCGCCGCGGAGCTCGCCGCCGGCGACTCCCTCCACCTCCGGCGACCCTACGACCACCGGAAGGACCGTCTAGGAGTGGCGGATCTATTCCTGCACTCGGATGCCCGCGAGCAGCCGCCAAACGCTGGCGAAGATCGCCGGAGCCCCCGCCTCTATTCGGCCAGAGGAAGAGGAGGGAGGGCGACTGGTCAAACCTGACCAGTGGGCCAGGCGGGCCCACTGTCAGTGACCCACGCGCGTCCACACTGGAGTAAGTGGATGCGTATAGTCAGAATACGTCTTCGACGTGTACGTGTTTTCGAATCGTTTTCTTTTAATTCTGTTTTATTATAAAAAACAGATTTTGACCAAATGTTTGATTGGCTATATCTTTTAAAATATAACTCCAAATGATTTGATTCTTTTTCCTACCTCTCTCAATTTTAACCTAGTTTATTTTAAGACTTATTTGAAAAAAATTTAAACAACTTTTTGTGCTGTTTTTGAATTTGTGTGTTAATTCAAATTTGTTTAAAATAGGACCTTGGAGAGAGAGAAGAAAACTTTCAAAAAGTTTTGGAGTGCACCCTGCCTTTCCACACATTGAAGGCAAGCATTCTGAACCCCAGCATAATATTTTTGGTGTGTTCGTTGACACGTTTATAACACCACCTCATTTCGGAGAATTGTTATTTCATGTGAGATGATCATGTGCATGGATGCATATTTGTGATTTCCATGTTGTTGGAAAGGATCACACTTGTGATGATAATCATCCTCATGTGCCTTGCATGCATACCGGCAGGAACCCGGGAAAACCTCTGCCTTGGGTAGGCATGAGTTTGTCGCCGGCTCCGTCGGGACAGTTATGTCTGGTATGGCATGGTAAGGTAATATGAGCGGTGACTCTGTTGGTTGAAATATATTCGTTATGCTAATCATGCAGGGAATACTTAAACCTCCTGAGTCGACCATAGATCGAGTCTTGTTCCAGTAACCCCCATACTTGTTTCGTACTACCACTCGTCTCTACAACAAGTAGAGTACGGTTCAGTAATTTGTCAACCCCTTTCTAGCACACACCGTACAGAGGGGCCGGGATGAGGGTACCACGGCCATGGATTAAAGCCAGTCATCCGGTCAGGGGGCATGGGTGTTTCCGGTTGTAGCCGAGGGAGTAGCTTCCCCAGTTTTGCGCGCGGTATAAATTTTGTGATCCCATGCTAATCGAGGTTGTAGCCTCCCCACTTAGAGTTTTGCTTAACGAGTGTCGTGGGTGATTCCAGACACCGGTGAGTTAAGCTGGTGTGTGCAAGTCAGGTGCGTTTTCATTTAAAAGAGCGTAGACGGAATTAGTCCCGATGGACTAAAGGAATCCGTTACTCGTGGGTAAAGAGTACACCCTCTGCAGAGATTAAACCTATTCGAATAGCTGTGTCCATGGATAAGGATTACAGTCTGGGATGGGTCAAGTGTCGGTGTTAGTGTCGGTCTTCGGAGGTGAAACTGTTAAATTAGAACTGATATTACAACTTGTGACATGTGATAATGATGATTATTATTTTGTTGTGGACTAACCCGTGATATTTTTGGTATTATCGAATATCCCTGGGATGGTTTTACCTCCGGTATATTCACTATGATTTTTTCTCTTAAAGCCCTTTATGTGGTGTCGCTCAGACGCCCGACTGTGGCATTTCTTTTAAAGCCCTTTATGTGGTGTCGCTAAGACGCCCGACTGTGGCATTTCTCTTAAAGCCCTTTATGTGGTGTCGCTCAGACGCCCGACTGTGGCATTTCTTTTAAAGCCCTTTATGTGGTGTCGCTCAGACGCCCGACTGTGGCATTTCTTTTAAAGCCCTTTATGTTGTGTCGCTAAGACGCCCGACTATGGTATTTCTTTTAAAGCCCTTTATGTGGTGTCGCTAAGACGCCCGACTGTGGCATTTCTTTTAAAGCCCTTTATGTGGTGTCACTCAGACGCCCGACTGTGGCATTTCTTTTAAAGCCCTTTATGTGGTGTCGCTAAGACGCCCGACTGTGGCATTTCTTTTAAAGCCCTTTATGTGGTGTCGCTAAGACGCCCGACTGTGGCATATTTGTTATTTATTTCATAATTTTAATACTGCTATGTTATTGCATTTTCATAAATAACCTGCTTACATGCATCAGAGATTTATTTTTGTGACTGACGTCATGAGCATTAATATTTCGGAACATCGTTGTTACATTATACCCGTGTTCATAATGTTTGCGAGTACATTCAAAGTACTCACTGGCTTGTCCCTGGCTATTGTCTTGGCCAGATTTCTTGCACGAAGAGGAGCGACCGTGAGGACAGCCCCAGAACCCACGTAATGGTGATAGCAGCCTCGCGAAGATAGGAGTTAACCTGGTCAGTTGTTCCCGTGGGAAATGGAGTCCCATAGACACTAATGATTCATAGCCCGCTTCCGCCATCAATCACTAGAAACCATTTGTTGTACTCACAGACCAAAATGGTCTTGTACTACATATTTTGTATTTGCTTGGAATTTCTGTATCAAGTTGGTGCCTCATCAGCTAACAGTTATCCTGGGGCTGATGAGCACAAGGGCCATTTTCTGGGAATTAGTACCCGGAGAATCGGTCCCCACAACCCGCTATAAGGAGGGCACCCTTCGGGACGCGCTTATAATACATCTCGGGTGTGCGATACTCCTTGCCCGGCGGTGGCGCATCCGTCAAAAGATTCTCCGCGTCCAGCTTGCCCCAATGCACTTTAGCACGGGCGAGGGCCCAACAGGCACCTTCAATACAGACGGAGCGCTTGATGACCTCAATACACGGAGACGCGTCCACCAGCCGCCGCACCAGACCGAAGTAGCTCCCAGGAATGGCTTCACTAGGCCACAGCCGAACTATGAGGCCCTTCATGGCCTGTTCAGCCACCTTGTGGAGCTCGACCAGCTGTTTCAGCTGGTCGCTCAGGGGCACCGGATGTTCGGCCTCAGCATACTGAGACCAAAACACCTTTTCCGTCGAGCTCCCCTCCTCGGCTCGGTAGAATGCGACAGCATCAGACACACTATGGGGCAGATGGGCGAACGCTCCTGGAGAGCTCCGGATTCGGGTAAGTAACAGATAATTTACTTTATTCTTGCTTTGCATACAGAATGCCTTACCCGCCGCTATCTTCTTCATCGCCTCGATCTCCTGGAGGGCCTTCTAGGCTTCGGCCTTAGCAGTCTTGGCACTCTCAAGAGCCAAGGCGAGCTCGGACTCTCGAGTCTTCGAGTCACGCTCCAAACTCTCGTGTTTTTCCATGAGAGCCTAGAGCTCTTGCCGCACCTCCGCCACCCGCGCCTCTTGCTTCTCTCGCTCGGTGATCTCCAAGGCCGCACCGTTTTCGGCCTTGGAGACCGCCTCCTTCAGGGTCGCCACCTCGGCCGTGGCCCCTGCAACATTTACGTTGGTCCTGTCATTATTTGCAACCAAGTATTTCTATATACACTTACACGCGGTACTACATACCCTCCTTGTCCTCGAGCTGCTTTTTGGCACGGTCGAGCTCACTCTCGGACCGCTCGAGGCTCTCCTTCAATGCATTGACCTCCGCAGTCAGTGCGGCAGAGGCCAGCAGCGCAGCCTGCATTCCCATATTGACATATTTTTGTTAGACTCCTGCGTATATCTTTTTAGATCCTCAGCTCAGCTTTTCTTTCTGAACGCCGAACTGAGCATCAGGGGCTACTGTCTATGCGGTAACATTTTTATATGTTTATGAACACATACCTCAAAGCCTGTTAACAGACTTGTACATGCTTCTGTCAGCCCGCTCTTGGCGGACTGAACCTTCTGAATCACCGCACTCATAACAGTGCGGTGTTCCTCGTCGATGGAGGCGCCGTCAAGCACCTCCAGCAAATTGTCCGGCGCCTCCGGATGGACGGAGGTCGCCGGCGTCGTAGGCTTGCCCTTCTTAGGAAGGCGCCGCCTGTCGGACTCTGGAACCGTTGATGGTTCCGGAGCAGTGCCCGTCCCGGGGCTGGACTTAGATCCCTCGGGGGCTTTACCCCCTTTGGGCCTGGAGTCCGGGAGGTCACCTTGAGGCGCCTACAGGATCACCTCCTCCTGGTTTAGTCCCTTTTGGGACTCCACCTTGGCGTCGTCTGCAGGGAGAGGGGAGGAGGCCGTCAGAAGTGAAGCGTTGTTCACATCTGACGAGTTCAGGAAGCCGCTCGACGAATCGCCGAGCTGAGCTCTGGGCGGACTGCATAATTAAATTCGGCATCAGAAGCTACCAAATAATAGAGGAGCGCCATAAGTCATTCGGGTAACCGGACACTTACGATTTTGCCAGGGGCTTGGCCCTGGATGGCCATTCCTCCCCGCTGTCTTCGGCATCGGAGGCGTAGTCCGGCAGTAGGGTCTTCCCCTTCTTGGACCCTCCGGCCTCCCCAGTTGGGGCGACCTTTCTTTTCTTTCCTCCCCCCGTTGGAGGGGGAGAAGCTTCTTCTTCTTCTTCCTCCTCGTCTTCAGAGACGAAGGGTGCTCCAGGGTCGTCGGGCGATGAATCCGACACCACCAGGCGCCGGGAGCTCTTTCGAGTCTCCGTGGCCTTCTTCTTGGCCTTCTTCTCCGGCACCACATGAGGTGCCGGAACCAGCAGCCCCGTCAATCGGGCGTCTGCTGGGTCTTCTGGTAGGGGAGCCGGACAGATAACCTGCCCGGACTTCTTCAACCAGTCCTATCAAAGGTAAGGGAGTTTAGATCCCGCATAGAGTCAGACTATGAAAGAGAAGAGTCCCGTAAAGGGTAGAATAGCTTACCTCATTGGCCTGGCGCCGCGAGCTAAATCCGCGATCTTCGGTAGCGGATGCGGGGGCCTCGGCGCCCTTGAACAGCACCTTCCAGGCATCTTCGTACGTGGAGTCGAAGAGCCCGCTCAAGGTTTGGTGTTGTGCTGGATCAAACTCCCACAATTTGAAGGCCCTTTGTTGGCATGGGAGGACCCGGCGGATAAGCATGACCTGGACTACATTGACGAGCTTGAGATTCTTGTTCACCAGCTTTTTGACGCAGTTTTGGAGTCCGGTCAGCTCTTCCGAATCCCCCCACGTTAGGCCCGTCTCTTTCCAGGAGGTGAGCCGTGTGGGAAAGCCAGATCAGAATTCGGGGGCCGCTTCCCATTTGGGGTCGCGTGGCTCGGTGATGTAGAACCACCCCGATTGCCACCCTTTTATTGTCTCCACAAAGGAGCCCTCGAGCCATAGGACGTTGGCCATCCGGCCCACCATGGAACCTCCGCACTCCGCTTGGCGGCCGCCCACTACTTTCGGCTCGACATTAAAAGTCTTCAGCCATAAGACGAAGTGGGGTTGGATGCAGAGGAAGGCCTCACACACGACGATGAACGCCGAGATGTTGAGGATGAAGTTTGGGGCCAGATCGTGGAAGTCCAGGCCATAGTAGAACATGAGCCCCCGGACAAACGGGTGAAGAGGAAAACCCAATCCATGGAGGAAATGGGGAAGAAAAACAACCCTCTCATGGGGCCTGGGGGTGGGGATGAGTTACCCCACATCTGGAAGCCGGTGCGCGATGTCGTCAGACAGGTATCCGACCTTCCTCAGCTTTTTGATTTACCCCTCCGTAACGGAGGAGGCCATCCATCTACCTCCCGCTCGGGACATGATTGGAGAAGGTTGAGGTGGGAAGTGCGGACTTGAGCGCTGGAGATCGAGTGCGCAGGGATGGATAAGCAAAGGAGGAAGAAGGCGTAAATGGAAAGGGTAGATCCTTATCCCCTTATATGGGCGGCCAAAACTACAAGCCCCCACCGGCCTAATAAAACTCGCTTATCTCCCAAGTGCCGTGGTTGATGGCGCGGTTGGGTTACCCACGCCCGTATTGATGAGAATCCCGGAATAAGGGGACACGATCTCTGCTTTGACAAGACGTGCCAAGGAAACCACCTCGCTAAATGCGCTGAGGTGGAACAGTAAAACGATTCGAATGAAAGCCTGGCCGTGGCGTGATGTCACGCTGTGGAATACGTCAGCAGATTGGATTGGTGCAAATATTATTCTCTCTACGATGGTATGTGGAACTTATTTTTGCACAGCCGGACACTATCCTTGTGTCCAACATCTTCTATGAAGTATTCGGAGGAGGAACCCGCCTTGCAATGCCGAAGACAATTTGCGTGCCGGACTCGTCGTCATTGAAGCCTAGTTCAGGGGCTACTGAGAGAGTCCTGGATTAGGGGGTGTCCAGATGGCCGGACTATGACCTTTGGCCGGACTCCCGGACTATGAAGATACAAGATTGAAGACTCCGCCCCGTGTTCGGATGGGACTTTCCTTGGCGTGGAAGGCAAGCTTGGCGATACGATATGAAGATCTCCTCCCATTGTAACCGACTCTGTGTAACCCTAGCCCTCTCCGGTGTCTATATAAACCGGAGAGTTTTAGTCCGTAGGACGAACAACAATCATACCATAGGCTAGCTTCTAGGGTTTAGCCTCTCTGATCTCGTGGTAGATCCACTCTTGTACTACCCATATCATCAATATTAATCAAGCAGGAGTAGGGTTTTACCTCCACCGAGAGGGCCCGAACCTGGGTAAAAACATCGTGTCCCTTATCTCCTGTTACCATCCGCCTAGACTCACAGTTCGGGACCCCCTACCCGAGATCCGCCGATTTTGACACCGACAACAGGGCTTTGGTTCCGGATGGGCCAGCCCATTAGTCCTGGTTCAGCCCAGAACATGGACCCATGGGGGCATATGTCCCGGTTCGTGAGGCCAGGGGGCCGGCCGGGCCATCGTGGGGCATTGGTCCCGGTTCATCTGGCACCTTTGGTCCCGGTTCGAGGTTCGAACCGGGACCAATGTGCCTCTCCTGGCCAACCACCATTGGTTCCAGTTGGTGGCTTGAACCGGGACCAAAGGGTGTTCTTTAGTCCCGGTTCCAGCCACGAACTGGGACCAATGATATGCCTATATATACCCCTTGCCCGCGAGCAGAGCAGTGGAGTGCTCTATTTTTTGGGAGAGGTGTGTGAGAGGTGTGTTGTGCTCTTACTCACCTCCTATGCACATGAGGTGTTCGATGAAATGCCCGAGCCACACTTAAGCTTTCTCCTCTCGAAGCTCCTTGTCCAAGCTCCATTTTCCTCGAGATTTGTCTAGGTTTGGTGGTTCGTTCTGTCCCGTCCCCGTCCTCACCGCCATTGATCGCCCGCGCCGATCTCGTCTCCTGCACCACCGTGGTGAGCTTCTTGATCTTATCTTCTTTCTAAAAGAAAAAAGTTCTTACTTTGTATGATTTAGATAGATACTTGTGTAGTTTTATTACTTATTATTGTTTGTTATTATATAGTGCGATGGTTTTGGTATCCGCCTCCGTCGGCCCTCGTCCTGTCTATGATTCAGATGTGGTATATATATTTTCTTTTATAACTATTAGTTCCATTTAGTGTTTATGATAATTATGTCAAGCAATATGACATCGAACTTTTTATCTAGGAGGTATGTGAACCGGAAATTCCAACCAACCCTATTGTCGAGAGGTTAAATTTAGTTGAGGAAGAAAACATTTACTTGAAGGAAAAATTGAAAAAAAGTGAGGAGGAGAAGATGATATTGAAGTTGCATGTTGCGGAGGTCGTCAATGATCACAAGATCAAGATGGATGCAATGTTCTTGAAGATTAGAAAGATTAGAAAATATGCCATTCATACTGAGGCTATGGTATCATTATGTTGTTGGATCAATTGTTACCTTGGTTGCGGTTATGATTGCATTTGTTATTGCATTGAAATGTTTTACATAGGTTCAACGTATGGTTTAATTAGATGCTCTAGAGAGCTATATGTTGTTCAATGAGAACTATGTATGTACTTTGGGTTTAATGTGATGATGAACTTCTATTAATTTGGTCACTTATCTATTCATGATGTACGCTGAGATGAACCGACAATGGATGTACGGTAACAAACACACCTCCGAGTACATTAAGGGCGTGAATAATTGTCTCGCCGTGGATGAGGCAAACAAGAAGAATCGTTTTATGTGTTGTCCATGCTCTCTATGTGGGAATACAAGGTCTTACTCTGACTCGAAAACCCTTCACACCCACCTTCTTTATAAGGGTTTCATGCCACACTATAATGTTTGGGCCAAGCACGGAGAAAGAGGGGTTATGATGGAAGATAGCGAAGAAGAAGAAGATGATGACAACTATGTGCCCCCTGAATACGATGATGCTGCAATGCGGGAAGCTGAAGATGCTGCAACGGGGGAGGCTGAAGATCAAGAGGAACTTGACGATGGGTGATGTCGCTTGAAGCTACGTCAGTATTTCCCCAAAGAGGAAGGGATGATGCAACACAGCGGTGGTAGGTATTTCCCTCAGATATGAAACCAAGGTTATCGAACCAGTAGGAGAACCAAGCAACACAACGTAAACAGACCCTACACACAAATAATAACACCTTGAAACCCGACGTGTTAAAGGGGTTGTCAATCCCTTTCGGGCTATGGCGCCTCAAGATAGGCAAATGATGTGTGGTAAATTTGTAGATAGGATAAATAGATCACGGAGCAAATAAATTTCAGCAAGGTATTTTTGTATTTTTGGTTTAATAGATCTAAAAATAAACTCAAGGAAAAAGTAGATCACAAGGAAAAAATATGAGAAAGAAGACCCGGGGGCCGTAGGTTTCACTAGTGGCTTCTCTCAAAAAAGATAGCAAACGGTGGGTGAACAAATTGTTGTTGGCCAATTGATAGAACTTCAAATAATTATGATGATATCCAGGCAATGTTCATTACATAGGCATCACGTCCAAGATTAGTAGACTGACTCCTGCCTGCATCTAGTACTATTACTCCACACATCGACCGCTATCCACCATGCATCTAGTGTATTAAGTTCATGAGAAAACAGAGTAATGCAATAAGAACAATGACAGGACGTAGATGAGATCCGTTTATCTATTGTAGCAGATATGGATCCAATCTTTTTGTCCTTAGTAGCAACGATACATATGTGTCGGGTCCCTTTCTGTCACTGGGGTCAAGCATCGTAAGATCGACACTACTGGGCACCTCTTCCCATTGCAAGATAAATAGATCAGGTTGGCCAAACAAAACCCAAATATCGGAGAAGAAATATGAGGCTATAAGAGATCACGCATATAAGGGATCAAAGAAACTCAAATAACTTTCAAGGATATAAAAACATATAACTGATCATAAACGCAAAGTTCATCGGATCCCAACAAACACACCGCCAAAAGACTTACATCATATGGATCTCCAAGACACCATTGTATTGATAATCAAGAGAGAGAGAGAGAGAGAGAGAGAGAGAGGAAGCCATCTAGCTACTAACTACGGACCCGAAGGTCTACAAAGAACTACTCACGCATCATCGGACATGCACCAATGGAAGTGGTGAACCCCTCCATAATGGTGTCTAGATTGGATCTGGTGGTTCTGGACTCTGCGGCAGCTGGATGAATATTTCGTCGACTACCCTAGGGTTTCTGGAATGTTGGTGGATTTATAGAGCAAAGAGGCGGTCCGGGGGGGGTACCGAAGGTGGGCACAGCCCACCAGGGCGCACCTGGGCCTCCTAGCGCGCCCTAGTGGGTTGTCCCCTCCTCGGGACTCCCCCCAGGTGCAACCAGGGCCCATCTTCTTTCTTTTGGTCCATAAAAAATCATCGTTAATTGGCATGGCATTTGGACTCCGTATGATATTGATTTCCTGCGATGTAAAAAACATGTAGAATACAACAACTGACACTTGGCACTATGTCTATAAGTTAGTGCCAAAAAATGATATAAAATGACTATAAATTGATTATAAAACATCCAAGATTGATAATAAAACAACACGGAATAATCAAAAATTATAGATACGTTGGAGATGTATCAGCATCCCCAAGCTTAACTCCTGCTCGTCCTCGAGTAGGTAAGTGATAAAAACAGAATTTTTGATGTGGAGTGTTGTTTATCATGTAATATCATATTCTTTTCTTTAAAGCATGGACATTTGGACTAAGTGATTCAAAGCAATAATCTAGTTTTGACATAATAATTTAGATACTCAAGCATATCAAGAAGCAACCATGTCTTTCAAAATATCAATGCTAAAACAAGTTATCCCTAGCCCATCATGCTCAAACATTGATCCATTCATGAAACACACTCGAATATTAGCTACACCCAATACTTAAGTACGATCATATTGCTTCCTAGTTGGTGCTTTTATAAGAGAGGATGGAGACTCAATTTCAAAAATAAAAATTGCATAAGTAAAAGAAAGGCCCTTCGCATAGGGAAGTAGGGATTTGTAGAGGTGCTAGAGCTCAAAGCGAAAAATTAGAGATAAAAACATTTTGGGAGGTGTATTCATCACACCAACGAAAATGACTTGGAGCATCCCAACACTTTCCATGCTAGATATATCATAGGCAGTTCCCAAAATAAACATAAAGTTTATTCCTTTTTCCACCATAACTTTCACTTTCCATGGCTAACTGTATCCACGGGTGCCCTCCATACCAACACTTTCCAAGGAATTTATTATTTGACAACATAAAGTAAATTCATTTTTGCATTTCTGGACTGGGCATCCCTAATACCTTTGCCTTACTCTCGTGCAATGACAAGTGAATAAACACTCGTCGTGAGAATAACACATCTAGCCTGGAAAATATTAGCCACCCGTTACCATTCCGCGAGTGAAACAAACACACAGAAGAGAAGTTTATTTCGAAAATTAGAGATGGCACATGCAAATTTGCTTAGAACGTCAAAAGAATACCACATATAGGTAGATATAGTGGACTCATGCGGCAAAACTAGTTTAAAGGATTTTGGATGCACAAGTAGATGTCATACTTAGTGCAAAATGAAGGCTAGCAA
The DNA here is from genome assembly GCF_002162155.2 of Triticum dicoccoides. Taxonomy (NCBI): domain Eukaryota; kingdom Viridiplantae; phylum Streptophyta; class Magnoliopsida; order Poales; family Poaceae; genus Triticum; species Triticum dicoccoides. The sequence goes on from NC_041385.1 coordinate 766,264,824, forward strand.
AAAGATTGAGAAGCGACCAACCAAGAAATGAATAATCCCATAAGCAAGCATTAAGCATAATTAACACCGAATAATGCACCACAATAAGGATATAATTTTTGATTGCATGATTATTGACTTTCGTGCATGCATAGGGAATCACAAACCTTAACACCGATATTCTTACTAGAGCACAATTACTCATCAACATAACTCACATATCACATCATCATAACTCAAAACTATTACTAAGAATCAAGTTTATTTTGTCCAATGAAGATCTTCATGACATATAATTCTTTCTTTCTTTATCCTTCTTGGATGTCTATCACTTTGGGACTAATTTTCATGTGTTGCTTTTCATAAGCTCAAAGGAATATAAGTGAATATCATGAGCATAACATATTTTCTTTCTCTCAAAATAATTTAAGTGAAGCAAGAGAGAATTTCTTAAAATTTTTACTAACTCTCAAATAAATCTAAGTGAAGAAAGAGGGCATTTCTTCAAAAATACTAAGCACACCGTGCTCAAAAATATACAAGTGAAGCACTAGAGCAAGTCCATTGCTCATAAAAATTTTAGTGAAGCATAGAGAGCAATTCTAACAAGTCATGACATAATTTTGGTTCTATCAAATAGGTGTGTCCAGCAAGGATTGATGACTCAAAACAAAAAATAAAACAAGCAAAGACACATATCATACAAGACGCTCCAAGCAAAACTCATATCATGTGACGAATAAATATATAGCCTCGAGTAACATACCGATGGTTGTTAGAAGAAAGAGGGGATGCCACTCGGGAGCATCCCCAAGCTTAGTTGGTTGCTAATTCTTGGATAATAGCTTGGGATGGCGGGGTATCCCCAAGCTTAGGCTCTTCTATCGTTCTTTCATCCATCGTAAGATAACCCAAAAATTGAAAACTTCATACACACAAAAATCAAACAAAACCTTCGTGAGATCCGTTAGTAAAAGAAATCAAACCACTACTATAAGTGCTGTGTCAATTTTTTTTTGTATTATATATACTGTATTCCAACTTTACTATGGCAAAAACTCATCAAAGAAAACCATAGAGCCAACAAAATAAGCACACAACACAAAGAAAACAGAATGTGTCAAAACAGAACAGTCTGTAGTAATTTGGAACTTTAGAATACTTCTGGAACTCCAAAAATTATGAAATAAATTGGTGGCCTTGGCTAATTTGTCTATTTATCCTCAAAAAAAAGAATCAACTTAAAATCTCTCTTCTTTAAAAAATGGCATCGAATCTCATTGGCGCAAAAGTTTCTGTTTTTCAGCAAGATCAAATAAACTTTCACCCAAGTCTCCCCAAAGGTATTGCTAGGCACAAATACTAACTAAAACACAAAAACACAATTATAACAGTTGCATAATTGTGCAAACACACAAGAACAGAAAGCAAAAGGCAGAATAAATTTTATTCATTGGGTTGCCTCCCAACAAGCGCTATCGTTTTACGCCCCTAGCTAGGCATAACGCATAGCATCTAAGTTTTGTCATCTTTGGTGCTAGATCCATAAGATGCCCTCAGGATTGATTCATATGGTGTCTTAATTATTGTTATAGGTAAGTGTTCCATACCATTCCTTAAAGGAAATTGGAACTTAATATTGCCTTCTTTCATATCAATCACGGCACCGATAGTACGCAAAAATGGTCTACCAAGAATAATTGGACACGGCGGATTGCAATCAATATCAAGAACAATAAAATCTATGGGCACATAATTCCTATTTGCAAGAATAATAACATCATTAATTCTTCCCATAGGACTTTTTAATAGTAGAATCCGCTAAGTGCAAATTTAAAGAGCATTCTTCAATATTGGTAAGACCAAGCACATCACATAAAGATTTCGGAATTGTAGAAACACTAGCACCCAAGTCACACAAAGCAAAACACTCATAATTTTTAATCTTGACTTTGATAGTAGGTTCCCGCTCATCATACAATTTTCTTGGAATTGAAACTTCTAATTCGATTTTTTCTTCAAAAGCTTTCATCATGGCATCAAATATGTTTAGTAAAAGCTTTATTTTGTTCATAAGCATGGGGTGAATTTCTCATGGATTGAAACAAAGAAATACAATCAATCAAAGAGCAACTATCATATTTAAAGTCTTTGTAATCCAAAATGGTGGGCACATCACTAGTTAAAGTCTTGACCTCTTCAAACCCGCTTTTATCAATTTTTTCAACAAGATTTTCACCCTCCAAATTATAGGGACGCCTTCTAACTAAAGTTGACTCTTCTCCAGCCCTTTTTCATCAATCTTAAATTTACTAAAAAAAGAATCAATAGAAGAAACACCAATAATTTCAAGATCTTCATCACTTTTGCGAAAGAAATCACTAGAAAACGCTTTTTCTAAAAAAAATCTCTTTTAGCTCTAAGCATAGCAGTTATTTTCTTACTTTCATCCATAGAAACATAAGGATCTTTAATTGATTCATTTACTTTGGGCACAAAAATTTTCATCTTGAAATTTCCCACATCATGAGCAATTCTATCAACACTTCTAGACAAATCATTAATCTTGTTCAACTTTTCTTCTATGGAAGTGTTGAAAACCTTTTGTGTGTTGATAAATTCTTTACTATTGCCCTCAAGATCAAAGGTATTCCTATTATTATTGTAATATTTATTTCCATAGGAATTACCATAATTATTAGAGGAATTACTAGGAAAAGGCGTTGGATTAAAATTACCTCTATAAGCATTGTTGTTAAAATTATTGCGAGAAATAAAATTCACATCTATGGCATCACTATTTTGATCAATAAAAGTAGAAAAAGGCATATCATGAAAATCAATAGGAGCACTTCTACTAGCAACCAATTTCATAAGAGCATCAACTTTTTCACTCAAAGAAGAAATTTCTTCAACCGAATTAACTTTTTTACTAATAAGGGCCCTTTCGGTATGCCATTGTGAATAATTTGCCATAATATTATCAAGCAATTTGGTAGCTTCACCCAAGGTAATTTCCATAAAATTACCACCCACGGCGGAATCTAAAAGATTACGAGAAAAATATTCAATCCCGCATAATTTTTTTTTATGATCATCCAAAGATTTAACCCATGAGTTGGGCAATTCCTTAGCATCAATTTCATCCTTTGCCAAGATTGTGCAACATGATCATGTTCAAGTTGCTTGAAATTCATGATCTGGGTTCTAAGGGAAATAATTTTTGCGGGAGGAAAAGTTCTTGGTGATAAAAGCATCTTTGCACCTATTCCAAGAATTGATACTATTGCGAGGCAAATAAGAAAACCAATTTTTTGCACGATCTCGCAAAGAAAACGGAAATAATTTGATCTTGACCACATCATTGTCTACATCCTTTTTTATTTTGCATATCACATAATTCCACAAAGGTATTAAGATGGGATGCGACATCCTTATTAGGAGTACCAGAAAATTGGTCTTTCATGACAAGATTCTGCAAGCAGTATTAATATCACAAGTCTCCGCACTAGTGGCAGGAGGAGCAAGCGGAGTGCCAATAAAATCATTGTTTTTGGTATTTGAGAACTCACATACTTTGATGTTCTCTTGAGTCATGATGACCACACAAAAAGATTGCACTCAAAATCAGACCCGGCAAGAAAACGGCAAACGGAAAAAGAGAGGTGAATAAAACAGCAATTTTTTGTGAAGCAGGGGACAGGAAAACGGGAGGCAAATGGCAAATAATGTAAATTGCAAGGAGATGAGATTTGTGATTAGGAACCTGGTTATGTTGAAGATCCTCCCCGACAACGGCGCCAGAAATTCCTTTTGATGTCGCTTGAAGCTACGTCGATATTTCCCCAAAGAGGAGGCGATGATGCAACACAGCGGTGGTAGGTATTTCCCTCATATATGAAACCAATGTTATCGAACCAGTAGGAGAACCAAGGAACACAACGTAAACAGCCCCTGGACACAAATAACAACACCTCGCAACCCGACGTGTTAAAGGAGTTGTAAATCCCTTTCGGGGTACGACGCCTCAAGATAGGCAAATGACGTGAGGTAAATTTGTAGATAGGATAAATAGATCGTAGAACAAATAAATTGCAGCAAGGTATTTTTGTATTTTTGGTCTAATAGATCTGAAAATAAACGCAAGGAAAAAGTAGATCGCAAGGCAAATATATGAGAAAGAAGACCCGGGGGCCGTAGGCTTCACTAGTGGCTTCTCTCAAAAAAGATAGCAAACGGTGGGTGAACAAACTACTGTTGGGCAATGGATAGAACTTCAAATAATTACGAAGATATCTAGGAAATGATCATTACATAGGCATCACGTCCAAGATTAGTAGACCGACTCCTGCCTGCATCTACTACTATTACTCCACATATCAACCGCTATCTTGCATGCATCTAGTGTATTAAGTTCATGAGAAAATGGAGTAACGCAATAAGAACAATGACATGATGTAGATCTGATCCGTTTATCTATTGCGGCAGATATGGATCCCATCTTTTTATCCTTAGTAGCAACAATACATACGTGTCGGTTCCCTTTCTGTCACTGGGATCAAGCACTGTAAGATCGAACCCACTACTGGGCACCTCTTCCCATTGCAAGATAAATAGATGAAGTTGGCCAAACAAAACCCAAATATCAGAGAAGAAATACGAGGCTATAAGAGATCACTCATATAAGAGATCAAAGAAACTCAAATAACTTTCATGGATATAAAAACATATAACTGATCATAAACTCAAAGTTCATCGGATCCCAACAAACACACCGCCAAAAGACTTACGTCATATGGATCTCCAAGAGACCATTGTATTGATAACCAAGAGAGAGAGAAGAAGCCATCTAGCTACTAACTATGGACCCGAAGGTCTATAAAGAACTACTCACGCATCATCAGAGAGGCACCAATGGAAGTGGTGAACCCCTCCGTGATGGTGTCTAGATTGGATCTGGTGGTTCTGGACTCTGCGGAGGCTGGATGAATAATTCGTTGACTCCCCTAGGGTTTCGGGAATATTGGGGTATTTATAGAGCAAAGAGGCTATCCGGGGGATACCCGAGGTGGGTGATGACCCACAAGTATAGGGGATCTATCGTAGTCCTTTCGATAAGTAAGAGTGTCTAACCCAACGAGGAGCAGAAGGAAATGACAAGCGGTTTTCAGTAAGGTATTCTCTGCAAGCACTGAAATTATCGGTAACATATAGTTTTGTGATAAGGTAATTCGTAATGAGTAACAAGCAACAAAAGTAAACAAGGTGCAGAAAGGTGGCCCAATCCTTTTCGTAACAAATGACAAACCTAGACAAACTCTTATATAAAGGAAAATGCTCCCGAGGACTCATGGGAATTATCATCAAGCTAGTTTTCATCACGCTCATATGATTCACGTTCGTTACTTTGATAATTTGATATGTTGGTGGACCGGCGCTTGGGTGATGCCCTTCCTTGGACAAGCATCCCACTATGATTAACTACTCTCACAAGCATCCGCAACTACGAAAGAAGAATTAAGGTAAGCCTAACCATAGCATGAAACATATGGATCCAAATCATCCCCTTACAAAGCAACGCATAAACTAAGGTTTAAGCTTGTGTCACTCTAGCAACCCATCATCTACTTATTACTTCCCAATGCCTTCCCCTAGGTCCAAATAATGGTAAAGTGTCATGTAGTCGACGTTCACATAACACCACTAGAGGAAAGACAACATACATCTTATCAAAATATGGAACGAATACCAAATTCCCATGACTACTTATAGCAAGGCTTCTCCCATGTCCTTAGGAACAAACGCAACTACTCACAAATCATATTCATGTTCATAATCAAAGGGATATTAATATGCATTAAGGATCTGAACATATAATCTTCCACTGAATAAACCAACTAGCATCAACTACAAGGAGTAATCGACACTACTAGCAACCCACAGGTACAAATCTGAGGTTTTGAGACAAAGATCGGATACAAGGGATGAACTAGGGTTTGAGAGGAGATGGTGCTAGTGAAGATGTTGATGGAGATTGACCCCCTCTCGATGAGAGGATTGATGGTGATGATGATGGTGACGATTTCCCCCTCCCGGAGGGATGTTTCCCCGGCAGAACAGCTCCGCTAGAGCCCTAGATTGGTTCCGCCAAGGTTCCGCCTCGAGATGGCGGCGCTTCGCCCCGAAAGCTTCCCTTTGATTTTTTCCAGGGCGAAAGACTTCATATAGCAAAAGATGGGCACAGGAGGCCTGACTGGGGGCACACGAGACAGGGGGTGCGCCCAGGAGGGTAGGGCGCACCCCCCACCCTCGTGGCCAGGGTGTGGGCCCCCTCTGGTAGATTCTTTTGCCAGTATTTTTTATTAATTCCAAAACGTGCCTCCGTGAAGTTTCAGGACTTTTGGAGTTGTGCAGAATATGTCTCTAATGTTTGCTCCTTTTCCAGCCTAGAATTCTAGCTGCCGGCATTCTCACTCTTCATGTAAACCTTGTAAAATAAGGGAGAAAAGGCATAAGTATTGTGACATAATGTGTAATAACAGCCCATAATGCAATAAATATCAATATAAAAGCATGATGCAAAATGGATGTATCAACTCCCCCAAGCTTAGACCTCGCTTGTCCTCAAGCGGAAGCCGAAATCAAAAAATATGTCCACATGTTTTAGAGATGGAGGTGTCGATAAAATCAAATACGGACATGGGGCATCATGATCATTCTTGAAACAGCAACATATATAAATATATATTGTCATATGATTTCTTATGCTAAAGTAACAATCTATTCACAGTGTCAAGTATGAATCAGAAACTTCATTAAAAACTAACAAACTATAATCTCGGTCATTTAAGCAATTGCAATTTATCATAACATCGGAAAGAGTCAATGTAAGATCTTTTTAGCAAGTCCACATACTCAGCTATCATTTAGTCTTTCATGATTAATAACACTCATGCAATACTTATGGGTATGGAGTTTTAATCAGACAAAGAGAAAGATAGGGGCTTATAGTGTTGCCTCCCAACTTTTTACCTCAAGGGTAATGTCAACAATAATAGTTCATAACGACTTACATCCAATTGGATATATGTATCAGGATCTTTCCAACACAATGTGCTTGCCAAAGGATAAAATGTAAAAAAGAAAGGTGAAGATCACCATGACTCTTGCATAAGGCATAAGACAAAAATAAAAGATAGGCCCTTCGCAGAGGGAAGCAGAGGTTGTCATGTGCTTTTATGGTTGGATGCACAAAATCTTAATGCGAAAGAACGTTACTTTATATTGCCACTTGTGATATGGACCTTTATTATGAAGTCCGTCGCTTTTATTACTTCCATATCAAAAGATCGTATAAAGCTTGTTTTCTCCACACTAATATATCATACATATTTAAAGAGCAATTTTTATTACATGTAACAATGACAACTTACTTGAAGGATCTTACTCAATCCATAGGTAGATACGGTGAACTCTAATGGCAAACTGGGTTTAGGGATATTTGGAAGCACAAGTAGTATCTCTACTTGGTGCAAAGAATTTGGCTAGCATGAGGGGGAAAGGCAAGCTCAACACGTTGGATGATCCATGACAATATACTTTATTTCGGATATAAGAAAACATAACCCATTACATTGTCTTCCTTGTCCAACATCAAGTTTTTAGCATGTCATATTTCAATGAGTGCTCACGGCCATAAAAGATGTCCAAGATAGTATATTTATATGCGAAAACCTCTCTTTCTTTATTACTTCCTATTAATTGCAACGATGACCAAAACTATGTTTGTTAACTCTCAACAATCTTTATTCATCATACTCTTTATATGTGAAGTCATTTCTCTCCATAAGATCGATATGATCTCTTTAATTCTTTTTATTCTCTCTTTTTTCTTTAATTCCCTCAAGATCATAACAGGATAATCAAGCCCGTGACTCAAGACTAATCTTTATTATATATATGTCTCACGGACTCGATTACATAGAAGGATCATAAAGCAAAACTCAAAACTAAATCATACTAAAACTTTATTCTAACAGATCAAGATATTACCAAAAGGATCAAACTAAGAAAAACGATAAAGATAGGAGTGTGATGGTGATACGATACTGGGGCACCTCCCCCAAGCTTGGCAGTTGCCAAGGGGAGTGCCCATACCCATGTATTTAATTCTCTTTCTTCGGGGGTGGTGATGGTAGAGTTGTTGATGATGTACGCTTGTCGTCCATCTTCCAAGGCATAGGCTAACCATCATAAAAGGATGATCGAGTCTCCGGGATCCTCAAATCTTCAGCCAAAGTCATCCTCTTGAATCTGTATTCATACTCACAATTTTGGTTTTGCAGGTCATAAATCTGGACCTGGAGGTGCTCGATTTTCTCGTGAAGCTTGAAGATGGTCTCCCCAATGTTCTTGACATCTAGCTTGTGGTTGTCGGTGAACTCCGTGATCATTATGTGGTTGGCATCGAGTCTGCGTTCCACCATCTCCTGGCACTGGAAAACTTGTTGCTCCATTGCTTCGAGCCTTGTCTCCATGATTCCAGTCCTCCTTGGTCTCTCAACATCGCGGATGTGCAGCAACCCCTCACGCATCTCAATGGTTTGAGGATGTTGCAGCACTTCCGCGAGGTAGGGGTTGATGACCTTCTCGAAGAATTTGTCCTTGGGGGCACTGGGCGATGTCATGATGATCTAGATATGTCAGAAAAATAGCTCGAAAAAAACACAGAGGATATTTGCGTGATATGGTGGGCAAAACCTTCGGGGGATTATATAATGAATTTTTACTAACCAAAAGAAGTATCATGCAAGAAAACAGAGTCCAAAGAGCACACGAAGTGCCCACGAGGCAGGGGGCACGCCCTCCACCCTCGTGGATGCCTCGTGTCCTTCCCGGACGACTTCTTATTTTCCTATTTGCTTAAATATTCCAAAACAGAAAAATATGCTATTAGAACTGTTTTGGAGTCGGTTTACTCGCCGTACCACATACCTATTCCTTTTCGGAGTCTGAAATGTTATGGAAAGTGTCCCTTATGTATTCCTCCAGGGTAACGGTTTCAATAACATTGGTTTCAACATTTATGGGATTACCTGAAATATAATGTTTGATTCTTTGACCGTTCACCACCTTGGGATTTGTGCCTTCGAAATTGTTGATTTTTATGGCACCGGAACGATAGACCTCCTCGATAATATAAGTGCCTTCCCATTTAGAGAGAAGTTTTCCTACAAAAAATCTTAAACGAGAGTTGTATAGCAAAACATAATCACCTACATTAAACTCACGCTTTTGTATCCTTTTGTCATGCCATCTGTTGACTTTTTCTTTAAACAGTTTGGCATTCTCGTAGGCTTGAGTTCTCCATTCATCAAGTGAGCTAATGTCAAATAGCCTCTTCTCACCAGAAAGTTTTAAATCATACTTGAGCTCTTTAAAGGCCCAATATGCCTTATGTTCTAGTTTGAGAGGTAAGTGACAAGCTTTTGCATCAACCATTTTATAAGGAGACATACCCATAGGATTTTTATATGCAGTTCTATAGGCCCATAATGCATCATCAAGTTTCTTGGACCAATTCTTTCTAGATCTAGTAACCGTCTTTTGCAAAATTAATTTGAGCTCTCTATTACTCAGTTCTACTTGGCCACTAGACTATGGGTGATATGGAGATGCAATTCTAGGATTAACATCATATTAAGCAAGCATTTTACGGAAGTCACCATGAATGAAATGTGAACCTCCATCAGTCATTAAGTATATAGGGACTCCAAACCTCGGAAAAATAACTTCTTTGAGCATCTTAATAGAGGTGTTATGATCAGCACTACTAGTTGGAATAGCTTCTACCCACTTAGTAACATAATCAACATCAACTAAAATATGTGTATACCCATTAGAGGAAGGAAACGGTCCCATATAATCAAAGCCCCAAACATCAAATGGTTCAATAACAAGTGAATAATTCATAGGCATTTCTTGACGTCTACTAATATTACCGATTCTTGGACATTCATCACAAGACAAGACAAACTTAGATGCATCTTTAAAGAGAGTAGGCCAATAAAAACCGGATTGCAATACCTTATGTGCAGTTCTATCTCCAGCGTGGTGTCCTCCATAAGCCTCGGAGTGACACTTGTGTAGGATCTGTTCCTGTTCATGCTCAGGTACACAACATCTAATAACACCATCTACTCCTTCTTTATAAAGGTGTGGGTCATCCCAGAAGTAATGTCTTAAATCATAGAAAACCTTTTCTTTTGCTGGTAGTGAAACTAGGTGGTATAAATTTGGCAATAATGTAATTAGCATAATCAGCATACCATGGAGCAGTATGAGAAGCATTTATGACAGCTAATTGTTCATCAGGAAAGCTATCATCAATAGGTAGTGGGTCATCTAGAACATTTTCTAACCTAAACAAGTTGTCTGCAACGGGGTTCTCAGCTCCCTTTCTATCAATAATATGCAAATAAAATTCTTGTAGTAAGAGAACCCATCTAATAAGTCTAGGTTTAGCATCTTTCTTTTCCATAAGATATTTAATAGCAGCATGATCAGTGTGAACGGTTACTTTAGAGTCAACAATGTAAGGTCCGAACTTGTCACAAGCAAATACAACTGCTAAAATTATTTTTCAGTAGTAGCATAATTTCTCTGGGCACTGTCAAGAGGTTTACTAGCATATTGGATAACATTTAGTTTCTTATTAACTCTTTGTCCTATAACAGCACCTACAACATAATCACTAGCACCACACATAATTTCAAAGGGTAAATTCCAATCAGGTGGCTGAACAATAGGTGCGGAAATCAAAGCTTTCTTAAGTATTTCAAATGCTTCTACACAATCATCATCAAAGACAAAAGGAATGTCTTTTTATAAGAGGTTAGTCAGAGGCCTACAAATTTTAGAGATGTCTTTAATTAACCTCCTATAAAAATTGACATGACCAAGGAAACTTCTTATACCTTTGATGTCCTTAGGACACAACATCTTTTTAATAACATCGACTTTAGCTTAATCAACTTCAATACCTCTTTCAGAAATTTTATTCCCAAGACAATACCTTCATTAACCATAAAGTGGCACTTCTCCCAATTCAAGACAAGATTAGTTTCTTTGCATCTCTGCAAAACTCGATCAAGGTTTCTCAAGCAATCATCAAAAGAAGTTCCATATACGGAAAAATCATCCATGAAAACCTCAACAATCTTTTCACAAAAATCAGAGAATATAGCCATCATGCATCTTTGAAAGGTAGCAGGTGCATTACATAAACCAAAAGGCATACGTCTATAAGCAAAGGTACCGAAAGGGCAAGTAAAAGTGGTCTTATCCTGATCCTCTTTTGACACAGGTATTTGAGAGAAACCAGAATAACCATCTAGAAAGAAAAAATGGGTATGTTTACATAATCTTTCTAGCATTTGATCAATAAAAGGTAAAGGGTAATGATCTTTTCTAGTAGCTTTATTTAATTTGCAGAAATCAATTACCATCCTATAACATGTAACAATTCTTTGTGGGATCAATTCATTTTTATCATTAGGAACAACAGTAATACCTCCCTTCTTTGGGACACAATGGACAGGACTTACCCACTGACTATCAGCAATGGGATAAATTATACCTGCCTCCAGAAGCTTTAGTACTTCTTTTCTTACCACTTCTTTCATCTTAGGATTCAACCTTCGTTGGTGATCAACAACCGGTTTAGCGTCTTTCTCCAATTTTAATCTTTTGTTGGCATAGAGTGGTACTAATGCCCTTAAGGTCATCAAGAGTATATCCAATAGCAGCACAATACTTCTTCAGAGTTTTCAATAATTTCTCCTCTTCCTGCTCTGAAAGGTAGCACTAATAATGACAAGATATATCTTCTTTTCATCAAGATAAGCATATTTAAGAGTATTTGGTAATGGTTTAAGCTCAAACACGGGATCTCCCTTGGGTGGTGGAGGATCCCCTAGGATTTCAACAGGCAAGTTGTGTTTCAAAATAGGTCTCTGTTTAAAGAATACTTCATCTATTTCCCTTCTTTCATTCATAAACATATCATTTTCATGGTCTAGCAAATATTGTTCTAAAGGATCATTAGGAGGCACGACAAAAGAAGCAAGAGCAATAACACTAGTAGAAAAACACCTAATAGTCCCAGTTCGTATGGGCCTTTAGTCCCGATTCATGAACCGGGACTAATGGGTCGTTACTAATACCTCCACCCATTAGTCCCGGTTCAAACACGAACCGGGACCAATGTTCCTCCACGTGGCCCTGTGCGCCGAGCCCAGTCAGGGGGCCTTTGGTCCCGGTTGGTGGCTCCAACCGGGACCAAAAGGCATCCACGCGTCAGCATTCCAGTGGCTGGGGTTTTTGTTTTTTTTTTGAAAGGAGGGGGGGGGGTTGGGGGTTTTGGGGGGTTAATTTAGGTGTTTCATATATTGTGTTAGCTAGCTAATTAATAGAGAGAAGTGTCCTCTCTTATGTCTGTTCTTGGTCAATGCTACGTACTATATCTATACCTATACTAATTACAGACTCCCAAGAAATTACCACATTAATTAGAATTTACGAGCCGTTAATCCGGTGGGACCGAATTATAACGGTTTAGATTAACCCATCTATTTTTTCATCTTAAACATTATATCTTTGAAATTATACTTGAAAATAGCCATCTATGCCGTCACGTTATTGAGAAGTATCTTTTATTACCTCTATTTTTTCAGCTTAAACATTATAACTTTGAAATTATACTTGAAATATAGCTACCTATGCCATCACGTTATTCAGAGGTATCTTTTATTACCGCTTAGAGAAATATCCACACTTCAAACAAATACATGGTTTCTTAGCAGAAAAAAACACTTCAAAGAAAAGATCGCTGGCTTACACAATGTAATGAACTTTATGGTGCATGCTTCTTTTTTCAAGAAATTAGCACGTTAATCAGAAATTAGGAGCCGTTCATCATGCAATTAATGACCTACAGCCATTGGATGAGCTATCATAGGAGTCCTAGGTTGGTGTCCCACGTTCATCTCTTTTAGGAAAAAAAAATCATCTCCCTACGAGACTTCTTTCCTCCCGCAGATTGGAGATAGCCCTAGCGCTCCTCCCCCTCCTCATACGATACTTCTTCCTCCTCCCGATTGGATACAGCCCTAGGTCTCCTCCTCCTTATCCTAAGCGGGTCCTTCTCCTTCGGCCCAATCTGCAATTGGAGAGAGCGCTAGCGCATCTGCAGTCTTTACGCAACAATCATCTAATGTGATCCAACCAGCCTCTCCCCAATCTCCTTCTTCTACTACAGTTTGAATCTCCACTACCTCAAGCCCCCAACGACGGTGGAATTCATGTTGGCTGAGGAGGAGGTCCTTCAATCGCCTCAGCTTCTATGCCCCGACGAAACTGAAAGTCACGTTGGGCGACAGTGGAGAACGAGGTGCATCAAATGCAGTTTAAATCAGATCACGCAACTACCATTGTTGAATCAAAGTGAACAAAGTATGGCAGACTCATGGAGCCATGGTATACCTCCCGTACACCGTTGGAATTCGTTGCCTTTCCTCACAATATAGATAGGTAATCTGTTATCTCCTGTCTGTGATGTATTCTATGGCCGTCCAAATACTCACAGAACTTGCAGTAATTTTGATTAATCCTTGGCGTATTATGATTAAAAGAGTTGGTATTGTTGGCGCCCATCTATCAGTATTTTTCATGACTTGATCATGCACTGTATGAAAGAAGGACAAGCACCACGTGTTGTCTGCATCTCTCCAGCAGCAACACGCAGCCCATGCTGTAGCGTTTGCTCATGCCAAACGCTCCTGAACGTAATATTCTGCATACTTTGAATCCATCCACCTTCCAAGTTGTGCCCATGCATTAATCTAGCGTCTTCGATGAATTTATCCAACGATGGTTGATGCAATTGAGAAGGTGTACCGACTGCTACTTGAAGCAGATTAGGTAGCTTCTGCCATTGGTGAAGTTTCTAAGCAGAAGAACCACGGTATACTAGAGCTATCATGAACGTATGAGCAGGGGACTCCTCTCCTAATTTTTTCCCACAGGACTTCGCCCCCAATTTAACTCAAATGAAAAAAATAAATCCCAAACGACAATCTCCTAATTTTTTTTCAGGGTGTCTCGGCTCCATGCAAATGGCATGTCCGATTGTATCAACCATTGTCTGTAGTTCATATCCGTATAACTATATGGTTAAACTTTCATGCTAAACAGAATTCAGATATTTGAACATACGAGTGAGTATATATATATATATATAGGTACAGCTACATTCATGCCATTCTTTCTCACTCCATTATGTATCTACTCCTACCTACTTGAATTTTCTATTCCGAGTTAATCACATTTTTTATTTCTGGAAATTTCCTAAAAACAAATACACTTTTTTTTGTTAACAAGCACTATGATGTCTAACTATTTTGTGTGTGTTAACAAGCCGTATGATTTATTTTCATTTGTAATCACGGCCGTTGGGAATACAGAGGTCACATCGACAGTTTGTTAAAGAAAAACACAGCACAACATGATTAAATATTCGTACATGTGCAAAATTATAGTTATTGGGAATACAGATGGCACACAGCTGCCCATCACAAAAATGTAATATGTCTATTATCCTTATCAATTAATATTTTGTTCATATAGCCCTCTATTAGTTTGTCGCCAACAAGATTGTGACCTGGTGCTATGATGGTTATGTTCTAATGAACAACATTTTATCAGTCCGTACCAAATGGTATTTTTTGGGTGCATGAACAGAAATGTATTAGTGATGAACATGTTGTCTTATTTCTTAGCTACTTAAGTAGAGGAATTCTCTCTCTCTCTCTCTCTCTCTCTCTCTCTCTCTCTCTCTCTCTCTCTCTCTATCTCTCTCTCTCTCTCTCTCTCTCTCTCTCAATAGGCTTTTGCCCCAGAAGCTTTACTGGGAATGGTTATGTTTGTACGCAATTAGTAAATCGATTTTCGTCATGTATCTTAGGACATTATATGAACTTTTTATACTCCTTGGAGTTCAGCTAGATTTCAGATTTTTAATATTATAAAGAGTGAGG
>NC_041385.1:766279916-766285606 GCF_002162155.2 Triticum dicoccoides
GGGAATGGTTATGTTTGTACGCAATTAGTAAATCGATTTTCGTCATGTTTCTTAGGACATTATATGAACTTTTTATACTCCTTGAGTTCAGCTAGATTTCAGATTTTTAATATTATAAAGAGTGAGGTTGAATATTTATCCAATTCTTTTATACATGCATTGAAATAACTACAGAAGAAATTTAACGACCACTTAATTGATTCAGGCCAAAAGAATACGAACTAGCAGCTCCAATTGTAAACAATTTACTTTTAGGAATACATACAAGAATGCACACAATGAGTGAAGTACAACTTTTTTTGAACTTTGACTACTATTGGGTACAAAATTATTTTGATTGCAAAAGTAAAATGGTATTTTTTTAATGTATTGAGATACAAAATTTCATGGTGAATGGAAAGGAGTATATATATCATACTCAGCTCAAGTACTGACCCTGTGCGAGCAATAAGCATCATAAAGCATATATATAACTCATTTCAGATGACGTCCAGTTCGGTCCCTCAAACAGTGAAATTTATGAACATACAACTATGGTGTTAGAACCCTAAAATATTAGCTAAGTAAAAGATCTCACTAATTTGTGGACGTGTATCTTATTTTAGTTTTAATGTTTGCAATTTAAAACCATTCGTTACATTATTTTAAATAGTATGTATAATGAACTACATTATTTTCCATTTTAAGCAAGGGAACAAATTATTTCAAGGATTGTACTATTTAATTTTTGAATACCGCTAGCCCGTGCAAGTGCACAGGTTGACGACTAGTATATATAAGTGATCGAGAGAACCATTCAGTACAGAAGTTCGTCATGCATACCGAGAGAAGTGATCGATCGACCTCTCCTTCTCCGAGAGATTGGTCGAACAACAAGTTTTCGTATATCATGTATCTGATGCTACTGGCTACATACATGTACAATATGTATAAGATCTCTTAATTACAATCCCCTAGCAATTGAAATCAATTTCCACATGGTATTCTCCGGCTTTATTGATGACATGGTCAAGAAAGAATCCCGCCAATTCCTCTTGAACTGCTTTCATCCGATCTGGTTCTAGGAGTTCATTCCGCATCTGCCACGTCTAATTTGAAGAAGGGGGTTAATTAATACATATATATGAATGAAACTCAACAGAAATGATGGTGTAATAAAATGAAATTGTGAATATTATTGCTTATGCACTTCATATTGTCTTTGAGAGTAGCCCCGCTTGTTTTTCAAAGTCGCGTTGTGGATGAACACGCACACGTAGTATCCACAGAAATCATTCCCTTCTTCCTGCCACAAGCACTTTACGAGAAATAGAGGTCAATCAAACTAATAATGAAGCATTATAAATGGCATTGATGAAAGTATAGCTATAGAATCAACGGGAGATGCACGCAACTAGCTAGCCAGTAGTACTTACTTTCGGGTATGTATATCGCAGCTCCTTCGGCAGTCCCGGAGCTTCTGCGGTGAACTGTTTCCAAACCCTGCAAGACAAAGAAAATAATTATTATTACCTGAGATATCAGGAAATGAACAAAAAGTTGCCGATATGGTGCGATAATGATCGATTGAACTTACTTGCTGAGCATTTCAGTCATGTCCGCATAGGATTTCGGATCTTTCCGTCTCGAGTCTAAGACGGTTACTAGTCCACGCTCAAGCTTAATCTCCAGAAGAATATAGTGGTACCTGCGCACGCATGCATAACTCATCAATTACATTACTATAACCTCACTCGAGTAATAAGGGAAAGCGAATATGCACACGACAGTAACACTCACTTGCCGTTGTAAGGAAAGAGTATGGTATCTTTGTTTTGATTTTTGATCAACGATTGTAGCACGTTGTCCTCGGCCTCTTTGATGTCCTTTTTAACCAGAAATTCATCTATGATATTTGTGTTAATGAACCCAATATCATAAATTTCTTGTTTTTTGCACTCAACGATCTTCAATCTGTATAATATATTAAGGATAATTAATTATAAATACATGAAATGAAAGAGCCGAGCTATATATAGAGACTTAATGACAAAAATAGTACTTATAGACAGTAGCAAAAGACCATTAGTTTATCGAGGGCCTTTTGATTGAAGAACGCGAAGAACTCATCAAATGAAACAGTCAACAGATCATTTGTAACGAGGTCGTGCTCCTCTTTAATATGCAGATACAAAGCATTCGTACCCTCAGACGCTCTACAGGTTTCCATGTACCAATTATGGAATCTTCGCATCATTGTTGTCAGAGATTTTTCATCTTTGACGAGAGGCTTCCCGTACTCGTATCTATGTTCGTCCACCTCCTAGAAATCCGGAAGTGCATCGTCAGGCAGGTAATCTTCAAGATTGTCATAACCGGCCACCGTCCCCGGAGCATTAGACACATTGAGCGGGGGGGCACGATTGTTGTGCTTGTTCGCCGAGCTGGGCAATTTTTCCCCTTTGCTCGTTCTTTTGACCTTTTAGCACTGACAGTAGTTCCTGGTAGCTGGGCTTGGAGATATGTTTGTTCAGTAATGCACTCATAGTTGGTTCTCGGCGGAGACTTTGGTGGTTTCCTCAGGGCATCGATAGTGCGTTTTGCTTTCACCGGATCTACCTTCTCCTCCGGAGGTGGATGTCTCTTTGCTTTCACCCCTTCAAAGAACCCCTTCACGTGGATGTCTCCGTTATTTCATCCACCATCACCTTAGCATATCCTTCTGGAATCTGCTGGCAGTGATAAGTTGTGCTGAGTCCACTAGGATAAACTTGGCCAACAGCCGCCTTGACCTTCAAATTCATCCATCGCGCTATAATGTGGCAATTTTGAGACTCTGTGATACCATCCACGGGATAGCTGGCAGGAGCCGTCAATACATGCTCCGGCTGAAGCAGCTCGGTGGAAGCCACGCTGCTTCTCCGCTGAGATGGCGGGGTAGCTTCGGGGGAAGCTTCGGCAGGTCGTTTGCTGCGATCTGCTGCTTCTCGTTCCTCTTCTCGATCCTCTAGCCCCATTACCCTTTCGTGCAGCGCCTGCAGTTGGTCTTGCTCCAGTTTCTTCCTCCTCTCGTGGGTTTTGTAACCCCCTGTGTCCGAAAAACCAACCTACCACGGAATGGAGCCTGGCGTGCCTCGTGTCCGTCCAGGGTGCTCAGGATTCCCAAGGGCCATTGTGAGCTCGTCCTTCTCCCTGTTTGGAACGAACGTCCCTCGCTGCGCTGCATCGATATAGTGTCGAAGGTTCTTGACTGGTATTTCCAGTTGCTCGTCTGTCCACTGGCACAACCCTGTTACAGGGTCCAAGGTTCCGCCAGACCCGAAGAACCAAGTCCGGCAATGGTCTGGCCAGTACATTGTCTCTGGTTTGATCCCTTTTTCAAGCAGATCATGCTCAGCCTTGGACCACTTAGGCCGGGCTTTGAGGTAGCCACCTGACCCCGTGCGATGGTGAAGCTTCTTCTTCGCAGCATTTTTCTTGTTTGTCTCCGACATCTTCTTACTCTTTTCCGATGTCTTGTGGGCCACAAATGCGGGCCAGTGATCTTTGATCTTCTCATATTTACCGATGAATTCTGGTGTCTTTTTTTTTGACAAACTGGTTCAGCTCTTTCCTCCACCTCCTCATTAGGGTTGCCATCTTCTTAAGAGCACAAGACTTGATTAATTTCTCTTTAACTGGCTTCTCCGGATCCTCCTCTGGTAGTAGGGTGAAATTTGCCTTCAGCTCAGTCCAAAGATATTCTTTCTGCATATCATTGACATAAGACACCTCAGGGTCTTCCTCCTTAGGCTTATACCATTGCTAGATGCTGATCGGGATCTTTTTCCTAACAAGAACCCCGCACTGAGCAGAAAATGCCTTCCTTTTCCGGATGGGTTCAATCGGTTCGCCGTCAGGCGCGATTTCTATGATCTCAAACTTTTCATCCGAGCTCAACTTTTTCTTCGGGCCTCGTCTACTTACCGACGTTGTGCTCGATCCGGAGGGCTAGAAATTATAAGGAAGAAAGACGAGAGTTATTAATATGTGTACATATACCAAAATAATGGAAGCATCAATTAACTAGTCAGCACGGGCTTAACTAATATATATATACCTGGCCGGGCTCGGTTCGATCACCGGAGCAGTCAGCACGGTGTCCTTCTTGTACCTCCATTGTGTCACCGGAGCCATCATGAACATAGCCCTCTTCTTCACCCAGTTCTTCCAGCTGACCAACGGTGTCGAGGAGAAATGACGCAACTTCATCCCTTCCATTTGCGATTATGTCCCCCAATATCACTTCTGTTTCTTCGTCTCGGGAGTGCTCCATAGTTTCTGCAAATATTTACAACATGTCAATTATTATTCAAACATGGTACAGATGGATATATATATATATATATATATATATATATATATATATATATATATATATATATATATATATATATATATATATATTAGTGGCAAACGTAGAACTAGCTAGCTAATCACAATAAGGAATCATGTTAGTGGCCTCGACGCTGCTTCTCTAGGGTTTGGGGTCGCCTCGACACAACAACACTTCAAGGGTTTGGGGTGGCCTCGACGACAACGCTCTTTTAACTTGGTAAATTTGGGTGGCCTCGAGAGAGTTAGTTTGTCGGGTAGGGGCGCGGCGGGATGGGGTAGGAGACCAACATCGTTTTCTCTCTAGGGTTTGGGTGTCCTCGAGAGTTTTGGTCGAGCGAGAGGGCCGAGGGGGGGTGATGCCGTTGTATAAGTTATCACGGTCGAGAGGGGGTATATATATCGACCGCCCCTCATGTCGAAGTTATCTCGAGGGGGTTATATCGACAACGACGCGACAACGACAAGAAAGGAAAATAATTAAGGAAAAGGAAGAAAAGAGGAAGAAGGAAGAAGGAAGAAGAAGAAGAAAAAAAAAGAGGAGAAGAAGAAAGGAATAGAGGAGAAGAAGAAAAAATAGAATTTTTTTTCTATTTTCTTCTTCTCCTCTATTCCTTTCTTCTTCTCCTCTTCTTTTTTCCTCTTCTTATTTATTTCTCCTCTTCTTCCTCTTCTTATTTTCCTTTTTCCTCTCATTCATTTTCTTCTTCTTTCTTCCTTCTTCCTTCTTCCTCTTTTCTTCCTTTTCCTTATTTTACTTTCTCCTCTACACTAACCTAAAATGCACTAACCTAAAATCGATATCTACTAACAACCTAAATAAAAAATTAATGCATATATGAAAAAACATATATAAACAAAAAAATGCTATGAACATTATATTCATACATACATATATAGCCACATCCATTCATCATATATATAGCTACCACATACATATATACATTATATATATGAAAAAAAGCAATGAACAAAAAATACACTTATTTAAAAAAATACTATGAACATGTACACATATATATACACATACAAACACATATACACAAAAAAATGCAAAAAATTGCTATGGAAATTGCAGGGGCGGCGGGGCGGCGCGCGGCGGCCGCGCAGGGCAGGGGCGGCGGCGTGGCGGCCGCGCAGGACAGGGGTGGCGCACGCTGGCCTTGCAGGGCAGGGGTGGCGGCACAGCGGCCGCGCAGGGACAGGGGCGGCGCGCGGTGGCCGCGCAGGGGCGCGGGAGCAGGCTGTACTCACAGGGGCCGGGGGCGACGGCTCAGGCGAGCAGCCAAACGGCGTCGGTGGCGGCGGCGACGGCAAGGTGGAGCAGGGGCGTCGGG
>NC_041385.1:766285811-766304778 GCF_002162155.2 Triticum dicoccoides
TGAAAACACTTTTTTTGTTTTTTTGTTTTCTTTCTTGCTTTATTTATTTTATTTTGTTTCTACTTACAAAAAATACTTATTGTTGTTTTTTTGTTTTGTTTTCTGCATTATTTATTTTCTTTTGTTTTTTGCTTTATTTTTTAATTGTTTTTCCTTTTAGTTTTAGGAAAATTATAAACTTTCTGTTAGTGCCATTAGTTTACAAATTTGAAAACACTTTTTTTGTTTTCTTGTTTTCTTTCTTGCTTTATTTATTTTATTTTGTTTCTACTTACAACAAAATACTTATTGTTGCTTATTTTAATTATTACGAGCGCCGAACCGTAAGACATTAAAGCATTTCAAATGAACTCTAAAAAAGTTGAAAGTTGGCATGGTATCATAAATTGACCCACATAGAATGTGCATGTACAAAACGGACAATGGTGTCATACTCGTCAGTTACAAAGTTGGCATGGTATCATCATAATAGTTGTGGGAGAAAGTCATCACTTTTTCTTCGCTTGTGTCATTTGCTTATTGCGCAGTAACCATGGATAATCTTCATCGTTTATCAGGATGCTGGGGTCAGCCTTGACTTTGAAAGGAGGAATTTCATGAAACTTTTCATAATCTTCAGACATGTCTGTCTTGTCCTCCACTCCCACGATGTCCCTTTTTCCTGAAAGAACTATGTGGCGCTTTGGCTCATCGTATGATGTATTCTCTTCCTTATCTTTTCTCTTTCTCGGTCTGGTAGACATGTCCTTCACATAGATAACCTGTGCCACATCATTGGCTAGGACGAACGGTTCGTCAGTGTACCTAAGATTTTTCAGATCCACTGTTGTCATTCCGTACTGTGGGTCTACCTGTACCCCGCCTCCTAACAGATTGACCCATTTGCACTTAAACAAAGGGACATTAAAATCATGTCCGTAGTCAAGTTCCCATATGTCCACTATGTAACCATAATATGTGTCCTTTCCCCTCTCGGTCGTTGCATCAAAGCGGACACCGCTGTTTTGGTTGGTGCTCTTTTGATCTTGGTCAATCGTGTAAAATGTATTCCCATTTAGCTCGTATCCTTTCCAAATCAATACAGTCAAAGATGGTCCCCTGGACAACAAGTACAACTCATCACAAACAGTGTTGTCACCTCTGATACGTGCTTCCAACCAACTGCTGAAAGTCCTGATGTGTTCACATGTAATCCAGTCGTCGCACTGCTCCGGGTGTTTGGAGCGTAGACTGTTCTTGTGTTCATCGACATACGGGGTCACAAAGGTAGAGTTCTATAGAACTGTGTAGTGTGCTTGAGACCAAGAATATCCGTCCCTGCATATTATTGAGTCCCTTCCAAGCGTGCCTTTTCCAGTCAGTCTCCCCTCATACCGCAATTTAGGGAGACCTATCTTCTTAAGGCCAGGAATGAAGTCAACACAAAACCCGATGACATCCTCTGTTTGATGGCCCATGGAGATGCTTCCTTCTGGCCTAGCACGGTTATGGACATATTTATTTAGGACACCCATGAACCTCTCAAAGGGGTACATATTGTGTAGAAATACGGGGCCCAGAATGACAATCTCTTCAGCTAGATGAACTAGGACGTGCGTCATGATATTGAAGAAGGATGGTGGGAACACCAGCTCGAATCTGACAAGACATTGCACCAAATCACTCCTTAGCCTTGGTATGATTCCTGGATCGATCACCTTCTGAGAGATTGCATTGAGGAATGCACATAGCTTCATAATGGCTAATCGGACGTTTTCCGGTAGAAGCCCCCTCAATGCAACCGGAAGCAGTTGCGTCATAATCACGTGGCAGTCATGAGACTTTAGGTTCTGAAACTTTTTCTCTGCCATATTTATTATTCCTTTTATATTAGATGAGAAGCCAGTCGGGACCTTCATACTGCTTTGGAGGCATGCCGTCTTTTTCGTGCAAATGTTGTAGGTCCTCCCGTGCCTCAGCTGTATCTTTTGTCTTCCCATACACGCCCAAGAAGCCTAGCACGTTCACGCAAAGGTTCTTCGTCACGTGCATCACGTCGATCGAAGAGCGGACCTCTAGGTCTTTCCAGTAGGGTAGGTCCCAAAATATAGATTTCTTCTTCCACATGGGTGCATGTCCCCCAGCGTCACTCGAAACAGCTAGTCCGCCGGGACCCTTTCCAAAGATTATGTGTAAATCATTGACCATAGCAAGTACGTGATCACCGGTACGCATGGCCGGCTTCTTCCGGTGATCGGCCTCGCCTTTGAAATGCTTGCCTTTCTTTCGACATTGATGGTTGGTCGGAAGAAATCGATGATGGCCCAGGTACACATTCTTCCTGCAGCTTCCTAGGTATATACTATCGGTGTCAAGTAAACAGTGCGTGCATGCATGGTATCCCTTGTTTGTCTGTCCTGAAAGGTTACTGAGAGTGGGCCAATCGTTGATGGTCACGAACAGCAACGCCTTTAGGTTAAATTCCTCCTGTTTGTGCTCATCCCACGTACGTACATCGTTTCCATTCCACAACTGTAAAAGTTCTTCAACTAATGGCCTTAGGTACACATCAATGTCGTTGCCGGGTTGCTTAGGGCCTTGGATGAGAACTGGCATCATAATGAACTTCCGCTTCATGCACATCCGAGGAAGGTTATACATACATAGAGTCACGGGCCAGGTGCTGTGATTGCTGCTTTGCTCCCCGAAAGGATTAATGCCATCCGCGCTTAAAGCAAACCATACGTTCCTTGGCACACTTGCAAACTCATACCAGTACTTTCTCTCAATTTTTCTCCACTGCGACCCGTCAGCGGGTGCTCTCAACTTCCCGTCTTTCTTACGGTCCTCACTGTGCCATCGCATCAACTTGGCATGCTCTCTGTTTCTGAACAGACGTTTCAACCGTGGTATTATAGGAGCATACCACATCACCTTCGCAGGAACCCTCTTCCTGGGGGGCTCGCCGTCAACATCACCAGGGTCATCTCGTCTGATCTTATACCGTAATGCACCGAATGCTGGGCATGCGTCCAGATCCTTGTACGCACCACGGAAGAGGATGCAGTCATTAGGGCATGCATGTATCTTCTGCACCTCCAATCCTAGAGGGCATACGACCTTCTTTGCTGCGTATGTACTGTCGGGCAATTCGTTATCCTTTGGAAGCTTCTTCTTCAATATTTTCAGTAGCTTCTCAAATCCTTTGTTAGGCACAGCATTCTCTGCCTTCCACTGCAGCAATTCCAGTACGGTACCGAGCTTTGTGTTGCCATCTTCACAATTGAGGTACAACCCTTTTTTGTGGTCCTCTAACATGCTATCGAACTTCAGCTTCTCCTTTTGACTTTCGCATTGCATCCTTGCATCGACAATGACCCAGCGAAGATCATCATCATCGGGCACATCGTCTGGTTCCTCTTGATCTTCAGCAGCTTCGCCCGTTGCAGCATCATCGTGCACATCGTCTGGTCCCTCTTGATGTTCAGTAGCATCACCGTATTCAGGGGGCACATAGTTGTCATCGTACTCTTCTTCTTCACCGTCTTCCATCATAACCCCTATTTCTCCGTGCCTCGTTCAAACATTATAGTGTGGCATGAAACCCTTATAAAGCAGGTGGATGTGGAGGATTTTCAGGTCAGAGTAAGACTTCGTATTCCCACATATAGGGCATGGACAACACATAAAACCATTCTGCTTGTTTGCCTCAGCCACTTCGAGAAAATCATGCACGCCCTTAATGTACTCGGAGGTGTGTCTTGAACCGTACATCCATTGCCGGTTCATCTGTGTGGATTATATATAACTAAGTGTGTCAAAAATCATTATAGAACATCATGAATAGATAATTAAGTGATCAAATTAATAGAAGTTCATCATCACATTAAAACCAAAGTACATACATAGTTCTCATCTAACAACATAAAGCTCTGTAGAGCATCTAAATTAATTAAACCATACACTGAAACTATGTAAAACATTTCAATGCGAAAACAAATGCGATCATAATCGCAACCAATGTAACAACTGATCCAACGGCATAATGATACCAAGCCTCGGTATGAATGGCATATTTTCTAATCTTTCTAATCTTCAAGCGCATTGCATCCATCTTGATCTTGTGATCATCGACGACATCCGCAACATGCAACTCCAATATCATCTTCTCCTCCTCAATTTTTCTAATTTTTTCCTTCAACAAATTGTTTTCTTCTTCAACTAAATTTAACCTCTCGACAATAGGGTCGGTTGGAATTTCCGGTTCAACAACCTCCTAGATAAATAAAATGTATGTCACGTTGGTCGGCATAATTGTCATAAACAATAAATGAACCAATAGTTATGAAAAGACAATATATACCACATTCGAATCATAGACAGGACGAGGGCCGACGGGGGCGGATACCAAAACCATCGCACCATATAAGATGCAATAATAAAAGTAAGAAAATTATACAAGTATCTATATAAATATACAAGTAAGAATTTTTTTCCTTCAGAAAGAAGATAAGAACAAGAGGCTCACCACGGTGGTGCCGGCGACTAGATCGGCGCGGGCGATCGACGGCGGTGAAGACGGGGACGGGACGTGACGGACCGCTAAACCTAGACAAATATTGAGGAAAATGGAGCTTGGAGGTCGAGCTTGGAAAGGAGAAAGCTTAAGTAGTGTGGCTCGGGCATTCCATTGAACACCTCATGTGCATAGGAGGTGAGCTAGAGCACCACAAAGCTCTCCCCTCGCCGGCCACGAAAAACAGAGCACTAGGAGTGCTCTGCTCGCGGGCGAGGGGTAGATATAGGCAACTAATTGGTCCAGGTTCGTGCCACGAACCGGGACTAAAGGGCAGCCTTTGGTCCCGGTTCACGCCACCAACCGGGACCAATGGTGGTGGGCCAGGAGCGAGGCGCATTGGTCCCGGTTCGTCCCACCAACCGGAACCAATAGGTCCAGCCGAACTGGGACCAATGGCCCACGTGGCCCGGCCGGCCCCCGGGGCTCACGAACCGGGTCCAATGCCCCCATTGGTCCCGGTTCTGGATTGAACTGGGACTAATGGGCTAACCCGGCCTGGACCATTGCCCCCTTTTCTACTAGTGTAATTTTATCCTTACTAGGCAATTCTTTATCATGGGGTTGTCTACGAAATTTAGCAAAGTTAGTCATGAGACATATCCCCTAACCCAATCGTAACAATATCCTTTTAGCAATCTATCCTAGCATTAACAGTATTCAAGAAGGGTCTACCAAATATAATGGGACAAAATTCATCTTGTGGGGAACCAAGAACAAGAAAATCAACAGGATATTTAACTTTCCCACACAAGACTTCAACATCTCTAACAATCCCAACTAGTGAAATAGTATCTCTATTGGCAAGCTTAATTGTAATATCAATGCCTTCTAACTCAGCAGGTGCAATATCATGCATAATTTCTTCGTATAAAGAATGAGGTATATTACTTGCACTAGCACCCATATCACATAAGCCATGATAGTAGTGATCTCCTATTTTAACAAAAATAACAGGCATGCCTACAACAGGTCTATGTTTATTTTTAGTATCGGGTCTAGCAATTCTAGCAGCTTCATCACATAAGTAAATAACATGCCCATCGATATTATCGGCCAAGATATCTTTAACCATAGCAATAATATGTTCAACTTTAATTTTCTCAGGGGGTGTAGGTGTTCTAGTATTACTGTTACGAACCACAGTTAAAGCTTTAGCATGAAACTTTATTCTAACAAGGAAAGGTGTTTTCTCAATATAAGCGGTAGGAACAATAGGATCAATATTATAAGTGATAGTCTTTTCTTCAACTTTAATAGGTTCAACTACTTTTACTTCAATGGGAGGATGATATTTAAACCACTTCTCCTTAGGGAGATCGACATGAGTAGCAACTAATTCATAGAAAGAAGCTACTATCTCATAGTCAAGTCCATATTTAGTGCTAAATTCACTGAAAACATCGGTATCCATAAAAGATTTAACACAATGAAACTTAGGTGTCATACCGGACTCCTTACCTTCATCGAGATCCCAATCTTCATAGTTGCGTTTAATTCTTTCCAATAAATCCCATCTAAATTCAATAGTCTTCATCATAAAAGAACCAGTACAAGAAGTATCGAGCATTGAGCGATTGTTAAGAGAAAGCCGAGCATAAAATTTTTGAATAATAATTTCTCTTGAGAGCTCATGATTGGGGCATGAATATAAAATTGACTTAAGCCTCCCCCAAGCTTGAGTGATGCTTTCTCCTTCACGAGGCCAAAAATTATATATATAATTACGATCACGATGAACCTGAAGCATAGGATAAACCTTCTGATGAAATTCCAATTTCAATCGGTTGTAGTTCCATGATCCCATATCATCACATAGCCTAAACCATGACAATGCCTCTCCCTTCAAAGATAAAGGGAATACCTTCTTCTTGAAAACATCCTCGGGCATACCTACAAGCTTAAATAATCCACGAACTTCATCCACATAGATTAGGTGCAAATCGGGATGCAATGTTCCATCTCCTGTAAATGGATTAGCTAGCAGTTTCTCTATCATACCCGAAGGAATTTCAAAGTAAGCATTTTCAGTAGATTCAATAGGTTGAGGAGAAACTCTTTGCTCTACTGGTCGGGGTGAAGATACCCCGAACAAGCCCCACAAAGGATTACTTTCCATAGTAACAAGTGACAGTAAATTTTAGCACACTATATAAATTTGTCCTTACCAATTTCCACGTACCAAAGGCACTTCACTCCCTGGCAACGGCACCAGAAAAGAGTCTTGATGACCCACAAGTATAAGGCATCTATCATAGTCCTTTCTATAAGTAAGAGTGTCGAACCCAACGAGGAGTGAAAGGAAATGACAAGCAGTTTTCAGTAAGGTATTCTCTGCAAGCACTGAAATTATCAGTAATAGATAGTTTTGTGATAAGGTAATTTGTAACGGGTAACAAGCAACAAAAGTAAACAAGGTGCAGAAAGGTGGCCCAATCCTTTTTGTAGCAAAGGACTAGCCTGGACAAACTCTTATATAATGGAAAACGCTCCCGAGGACACCTGGGAATTATCGTCAAGCTAGTTTTCATCACTCTCATATGATTCACGTTCGTTACTTTGATAATTTGATATGTGGGTGGACCGGTGCTTGGGTGCTGCCCCTTGGAAAGCATCCCACTTATGATTAACTACTCTCGCAAGCATCCGCAACTACAAAAGAATAATTAAGGTAAACTTAACCATAGCATGAAACATATGGATCCAAATCAACCCCTTAGAAAGCAATGCATAAACTAGGGTTTAAGATTCTGTCACTCTAGCAACCCATCGTCTACTTATTACTTCCCAATGCCTTCCCCTAGGTCCAAATAATGGTGAAGTCTCATGTAGTCGACGTTCACATAACACCACTAGAGGAAAGACAACATACATCTTATCAAAATATCCAACGAATACCAAATTCACATGACTACTTATAGTAAGACTTCTCCCATGTCCTCAGAAACAAACGTAACTACTCACAAATCATATTCATGTTCATAATCAGAGGGGTATTAATATGCATTAAGGATCTAAACATATAATCTTCCACTGAATAAACCAACTAGCATCAACTACAAGGACTAATCAACACTACTAGCAACCGACACGTATCAATCTGAGGTTTTGAGACAAAGATCAGATACAAGAGATGAACTAGGGTTTGAGAGGAGATAGTGCTGGTGAAGACGTTGATGGAGATTGACCCCCTCCCGATGAGAGGATCGGTGGTGACGATTTCCCCCTCCCGGAGGGATGTTTCCCCGGCAAAACAGCTCTGCCAGAGCCCTAGATTGGTTCCGCCAAGGTTCTGCCTTGAGACAGCGGCGCTTTGTCCCGAAAGCTTCCCTTTGATTTTTTCTCGGGAGAAATACTTCATATAGCAAAACATGGGCACTGGAGGCCTGCCAGGGGGCCCACAAGATAGGGGGCGCGCCCCCCACCCTCGTGGGCAGGGTGTGGGCCCCCTCTATGTTGGTGTCAAAACGGGTGGATCTCTGGTAGGGGGTCCCGAACTGTGCGTCTAAGACTAATGGTAATAGGAGGCGGGGGACACAATGTTTACCCAAGTTCGGGCCCTCTCTATGGAGGTAATACCCTACTTCCTACTTGATTGATCTTGGTGAATATGAGTATTACAAGAGTTGATCTACCACGAGTTCGTAATGGCTAAACCCTAGAAGCTAGCCTATGATTATGATTGTTGTCCTTGACCTATGGACTAAACCCTCTGGTTTATATAGACACCGGAGGGGTTTAGGGTTACACAGAGTCAGTTACAGAGAAGGGAATCTACATATCTGAATCGCCAAGCTTGCCTTCCACGCAAAGGAGAGTCCCATCCGGACACGGGACGAAGTCTTCTAGCTTGTATCTTCATAGCCCAACAGTCCGGCCCATGCATATAGTCCGGCTGTCCGAGGACCCTTAATCTAGGACTTCCTCAGTAGCCCCTGAACCAGGCTTCAATGATGATGAGTCCGGCGTGCAGATTGTCTTCGGCATTTCAAGGCGGGTTCCTTCTCCGAATACTTCAAGGTAGATCTTGAACACAAGAATCGTGTCCGACTCTGCAAAACAAATTCCACATACCATTGTAGAGAGTACAATATCCCACGAGTCCAATCTGCTAACAACTTTTTCATAGCGTGATATCACGCCAAAACCCGGACTTTATTCAAACCGTTTTTAGCCCGCCCCTCCGTATTTCAAGGTGCGGTTTCATTGGCACATCTTGTCAAAGCGGAGATCGTGTCCCCTTCTCACAGGATTGGGGAATAAGCGAGTTTTAGGGCAAGTGGGGAGGCACATGATTTTTACCGCCTTTATAAAGGGATAAGGATTCCTCTCTTTCACCCATGCCTTCTCCTTCCTCTGCTCATCCATTCTCGAGCTCCAGTGCCCAAGCTTTCACCTTCTCTTCACAAAAAAGCATTCCGAACATGTCTATATCCGGAGCAGGAGGCAAGTGGATGGCCTCCTCCGTTAAGGAGAAGGACATTAAGAAGCTTCGGGAGGCCAGATACCTAGCCAAGAAGGTCACTCATCGGCTTCTGGCCAAGGGACAAATTCTCCCCACCCCAGAGCCCCAGGAAAGGGTAGTTTTCATCTCTCACTTTGTCCGCGGGCTGGGATTTCCCCTCCACCCATTTGTCCGCACACTGATGCATTATTACGGGTTGGACTTCCATAATATGGCCCCCAACTCCATCCTAAACATATCGGCGTTTATCGTCATGTGCGAGGCCTTCCTCTACATCCCACCTCATTTTGGGTTATGGCTGAAGACTTTTAATGTGAAGCCAAAGGTGGTGAGCGGTCAGCAAGCGGAGTGTGGAGGCGCCATGGTGGGAAAGATGCCCAATGTCACCTGGCCCGAAGGCTCCTTTGTGGAGACGGTAAAGGGGTGGCAGTTGGGGTGGTTCAACATCACCGAGCCGTGCGACACCAACTGGGCGACGGCCCCCGCATTCGGATCCGGAGTCTTAATGCGGCTCATCTCCTGGCAAGAGAAGGGCCTGGCCTGGGGCTCTTCGGACGAGCTGATCGGGATCCAGACGTGCTTCTAGAACATGATAATTTAGAGAATCAAGGTCGTCAACGTGATACAGGTTATGCTCATTTGTCGGATCCTTCTGTGCC
Organism: Triticum dicoccoides; assembly: GCF_002162155.2. Classification (NCBI taxonomy): domain Eukaryota; kingdom Viridiplantae; phylum Streptophyta; class Magnoliopsida; order Poales; family Poaceae; genus Triticum; species Triticum dicoccoides. Next base: position 766,295,491 of record NC_041385.1, read on the forward strand.
AACACCAGACTTGCAACTTGTGGGAGTTCGATCCGGCCAAGCACCAGACGCTACTAGAGCGCTTCGGCACAACGCACGAAGACATATGGAAGGTGCTTTTTAAGTCCCGCGAGACACCACCGCCCACGACCGAGGATCATGGGCTTAGCTCGAAACGCTGGGCCAATCCGGTAAGTTCTTACATGTTTTCAAGGTATACCTTTTACTAGCATATTTGAGGAAGGAGTCTAAGATTCCCCATCATTGGTTTTCGCCCGGTTTTCCATTAATTAACTGGACAACTCTCTTCTTCTTAATTAATTGATGAGGCCAATATTTTGCCTCCGTTTCGAAAAAAAGGCTTCCCCATCGATTTATTCAGGCCTGGATAGAGATAGCGGAGCGGATTGACTATCTGGCTCCGCTGCCTGAAGGCCCAGAAACCCCACTTCTGACGAAGATGTTGTTTCCGGCGCCTTACGAGGTGCCGGAGAAGAAGGCCAAGAAGAAGGCCAAGGGGACCAGAGATGGTCTTCGTCGCAAGGGCGCTTCGGATGCAATGTCCGAAGACGTCGAGGGTCGCTCCTCCGCCACCGAATACGATGTGGCAGAGGAGGAGGAAGAGGAAGAAACCCATAACCCCTTACAGGAGGGAAAATAAAAGAGGGCGACCTCCACACATTCGGAGGCCAAGACGTCAAAGAAGGGGAAAGCTTCCCCTCCGGACAATCCCACGACAGCCACCGACAGCAGCTGGGAGTGGGAGCCCAGGGTCAAGCCCCTGGTCAAATCGTAAGTATCCGGACACGACAATGTATCCGGCATATTTACTCTATTGTTTCTAACGTGCTGGGTCGTGCACTTGCAGTCAGGCTCGGTCCAACATCGAGCTATCCTCCTCTTTGGAGGGATCGCTGGACCCGTCGATGATGGATAGCGGGTCCCTTCGGACGACCTCCTCACCCAATGTCGTGGTCAACACCGAGGTGTTGTCTCGAAGGATCCCGGGCCAGGGAGAGGCTCAAGAGGCCGTCCCGGTGGTGCCGGAGGGTGGAATCTTGGGCGCCGAACATATGGGGGAGCAAACCCCCATGAACACCGACGCTGGGGACCGTAATCAATTTGGCCCTCATCCGAATACGATTCTGGAGACCCATACGGCTACGGAATCAGGCGAGCAACCCCCTCCAAAGGAAGGGGGGTGTGCCTAACCCGTTGGTGACCTCTTCCTAACCAGAGATGCCGGATACTTTGCTGGAAGCACTATGAGGCGCTTCCATTATGGAAGAACACCGTACCCTTATGGGTACGGTTATTGACAGGATCCAGTCTGCGAAGAGCGGACTTACCGAAGCGTGCTCGAGCATTCTAACAGGCTTTGAGGTAAGCAACACAACTTTTCGAAAAGAATTTCATAGTATAGACAGTAGCCCCTGATACTCTATCCGGTGTTCGGAAAGAAACACCGAACAGAGGATCAAATAAATTTTGCAGGAGAATAATCTAAAATGTTTATGTGAACAAGCAGTCATTGTTGCTAACTGCGTCCGCTCATACTGCGGAAGTCTCCATAATGAAGCAAAATCTGGAGCAGGCCGAGGAAGAGCTCGGTCGGGTGAAGGAGCAGCTGAAAGAAAGCAAAGGTATGCATTGATCCTATCTAAATTCAGATATGGTGAACGATTTGTTCTGACTAAAGTGTCATTTGTATTTTTTAGGGGCAGCGACCGAAGTAGCGGCCCTCAAGAAGGCACTGGCCGAGGCTGAGGACAAGGTGGCCAAGGAGCGGGCCACATGCGAAAAGCATGAGGCCCGGGTTAATGAGGTCCTACAAGAGCTCCAGGACGCAATTAAAAGATGCGAGTCCTTGGAGCATGATTTTAAGGAGCAAGAGTCCGAACTTACCAAGGCCCGCCAGGGCGTGCAACATGCTCGAGCCGAAGCCCGGGGTGCCCTCCAAGAAATACAGGTGGCGAAGAAGATCGTGGCGGGTAAGGCTTTTATAATGCAGAGCAAATATGTGAAGGAAAGGTTCCTTTTACTGACCCGGATTTGGAGATCTCTAGGGGCATTTGCGGATCTGCCGTGGAGCGTGTCAGATGCTGCGGAATTCTATCGAGCCGAAGAGGGGAGCTCTACAGAGAAGCTGTTCTGGTCGCAATACCTTGCGCCATAACATCCGGTTCCCTTTAGCGACCAGCTGAAGCAACTGGTCGAGCTTCATAAGGCGACTGAACTAGCCATGAAGGATTTGATAATCCGGCTATGGCCTTCCAAAGCCATTCCTAGCAACTCCTTCGGACTCGTGAAGTGGCTAGTTAGTGCCTGCACTCGGCTTGATGCCATCAAGCGGTCGGTCTGCATTGAAGGTGCACAGGTGGCCTTCGCCCGCGCCAAGATGCACTGGGCGAAGATGGATGCCACGAAGTTGATGTCCGAAGGACCGCCCGCGGGCAAGGAGCACCGCAAGCCAGAGATGTACTATGACAGTGTCATCGAGGGATCTCGCCTTGTGGCGGAGCAATGTGCTAAAGATATCATATTCCCATGAACAAGACTCATGTTTATCATGTCCTGTAATATGAAAACAGATCAGTTATGTAATATAATGTTTGTTTGTTTAAAACTACACCTCCTGTGCGGTCGTTTTATTAAATCCGAGAATTGCCAGTCGTCGGCTTCTGCCCCCACGTAGGTAGTATGGGGGTGTTTGGGATAAACCTAAACACTCTTTATCCAAGTGTTTGGTCCTTCAAGGAGGTGTTTAGCGCAACGAACCAGACAATCGAACTATTCGGCTTCATCATTCTCACTTAGCCATAGGAGTTTGACGAGACAAACTTGGGTGGAGCCCCTGGTGTTCGAAAGACCAAACTTGGGGCGCTATACACGCCTAATCAGATAAAAACCGAGTCATCGCACGATGCATTAGATTCGCATAATGCGTAAGAAATCGCTAAATATTTTGTGACCTCTCGAACAGCTGACCAGCTCTCGCCATATCATGATAGTCAGTTTTCGGCTTTCTCTACTGAGGCGCTCATGCGGAAGAACCGGGACAGAATCGTTGTAGTTCTCCCTTTACTACCCTAGCAGATATAGCAGAACGTAAGGTAGCAAGCACAGGAGCCGGGCAACCCAACTATTGACCCAAGACATGATTCGGAGCCGATGCATATGATGCTATAAGTTCGGGGTGCCGAACAACCGTGAAGGTGTTCGGACTTTCTTGGCATGTTAGGGGGTACCATAAAGCCCCTGGCGAATTAAGTTGTACCAGAATGTACGGGCACAATTGATAAGAGTATATATAAAGAAAAGGAAAAAAATCAAGTAATAAGCTGACGCTGCAAATTTGGAGCCGCGAATTATTTTCCGTTGTAATTTAATTAATACGTCAAGGCGTACTTGTACAAGTAGTGAAATAAGCAATAGGGCTATTTGACATGCCATGACCAAGGGCAGACTGCGTGCAGGTTTTAAAATAGGTATAACGATTGTTAGCATAGACCACCTGTGAATTCCCTTGCACGTCCAAGCTTTTTGCCTTCTTGGGGTATACGTCCCTTGATAGGTCCGATTATCAGGTTGTTAGGAAAAGAGGCCTGGGGGAAGAAAGAAACCTGAAAGGAAAAAATAAATTGTGAAAGTATGCGGGTCCAGCAGTGGCTGAGCCGTGTTGTGGACCCTGGTCTAGCTGTGCCTCCATCCATGCCCATGGTATTTTGAGTGCGTAATTATGTACGCGCGACACAAATGTCGCCGCTTGATTGGGACTGGGACGGAGGCTGAATTGCTAGTCAAGCTCTGGACGAGCTGGATAGTCTTGCTGTAGAGTAGTTCGGGCTCGCTTGATGGTGTCCGGGGGATTTACTGCCGAATTGAGGTTCTGCCTAAAAAGGCTACTATGTACTTCTGCTCCAAAGGTCGTCGTGTGCTCCTCAGTATGGAGGGAGCGTTCTGTATTTCCGTTGACCGTTATGACACCGCGTGGTCCGGGCATCTTGAGCTTGAGATAGGCGTAGTGCGGCACCGCATTGAATCGAGCGAATGCGGTTCATCCATGCAGTGCGTGATAGCCACTGCTGAAGGGGGTGATATCGAAGATCAATTCTTCGCTTCGGAAATTATCCGGGGATCCGAAGACCACTTCTAGTGTGATTGAGCCCGTACAACAGGCCTCTGCACCTGGTATGACACCTTTGAAGGTGGTTTTTGTGGGTTTGATCCTTGAAGTATCAATACCCATCTTGCGCACCGTGTCCTGATAGAGCAGGTTCAGGCTGCTGCCGTCGTCCATGAGGACTCACGTAAGGTGGAATCCATCGATGATTAGGTCAAGGACCAGTGCAGCTGAACCGCCATGACGGATACTGGTCGGATGGTCCCTGCGATCAAAGATGATCAGATAGGAGGACCATGGGTTGTATTTTGGGGCGACTAGCTCCATCGCATAGACGACCCTTAGCGCGCGCTTCCGCTCCCTCTTGCGAATATGGGTAGCGTATATCATGCTCACCATTTTGATTTGTGGAGGAAACTTCTTCTGTTCCCCCGTTTTCGGTGGCCGGGACTCCTCGCCATCGTCATCGCTTTGCGACCCCTTCTCTTTGTTTTCGACATTTAACTTGCCGGCCTATTTGAAAACCCAACATTCTCTGTTGGTATGATTTGTTAGTTTATCGGGGTTGCCATGGATTTGACATGGACGATCGAGTATGCGGTCCAAACTGGACGGGCCCGAATTGTTTCTCGTAAATGGCTTCTTCCGCTGACTGGACTTGGAGCCATTGAATTCGGTGTTGACATCCGTGTCTTTGGCGTTATCGCCAATGTTTCGATGCTTGTGTCTGCTGTGTCGGGGCTTGCCGTTGCTATCTCTGGCATCAGAAGTGCCAGGTTTACTTGAGTTGTTGTTGCTACGAGCTAGCCAGCTATCTTCGCCCGCACAAAAGAGGGTCATAAGCGTCGTAAGGGCTGCCATAGACTTCGGCTTTTCTTGGCCGAAGTGCCGGGCGAGCCATTCGTCACAGATGTTGTGTTTGAAGGTCGCTAGGGCTTCGGCATCCGGACAGTCGACAATCTGGTTCTTTTTAGTTAAGAACCTAGTCCAGAATTTCCTGGCTGACTCTCTGGACTATTGGATTATATGACTTAAGTCGTCGGCATCCGGAGGTCGGACATAGGTACCTTGGAAGTTGTCAAGGAAGGCATCTTCCCGGTTCTCCAAAGTGCCAATAGAGTTTCCGGGCAGACTGTTCAACTAGTGCCGAGCTGGTCCCTTGAGTTTTAGCGGGAGATACTTGATGGCATGGAGACCATCACCGCAGGCCATATAAATATGGAAAAGAAAGTCCTCAATCCATCACGCGGGATCTGTTGTCCCATCATAAGATTCGATGTTCACGTGTTTAAACCCTTCTGGGAATTCATGTTCCATTACTTCATGAGTGAAGCATAGGGGATGTGCGGCGCCTCTATGTCGGGCTACATCGCAACGCAGCTCAGATGAAGCTGGTCTGTGGTATTCGGTCCGGACAGGTTTGTATTTGTCATATCCGACGTGGTGGCCGTCGTCGCGCATTGGGGCACACTGCCATGATCCATAGATCGATCTGGTCTGCACTGCTCTGTTTTCCAAGTCGTATCGCAGGTCATGTGTGTATCCTCGAGCTGTTGTGTTTCTGTTTGTTCGACGAGGTAGTGCGGGCTGATACCACGAGATCATAATGGCTAAACCCTAGAAGCTAGCCTATGATTATGATTGTTGTCCTTGTCCTACGGACTAAACCCTATGGTTTATATAGACACCGGAGGGGGTTAGGGTTACACAGAGTCAGTTACAGAGAAGGGAATCTACATATCCGAATCGCCAAGCTTGCCTTCCACGCAAAGGAGAGTCCCATCCGGACACCGGACGAAGTCTTCTATCTTGTATCTTCATAGCCCAACAGTTTGGCTGTCCGAGGAGCCCTTAATCCAGGACTCGCTCACTCTGGTTGAATCTTTCGCCAGTATTTTTTCTTAATTCCAAAACGTGCCTCCGTGAAGTTTTAGGACTTTTGGAGTTGTGCAGAATAGGTCTCTAATATTTGCTCCTTTTCCAGCCCAGAATTATAGCTGCCGACATTCTCCCTCTTCACATAAACCTTGTAAAATTAGAGAGAAAAGGATAAGTATTGTGACATAATGTGTAATAACAACCCATAATGCAATCAATATCAATATCAAAGCATGATGCAAAATGGACGTATCAGTGGGCACAAACCACCAGGGCGCGCGTGAGCCTCCTAGCGCGCCCTGGTGGGTTGTCCCCTCCTCGAGACTCCCCTAGGTGCAACTAGGGCCCATATTATTCCTTTCGGTCCATAAAAAATCATCGTAAATTGGCGTGGCATTTGGACTCCGTCTGATATTTATTTCCTACGATGTAAAAAACATGCAGAAAACAACAACTGGCACTTGGCACTATGTCAATAGGTTCATAGCAAAAATGATATAAAATAAAACAGCACGGAATAATAAAAAAATTATAGATACGTTGGAGACGTATCAATGTGCCCGATGATGATCTTCGTCGGGTCATTGTCGATGCAAAGATACAGTGTGAAAGTGAAAAGGAGAAGCTGAAGTTCGATCACATGTTAGAGGATCACAAAAAGGGGTTGTACCCCAATTGCGAAGATGCCAACCCAAAGCTCGGTACCGTTCTGGAATTGTGTAGTGGAAGGCATCGAATGGTGTGCCTGACAAAGGATTTGAGAAGCTACTGAAAATATCAAAGAAGAAGCTCCAAACGATAATGAATTACCCGACAGTACGTATGCAGCAAAGAAGGTCGTATGCCCTCTAGGATTGGAGGTGCAGAAGATACATGCATGCCCTAATGACTGCATCCTATACCATGGTGGGTATGAGGATTTGAACGCATGCCTGGTATGCGGTGCATTGTGGTATAAGATCAGACGAGATGACGCTAGTGATGTTGACGGCGAGCGTCCCAGGAAGAGGGTTCCTGCTAAGGTTATGTGGTATGCTCCTATCGTACCATGGTTGAAACGCCTGTTCAGAAACAAAGAGCATGCCCAGTTGATGCGATGGGAAGTTGAGAGCACTCGCTGACGGGTCGCAGTGGAGAAAAATCGAGAGAAAGTACTAGGAGGAGTTTGCAGGTGATGCATGGAACATCTGGTTTGGTTTAAGCGCGGATGGCATTAATCCTTTTGGGGAGCAGAGCAGCAATCACAGCACCTGGCATGTGACTCTATGTATCTATAACCTTCCTCCTTGGTTGTGCATGAAGCAGAAGTTCATTATGATGCCAGCTCTCATCCAAGGACCTAAGCAAGCCGGCAACAACATTGATGTGTACCTAAGGCCATTAGTTGAAGAACTTTTACAACTGTGGATTGGAAACGGTGTACATGTGTGGGATGAGCACAAATATGAGGAATTTGACCTGCATGCGTTGCTGTTTGTAACCATCAATGATTGGCCTGCTCTGAGTAACCTTTCAAGATAGACAAATAAGGGATACCACGCATGCAAGCACTGTTTAGATGACACCGAAAGTATACACCTGGACAAATGCATGAATAATGTGTACCTGGGGCATCGTCAATTTCTTCTGACCAACCATCAATGTCGAAAGAAAGGCAAGCATTTCAAAGGCAAGGCAAATCACCGGAAGAAGCCCGCCATGCGTACCCGTGATCACGTACTTGCTATGGTCAGTGATTTAAAAGTAATCTTCGGAAAGGGTCCCGGTGGACTATCTGTTCCTAATGACGCTGAGGGACGCGCACCCATGTGGAAGAAGAAATCTATATTTTGGGACCTACCCTACTGGAAAGACCTAGAGGTCTGCTCTTCAATCAATGTGATGCACGTGACAAAGAACCTTTTCGTGAACCTACTAGGCTTCCTGGGCGTGTATGGGAAGACAAAAGATACACTGAAGGCATGGGAGGACCTGCGACATTTGCACGAAAAAGACGACATGCCTCCAAAGCAGTATGAAGGTCCTGCCAGCTACGCTCATACCAAAGAAGAGAAAGAAATCTTATTTGAATGTCTGCTCAGTATGAAGGTCCCGTCTGGCTACTCGTTGAATATAAAGGGTATAATAAATATGGCACATAAAAAGTTCCAGAACCTAAAGTCTCATGACTGCCACGTGATTATGATGCAACTGCTTCCGGTTGCATTGAAGGGGCTTCTACCGAAAAATGTTCGATTAGCCATTGTGAAGCTATGTTGATTCCTCAATGCAATCTCTCAAAACGTGATCTATCTAGAAATCCTACCAAGGTTAAGGAGTGATGTGGCACAATGTCTTGTCAGTTTCGAGCTGGTGTTCCACCATCCTTCTTCAATATCATGACGCACGTCCTATTTCATCTAGTTGATGAGATTGTCATTCTGATCCCTGTATTTCTACGGAATATGTTCCCCTTTGAGAGGTTCATGGGAGTCCTAAAGAAATATGTTCGTAACCGTGCTAGGCTAGAAGGCAGCATCTTCATGGGCCATCAAACAGAGGATGTCATTGGGTTTTGTGTTGACTTCATTCCTGAACTTAAGAAGATAGGTCCTCCTCAATCGTGGTATGAGGGGAGACTGAGTGGAAAAGGCGCGCTAGGAGGGGACTCAATTATATGTAGGGACGGGCATTCTTGGTCTCAAGCACACTACACAGTTCTACAAAATTCTACCTTGGTAACCCCGTATGTCAATGAACACAAGAACGTTCTGCGCTCCAAACACCCAGACCAGTGTGACGACTGGATTACATGTGAACACATCAGGACTTTCGGCAGTGGGTTGCAAACACGTCTTAGGGGTGATAACATTGTTTTTGATGAGCTGTACTCATTGGTGAGGGAACCATCTTCGACTGTAATGACTTACAAAGGGTACGAGATAAATGGCAATATATTTTAAACGATCGCCCAAGATCAAAAGAGCACCAACCAAAACAATGGTGTACGCTTTGATGCAGCAACCAAGAGGGGAAAGGACACATATTATGGTTACATAGTGGACATATGGGAACTTGACTATGGACATGATTTTAAGGTCCCTTTGTTTCACTAGTAGAAAACAGGCCATTCGAACCGGTTCATGAGGGCCATTTGGCCCTGTTCCCGAACCAGGACTAAAAGGTTGTAACTAAAGCCCTACACCTTTAGTCCCGGTTCGATCGGGAACCGGGACAGATGGGGCTCCACGTGGCCAGAGCGGCTTGCCCAGGCAGGGGGGGCCTTTTGTCCCGGTTGGTGCCACCAACCGGGACCAAAAGGCTTCCAC
>NC_041385.1:766305323-766310809 GCF_002162155.2 Triticum dicoccoides
GTAGGGTTAATTTAGGGGTTTCATATATTGTGTTAGCTCGCTAATAGAGATGAGTGTCCTCTCTTATATCTGTGCTTGGTCGATGCTACATATAGACTCGACACGCTAGCTAGCTAGTAAGAAAATGAAGGAAATCATTAAGCACAGAAGATCGTCATGAACATATACACAGAGAGAAGTGATCGACCTCTCCATATCCGATAGATTGGTCGAACAACAAGTTTTGGTATATCTGTCCGACGCTATTGGCTACATATATATATACAATATAAGATATCTTACGTCCCCTAACATCTGAACTCAACTTCCACATGGTATTCTCCGTGTTTGTCGATGACGTGGTCAAGAAAGAATCCCGCCAATTCCTGTTGAATTGCTCGTATGCAATCTTGTGATAGGAGTTCATCCCGCATCTGCCACATCTAATTTCAAGAAGGGGGTCAATACATATATATGAATAAAACTGAAGACAAATGATGGTAACAAAATAAAATTGTGAATATTATTGCTTACGCACTTCATATTGTTTTTTAGAGTAGCCCCGCTCACAGGTGGTGTGGTGGATGAACTTGCAAATGTAGTATCCACACAAATCATTCTCGCGTTCCTGCCACCACCGCTTTACAAGAAATAGAGGTCAATCAAACTGATAAGCAAGCATGCTAAATGGTATTGATGAAACTAGCTAGAATCAATGGGAGATGCACCGAACTAGCTAGTAGCTACTACTTACTTTCGGGTGGTCAAATCGCAGTTGCGCCGGCAGTCCCGGGGCTTGTGCGGTGAACTTTTTCCAAACCCTACCATACAAAGAAAACAATTACTTGATATCAAGAAATGAACAAAGTTGCCAATATGGTGTGATAATGATCGATTGAACGTACTTCTTGAGCATTTTAGTCATGGTCGCATACTCCTCCAGATTTTTTCGTTTGGAGTCTATGACGGTTACTAGTCCCTACTCAAGCTTAATCTCTAGCAGAATAAAGTGGAATCTACGGATGCATGCATAACTCACCAATTACATTTCTATAACCTCAAGTAATAAGGGAAACCGAATATGCACAAGACAGTAACACTCACTTGTATTCATAAGGAAAGATTATTGTAGCTTTGTTTTGATTTCGAAGTAACGGTGCGAGAAATTTGGCCTCAGTTTCTCTGGCAGAATGTTTAACACTCCATTTATCCATGATATTTGTGTTAATGAACCCAATATCACCTACTTGTCTTTTCTTAAATTCGGCGATCTTCAATCTGCATAATATAGTGAGGATAATTATATATACATGCAATGGAAGAGCTGAGCTATATATAGAGACTTAATGAATTACAAAGAAGTAGTACTTACATACAGTAGCAAGTTATGATTGTTTTATCGAGGGCCTTTTGATTGAAAAACTGGAAGAACTCCTCATATGGAACTAACAACACATCAATTCCAACGAGGTCGTGCTCCTCTTTAAGCAATAGTGACAAAGTATTTTTCCCAGACTTCCTGCAGATGTCCATGTACCAATCATGGAATCTTCGCATCATCGTTGTTAGGGAAGTATCATGTCTGACGAGAGACTTCCCGTGCTCGAATCTTAATGTGTCCACCTCCATTGTTCCAAAAATTATTGCATCCTCATTGATCATGTAATCTCCAGGATTGGTACCGGGCAGCACCCCCGGAAGATTAGCGACAATATTTCTAGACACATTGAGCAGGGGGCATGATTGCTTCTCTTGTTCGTCGAGTTGGGGAATTTGTTTCCCTTCTGTTCGTTCTGCTAGCCTCCCGCCTCTGGCTGCTAGACGCCGGAACAGCCAGAGCGGCTGCGGTTGTCTTCTTTCGTTGCTGAAGAGGCGGAGCAGCCGGAGGCGGACTGCTACGATGCACCTGAGCAGCCGGAGCGGCGGCGTCTCTGTTCCACCGTCACTTACAAGGCGATGAAGGAGGAGGGGGGCTGCTTGGACGCGCTGGAGCAGGCGGACAAGGAGGTGGAGTACTTCCGCCCTCACGCGCCGGAGCAGGAGGCGGGCTGCTCGGACGCGCCGGAGCACGCAGAGAAGGAGGTGGAGTACTGCCGCCCTCACGCGTCGGAGCAGGAGGATGAGTGCCCTGATCAGTCACCGGAGGAGGCGGAGTGCCCAGCTGCCTAGCAACAGCTGTGAAGTTCAAAAGCTTGATGTGCTCCTTCCGCCATAGGCACGGAGTATGCATAGCAAGACCCAGCTGAGTCTCCTCATCACCTGCAGGGTGGTCAAGCTGGAGCTCCTCAAATCCCTCTGTTATTTCGTCCACCATCACAACACCATAGCCTTGTGGAATCGGACTTCAGTGAAAAGTTGCTCCGGGTGAAGGAGGGAACACAGAGCTAACAGCCGCCTTGACTTTGAGTTGAAGCCATTCCGTCATAAGGTGGCACTGGTGTGAATGCATGATAAAATCCACGGGGTAGCTAGGACCCATCAAGTCAGGCTGCTGAACAAGCCCGGTGGAAGCCACACTGCTTCTCCGCTGAGATGGCAGGGTAGCTTCTAGGGTAGCATCTTGGGCAGGATTTTGCAGCTCCTGGTTCTCAACATCTCGTTCCTCTAGCTTTCTTACCCTTGCCTTAAGCTCCTTCAGTTTGCTTTGCTCCACTTTCCTCCTCCTCTCTTGGGTTTTGTAACCGCCTGCGTCGGGAAACCCAACCTTCCACTCAACGGAGCCTGGTGTGCCTCGTGTTCATCTAGGGTGCTCAGGATTCCCGAGGGCCCTTGTGAGCTCGTCATTCTCTCTGTCGGGAAAGAACTTCCCTTCCCGCACTTCGTTGATTGCTTTTCGAAGCTTCGTGATGGGTGTTGCACGTTTCTTGTCCGTCCAGCAGCACTTCCCTATTTCAGGGTCTAATGTTCCACCAGCCCCGAAGAACCAAGTCCTATAACAGTATGGCCAGTGCAATGTCTCTGGTTCGACCCCTTTAGCAATCAGGTCCTGCTCAGCCTTGTCCCACAACGGCTGGGATTTTAGGTAGCCACCTGACCCCATGCGATGGTAATGCTCCTTCTTTGCAGCATTTATCTTGTTAGTAGCTGGCATCTTCTTACTCCTCTCCGATGTCTTGTTGGCCACAAATGCGGGCCAATGATCTCTTATCTTCTCCAATCTGCCGGTGAATTCTGGAGTCTTGTCTTGGTCGACATACGTCGTTTTCAACTCATTCTTCCACCTCCTGAATAGATCTGCCATCTTCTTGAGAGCATGGGACTTGATCAATGGCTCTATAACTGGATTCTCCTGATCCTCCTCTTCCAGTAGGGTGAAATTTACCTTCTGCGCTTTCCAAAGATCTTCTTTCTGTCTATCTTCGACAAATGAAACTTGAAGAAGCTCTTCCTTCTTAGGCTCACTCCATAGCTCGATGCTGATCGGGATCATGTCCCTAACAAGAACCCCGCACTGAGCAGAAAATGCTTCCTTGGTTCGGAGGGGTTTAATCGGTTGGCCATCGCGCGTGATTTCTATGATCGTGAACCTTTCATCCGAGCACAACTTTTTCTTCAGGCCTCGTTTCTTTACTGAAGTATTGCTTGATCTGGAGGGCTATATAAATAAGAAAGAAGAGTTAATATATGTACATACCAAAACAATTAATGAATCAATTAGCTAGTCAGCACAGGTTTAATTAATTAATACCTCGCTGGACTTTGCAACAGCTGTTCCCGACTCTGTTCGGTCACCGGAGCCGTCATCATGCTCACCGGAGCCACCATCACGATCATGACCCACCTCCATTATTGTTTGATCACCGCAGCCTGCTTCCTATCCTTGCAGACCTTCTTCGATGTTGTTGAGAAATGACAAGACTACATCACCTCCGCCATGGATTTTGTCCTCCAGTATATCTTCTTGATCGAAGTCTCTTTGATGATCCATAGTTTTTGCAAATATTACAACATGGCAATTAATATACAAACATGAGAGATAGATATATCAAAGTTATCGAGGAGGGGGCATATCGACAACAACAACATATACATAGAAAAAATGTTATCGGGGAGGGGGTATATCGACCCCCCTCATGTCAAATTATCGGAGAGGGGGTATATCGACCGCCTCTCTCTCATGATTGTCTGACGTTTGTGTCAAAGGATTCAACAAAACCATGTCTCCATCATTAGGCGAAAGTAACAGGTGCATCATGGTACGAAGCTCTCCAAAGTTGTTTAGAAATGGAGTCCCAGATAGGATAATTCGCTTTTTGGTACAAAGTACAGCAAGAGCCTTCCGAATATCGCTATTTGGAAGGCCTTTGCTGAAATTCATACCAAAAGGCGGATTATCCTATCCGGGACTCCATTCCAAAACAACTTTGGAAAAATTCATACCATCATGCCCTGGTTACTTCCGGCTAATAATGAAGCCATGGATTTCTTCAATACTTTGACACTAGGCCACCTCTCAACCTGTCGGCGATCCTTGACCCCTCGACCCTAGCTAGCTAGTTGATGACCCTCGATCCCTCGGTGATCCACAACCCTCTATCCCAGTTCCCAACCCTCGACCCCCTCATGTCACGTTTGTCTAGTGTCAAAGGATTCAACAAAACCATGTCTTCATCATTAGGCGAAAGTAACAGGCGCATGATGGTACAAAGCTCTCCAAAGTTGTTTTGGAACAGAGTCCCAGATAGGATAATTCGCTTTTTGGTACAAAGGACAGCAAGAGCCTTCCGAATATGCTATTTGGAAGGACTTTGCTGAAATTCGCACCAAAATGCGGATTATCCTATCCGGGACTCCATTCCAAAACAAGTTTGGAGAAATTCATACCATCATGCCCTTGTTACTTCCGATTAATGATGAAGCCATTGATTTCTTCAATACTTTGACATGAGGCCACCTGTCGACCCCTCTGCGATCCTCGACCCCTCGACCCTAGCTATATAGTTGACAACCCTGGACCGCTCGGCGATCCACAACCCTCTACCCTAGTTCCCGACCCTCGACCCCCTCATGTCACATTTGTCTAGTGTCATAGGATTCAACAAAACCATATCTTCATCATTAGGCGAAAGTAACAGGCGCATGATGGTACAAAGCTCTCCAAAGTTCTTTTGGAACGGAGTCCCTGATAGGATAATTCACTTTTTGGTACAAAGTACAGCAAGAGCCTTCCGAATATTGCTATTTGGAAGGCCTTTGCTGAAATTCATACCAAAAGGCGGATTATCCTATCCGGGACTTCATTCCAAAACAACTGTGGAGAAATTTGTACCATCATGCCTCGGTTACTTCTGGCTAATGATAAAGCCATGGATTTATTCAATACTTTGATACTAGGCCACCCTCTCTACCCCTCGGGGATCCACGACCCCTCGACGACCCACGACTCTTGACCCTCGACCCTCGACCCCTTGGAGACCCTCGACCCTCTAACCTAGTTCATGACCCTCGACCCCTCGGTGATCCTCGACCCCTCGGCGATCCTCGACACCCTCGTTCCCGATAAAAAG
>NC_041385.1:766311467-766340075 GCF_002162155.2 Triticum dicoccoides
AAGAAGAAGAAGAAGAAGAAGAAGAAGAAGAAGAAGAACAAGAAGAAGAAGAACAAGAAGAAGAAGAAGAGGAAGAACAACAACAACAACAACAACAACAAGAAGAAGAAGAAGAAGACGAAGAAGAAGAAGAAGAAGAAGAAGAAGAAGAAGAAGAAGAAGAAGAAGAAGAAGAAGAAGAAAAGAGTAGAAGAAGAAAAAAAAAGAAGAAGAAGAAAAAATACAAGAAAAAAAAGAGGAGAAGAAGAAAATATTTCTATTTTTTCTTCTTCTCCTCTATTCCTTCTTCTTCTCCTTTTTTTCTTCTGCTTCCTCTTCTTAGTTTTTTTCTCCTCTTCTTCTCCTTCTTCCTTCTTCCTCTTCTATTCTCTTTCCTTATTTTCCTTCTTCCTCGACGACCCTAACCCTAAACAGTACAACTTCCTCGACATCCCTGGCCGCCTCTCTCATGAACAAAAAAAATCTATGAAGAAAAAAACATCATATTCTATGAACAAAAAACATCATATTCCATCCACATCCATGCATACATCATATATACGATCATCTATGAAAAAAAAATGCATATGATCATCTATGAAAAACAACATCATATATATGTAGAAAAAAATTACATCAACATATATGCAAAAAAACATCATAAATATATCCATACATCAACATATATACATGAACATATATGGAAAAAAGCCACGCATCCATGAAAAAAAAGATCATTCGGCGGCGGCCGCAGGGGGCAGGGCAGGGGCGCGGGGTGCTCCCTATGGGCGGCGAGGTCGGGGCAGCGGTGGCGCGGGGCGGTGACGACGTCGGGGCGGCAATGACGTCGGGGCGGCGCGGTGATGTGACGGCGACGGCGCGGGGTGGCGCGCGGTGACGGCGTTGGGGCGACATGGGGCACGGGTGGCGACGGGGTCGGCGCCGACGGGCGCGGGCGACGGGGCAGAGGGCGGCGGCAGCGGGATAATGAGGAACTGAAACGAAAATTTCACAAGAAGACAAAGCATTGGTCCTGGTTGGTGGCCAGAACCGGGACAAATGCCCCACTTTAGTCCCGGTTGGTGCCACCAACCGGGACCAAAGGTCTCTTTTCAGCAGCCCAAAGGGCGGGAAGCAGAGGCCTTTGGTCCCGGTTGGTGGCACCAACCGGTACCAAAGGGTGGCCTTGGTCCCGGTTTGTGCCACCAACCGGGACCAAAGGCCTTGTGCTGCCCGTGCCCAAAACTTTAGTCCCACCTCGCTACTTGAGAGGGGTGCGCAGTGGTTTATAAGCCCCACTGCTGCACCCCTCTTGAGCTCCTCTCAAATGCAGGCTTACAGGCCTAATTGTCACTACTATGCCTGATGGGCCTACTGGGCCTTCTGCGGGCTTGAATCCTGACCCATGGTAGGGTTTCTAGTCGTATTCAGGCCTTAGTGGCCCAATAGGTGGCATTTTTTTATTTTTCCCAGTTTTTTTTCTTCTGTTTTTTGCATTATTTATTTTCTTTTGTTTCTTGCTTTAGTTTTA
Source organism: Triticum dicoccoides (assembly GCF_002162155.2). Lineage (NCBI taxonomy): Eukaryota > Viridiplantae > Streptophyta > Magnoliopsida > Poales > Poaceae > Triticum > Triticum dicoccoides. The sequence continues at coordinate 766,312,978 of NC_041385.1, forward strand.
GTTCCTTTTGCTTGAGGTAATAAACAATATAAACTTTCTGTTAGTGCCATTTGTTTTATAATTTGAATAGTTTAAATTTGATTTTTTTGAAATTTGTGTGAATCACTAGTTTTTGAATAACTTTACTTTAAACATAGATTTTTGAGTGATTCTTTTTCCTGCTATTTAATATTACTGTTTTTTATGATTATATTCAAAAACAGATTTTGTTATTTTAGTTTCTAAAAAAATTCCTTATGATAATTCTTTTTGCTATTAAAGTTTATAACAAAAAAATTCTTTATGAAAATTCTTTTTGCTTTATGATAATACTTTGATAATTTTGGTTGCCTAAATTTTATATAATTTTAGTTTCAATAATACTAGAGGTTTATAAAAGTTTTTTGAGTTGATTCCTTTTGCTATTGGAGTTTTATAAAAGCTTTTTAGTTGATTCTTTTTGCTATTGAAGGATATTATAGTTTTGTTTTAGTATGGTATCATCATTTCAACCACATAGCATGTGCTAAAAAGTTGAGAGGGTTACGGCAAAAACTGAATGCACTTCGTTTGCAAAATGGACAATCTCTTTCAAAGTATCAAGGTTTCGGACGAAAACTCATCTGTTACAAAGGGATTCCATTTTTTTGAACTTATTCGAACTCCAGACTTTTTGTGTGTTCAAAATGCACCACTCAAAGCCACATCATCAATTTTCAACCCTCTCTGACTTCATTTGGTATTTTTCATGCATGTACTGATTTTTTTGAGCTAAATGACCCTCAAATTGAAACGCACTACAAATGAACTCTGAAAAGGTCGAAAGTTGGCATGGTATCATAATTTCACCCACATAGCATGTGCTAAAAAGTTGAGAGGGTTACGACAAAAACTGGATGCACTTCATGTACAAAACAGACAATCTCTTTGGAAGTATCAGGGTTTCAGACGAAAACTCATCTGTTACAAAGGGATTTCATTTGTTCAAATGTAACTGCAGTGATATATTCTACATCAAAGGCATCATCATAATAGTTGTTGATAGAAAGTCTTCACTTTTTCTTTGCTTGTGTTCTTTACTTATTGAGCCGTAACCATGGATAATCTTCATCGTTTAACAGGATGGTTGGGTCAGCTTTGACTTTGAAGGGAGGAATTTCATGAAACTTCTCATAAGCTTCAGACATGTCTGTCTTGCCCTCAAATTCCATGATGTCTCTTTTTCCTGAAAGAACTATGTGGCGCTTTGGCTCATCGTATGATGTATCCGCTTCCTTATCTTTTTTTTCTCGGTTTGGTGGACATGTCCTTCATATAGAAAACCTGCGCCACATCATTGGCTAGGACAAATGGCTCGTCTGTGTACCCCAGATTGTTCAGATCCACTGATATAATTCCGTATTGTGGGTCTACCTGTACCCCGCCTCCTGACATATTGGCCCATTTGCACTTAAACAAAAAGACCTAGTCAAATTCCCATATGTCCACTATGTAACCATAATATGTGTCCTTTCCCCTATTGGTTGCTGCATCAGAGCGGACACCACTGTTTTGGTTGGTGCTCTTTTGATCTTGGGCGATCATGTAAAATGTGTTCCCATTTATCTCATACCCTTTGTAGGTCATTACGGCAAGATGGTTCCCTCGCCAATGAGTACAAGTCATCAGAGACAGTTTTGTCACACCTGAGACGTGTTTGGAACCAACTGCCGAAACTCCTGATGTGTTCACATGTAATCCAGTCGTCACACTGGTCCGGGTGTTTGGAGCGCAGAATGTTCTTGTGTTCATCGACATACGGGGTCACCAAGGTAGAATTCTGTAGAACCGTGTAGTGTGCTTGAGACCAAGAATGCTTGTCCCTACATACTATTGAGTCCCCTCCTAGCGTGCCTTTTCCACCCAGTCTCCCCTCATACCGCGATTGAGGGAGACCTATCTTCTTAAGGTCAGGAATGAAGTCAACACAAAACCCAATGACATCCTCTGTTTGATGGCCCACGGATATGCTTCCTTCTGGCCTAGCGCGGTTATAGACATATTTCTTTAGGACTCCCATGAACCTCTCAAAGGGAAACATATTGTGTAGAAACACAGGGACCAGAACGACAATCTCGTTGACTAGATGAACTAGGACGTGCGTCATGATATTGAAGAAGGATGGTGGGAACACCAACTCGAAACTGACAAAACATTGCGCCACATCACTCCTTAACCTTGGTAGGATTTCTAGATCAATCACCTTCTGAGAGATTGCATTGAGGAATGAACATAGCTTCACAATGGATAATCGAATGTTTTCTAGTAGAAGGCCCCTCAATGCAACCGGAAGCAGTTGCATCATAATCACGTGGTAGTCATGAGACTTTAAGTTCTGGAACTTTTTCTCTGCCATATTTATTATTCCCTTTATATTCGACGAGTAGACAGATGGGACCTTCATACTGAGCATGCATTCAAAGAAGACTTCCTTCTCTTCTTCGGTAAAAGCATAGCTGGCAGGACCTCATACTGCTTTGGAGGCATGCTGTCGTTTTTGTGCAAACTTTGTAGGTCCTCCCGTGCCTCTGTTGTATCTTTTTTCTTCCCATACACGCCCAAGAAGCCTAGCAGGTTCACGCAAAGTTTCTTCGTCATGTGCATCACATCGATTGAAGAGCGAACCTCTATGTCTTTCCAGTAGGGTAGGTCCCAAAATATAGATTTCTTCTTCCACATGGGTGCGTGTCCTGCAGCGTCACTTGGAATAGATACTCCGTCGGGACCCTTTCCAAAGATTACTGTTAAATCATTGACCATAGCAAGTACATGATCACCGGTACGCATGGCGGGCTTCTTCTGGTGATCTGCCTCGCCTTTGAAGTGCTGGCCTTTCTTTCGACATTGATGGTTGGTCGGAAGGAATCAACAATGCCCCAGGTAAACATTCTTCCTGCATTTGTCCAGGTATATACTTTCGGTGTCATCTAAACAATGCGTGCATGCATGGTATCCCTTGTTTGTCTGTCCTGAAAGGTTATTGAGAGCAGGACAATCATTGATGGTGACTAACAGCAACGTATGCAGGTAAAATTCCTCCTGTTTGTGCTCATCCCACACACGTACACCATTTCCAATCCACAGCTGTAAAAGTTCTTCAACTAATGGCCTTAGGTACACATGAATGTCGTTGACCGGTTGCTTAGGGCCTTGGTTGAGAACTGGCATCATAATGAACTTCTGCTTCATGCAGCCAAGGAGGAAGGTTATAGATACATAGAGTCACAGGCCAGGTGTTGTGATTCCTACTCTGCTCCCCGAAAGGATTAATGCCATCCGCACTTAAAGCAAACCATACGTTCCTTGTGTCACCTGCAAACTCCTCCCAGTACTTTCTCTCGATTCTTCTCCACTACGACCTATTAGTGGGTGCTCTCAACTTCCCGTCTTTCTTACGGTCATCTCTGTGCCATCGCATTGACTTGGCATGCTCTTTGTTTCTGAACAGGCGTTTCAACCGTGGTATTATAGGAGCATACCACATCACCTTGGCAGGAACGTTCTTCCGGAGGCGCTCGTCGTCAACATCACCAGGGTCATCTCGTCTGATCTTATAACGCAATGCACCACAAACCAGGTATGCGTTCAAATCCTCGTACGCACCACGATATAGGATGCAGTCATTAGGGCATGCATGTATCTTCCGCACCTCCAATACTACAGGGCAAACAACCTTCTTTGCTGCATACGTACTGTCGGGAAATTTGTTATCCGTTGGAAGCTTCTTCTTCAATATTTTCAGTAGCTTCTCAAATCCTTTGTCAGAAACACCATTCTCTGCCTTCCACTGCAGAAATTCCAGTACGATACCGAGCTTTGTGTTGCCATCTTCGCAATTGGGGTACAAACCTTTTTTGTGATCAGCTAGCATGCGATCGAACTTCACCTTCTCCTTTTCACTTTCGCACTAACTCCTTGCATCAATAATGACTCGGCAGAGATCAACATCGAGCACATCGTCTGGTTCCTCTTGATCTTCAACAGCTTCCCCCGTTGCAGCATCACCGTATTCAGGGGGCACATAGTTGTCATCGTCCTCTTATTCTTCGTTGTCTTCCATCATAACCCTTATTTCTCCGTGCTTGGTCCAAACTATATAGTGTGGCATGAAACCCTTCTCAAGAAGGTGGATGTGAAGGGTTTTCCGGTTAGAGTAAGACTTTGTATTCTCATAGATAGGGCATGGACAACACATAAAACCATTTTGCTTGTTTGCCTCAGCCACTTCGAGAAAATAATGCACGCCCTTAATGTACTCGGAGGTGTGTCAGTCATCGTACATCCATTGCCGGTTCATCTGCGTGCATTATATATAATTAAGTGTGTCAAAAAGCATTACAGAACATCATGAATAGATAATTAAGTGGCAAAATTAATACAAGTTCATCATCACATTAAAACCAAAGTACATACATAGTTCTCATCTAACAACATATAGCTCTCCAAAGCATCTAGTTAATTAAACCATACATTGAAACCATCTAAAACATTTCAATGCAAAAACAAATGCGATCATAATTTCAACCAAGCTAACAATTGATCCAACGGCATAATGATACCAAGCCTCGGTGAATGGCATATTTTCTACTCTTTCTAATCTTCAAGCGCATTGCATCCATCTTGATCTGGTGATCATCGACGACATCCGCAACATGCAACTACAATATCATCTTCACCTCCTCAATTTTTTTTATTTTTTCCTTCAAGAAATTGTTTTCTTCTTCAACTAAATTTAACCTCTCGACAATTGGGTCGGTTGGAATTTCCGGTTCACATACATCCTAGATAAATAAAATCTATGTCACGTTGGTCGGCATAATTGTCATAAACAATAAATGAACCAAATAGTTATAAAGATAATATATACCACATCCGAATCATAGACAGGACAAGGGCCGACTGGGGTGGATACCAAAACCATCGCATTAAATTATAAGAAGCAATAATAAAAGTAAGAAAATTATACAAGTAACATTTTTTTCCTTTCAGAAAGAAGATAATAACAAGAGGCTCACCATGGTGGTGCCGGCGACGTGATCGGTGCAGGCGATCGACGACGCTGAAGACGGGGACGGGACGTGACACACCGCTAAACCTAGACAAATATTGAGGAAAATGGAGCTTGGAGGTCGAGCTTGGAGAGGAGAAAGCTTAAGTAGTGTGGATCGGGCATTCCATCGAACACCTAGTGTGCATAGGAGGTGAGCTAGAGCACCACAAAGCTCTCCAACGGCCGGCCAGAAAAACAGAGCAGTGGAGTGCTTTGCTCGCGGGCGAGGGGTATATATAGGAAGCTCATTGGTCCAGGTTCGTGGCATGAACCGGGACTAAAGGACACCCTTTGGTCCCGGTCCAAGCCGCCAACCGGTACAAATGGTGGTGGGCCAGGAGCGAGGACCATTGGTCCCGGTTCATCCCACCAACCGGGACCAAAGGGTCTAGACGAACCGGGACCAATGCCCCCACGAGGCTCGGCAGGCCCCCTGGCCTCACGAACCGGAACCAACGGGCCCATGGGTCCCGGTTCGTGACTGAACCGGGACTAATGGGCTAACCTGGCTTGAAAATATGCCCTGTTTTCTACTAGTGTTTAAGTGCAAATGGGTCAATCTGTCAGGAGGCGGGGTACATGTAGACCCACAGTACAAAATGACAATAGTGGATCTGAACAATCTGGGGTACACAGAAGGACCATTCGTCCTAGCCAATGATATGGTGCAGGTTTTCTATGTGAAGGACATGTCTACCATACCGAGAAAAATAAAAGATAAGGAAGCGGATACATCATTGTATCGACCAGACCTCAAACGGTCAAGTCTCAGTGCATCTGTGTCATCCCTGGATCGGTAATGCTGACACGCACAGTACTCAAGGAATTATAGCAGAGTTTCAATCACACACTTATAACATCGAGTCCTCATAAAGAGTATGATTACATAAATAAATCATGGATGAAGGCCATCTAAACTAGATAACAGCGGAAGGCTTCGAAGGTAAATGAGTCCATCAACTCCAACGGCATGGCTGAGGTCAAAACAATGACCTATCGCGCCTTATTCGTTGTCTGAGTAGTCTGCAGCATAAAACATTGTAAAGCAATGACGATGCAAGTACTATATCGACATGCAATATTTGGCTGGTGGAGGCTGTAAGTTTCATGGTTTTGCATAAAGCTAGTTTTTCCCTACAATAAAGGAATAAATTTATTTAACTACTCCCATGTTGCCCATTATTTGAGAAGGTAACCCCAACTCAAATCCCAATTAAAAGTATCATTATTAACCCAACATGATAACTAATTTGAGTAACATGTTGAGATCACATCAATAGATTCAAGTACCAGATACTCAAGATGTCCATAATCAGGGACATGGCTAATCACGATTAGTTTATACACTCTACAGAGGTTTGCGCACTTTTCCCCACAAGACTCGATCTCCTCCATTAAATTTCTTGCACTACATAGTGTTTGATAAACGGATGACCGAGACACAGTCTTTCAGAAGCGTTAGGACCTTACGATGGATAGACAGTACCACCTACATTCCCTACATCAGCTAGTCTACCCTGTAAGAGGTTACACGACTTACTCAACTATGCTAGGGCCCATAATCGCATGTGGCTGCACACGGAAGTTTCTAGCATGAATAATCTTATGATCCCTTTGAGCCTGGGTGGCAGTCCATAGGATAATCACACGGTAAACCTGGGATTTCCAAAAAAACAGACAACACTTTGTTCCCTAGGTGCCTCAATCCACCCAGATGTGTATTAAGTTGCCACCTTAATGTAAACCTTAATTAATACAGCTCTCAAACTTCCATGTGTGAATCTCGATCCAATCCCCGTCTACGAGCATGGCTAAGCAATAATAAGCATAGTGTATATTCCTGGGGTGATCAAAAGATATTAGGTTCCTACCTCAAGCACTACAACCAAAACCACATGTTCCCAATCCTACCAATGCAATTATTTGTGGGGCAATACTAATGTATAGTAAAAACTGGGTATGAAATAGTATGATCAATGTGTAACTTGCCTTGCCGACGATCTGCAAACTCTAGAGATTCGTAGTAACAAGCTTCTCACTCCGGGTAATCTAGCATAGACAAACAATAGCATACATAAGCAATCACTCAAACGAAACATGAGAAAACTCGAGAAAAGATTCAAATTGAACACAAAACAAACAATGGCTTAACCTAATAAGAGTCAAAACCTAACACCAATATTAACATGTGAATTAGATCTTAACAGTAGGTACAAGTGATTAGCTACAACTCGCAAAAAGATTCAACTGAAACGGAGCAACGAAACTCCAAATACGAAAGAAACAAGATCATTTACTAATCTTGACTCAAGTCAAATTTTACAGTACCAAAATCATGTTCAAGTTGATTAACTGGAAAGAGGGCTTCTAGACAAAGATTTAGGCGCTGGTTTCATCTAATTTGGATAAATGAGTAAAAAGAAATACTAGATTGAAGATCAGGGCAGAATCACGATAAAAATAATCGCAGATAAAACCCTGTAAAATAAAATGAAACGAACAGACTAACGAATGAACGTTCGTTAAAACGAACGAACGGATGAACGTCTGTTAAATAAATAAACCGGAAAAAACCGAACCGATCTAACAAAAAAAGATATCTAGGGTTTTCTAAAAAACGGCGGTTTTTACCTAAACAAAAAAAAATGGCCAGCGAGGTCCGGCGTGGCTCCGGTGAGGCGGGTCTGTTGCGCGGGCGGCATGGCGGCGGATCCGCGGGGCGGTGGGGAAGGCGGCGCACGGCGCGATGCAGCGAGGCAGGCAGCGGCTGCGGCGGCGACGCTGTGGTGGCGGTGTGTGGCGGCAGGGCGGGACGAGGGCCTCGGGGGAGGGGGGCATTTAAAGGGGGGGCAGCCCGTCTTGGTGGAGGGGCCAAGGCGGCGCTGGTGGCGGCTCGGACTCCCGGTGGAGTCTGGCTCGGGCACACGGTGAAGGCGGTGGCGGCTGTGGGCCGGCTGGGCCGCTGGCCGAGTGCGGTCCACGAACATTTTTTAATAATTTTCACCCGAACGGAAAAATCCTAATAAATTATAAAAAATCCTAAAATGCCAAAAACAATTTTCACCATCTAAATAAAATATTTAGAACAAAGTGAACATTTTTCTGGCCTAAAAATGCAATTTTGAAAAACATGCATTTTTTTCTAATTCAAATAAAATAGCAAAAAATCCAAATAAAATCATTTATTGATTTTAATATTATTCCTCAAATATTTCTTTTGTTTTGGAGAAGTCATTTTATTCCTATCTTTTATTTCTATTTTGGAAATATTTTAGGAGAGAAAACTAATTAAAACAAAAATCATCCTATTTTCAATATTTGACAAAATTCAAATATGAAAATGAATGAAATCCCCAACTCACTCCGTGGGTCCTTGAGTTGCTTAGAATTTCTAGGATCAAACCCAAAATGCAATTAAAATATGACATGCATATGATGACCTATGTATAACATTCCAAATTGAAAATTTGGGATGTTACAAACCTACCCCCCTTGAGATGAATCTCGCCCTCGAGATTCGGGTTGGCTAGAAAATAGGTGTGGGTGGTCCTTCCGTAGATCTTCCTCTCATTCCCAGGTGCACTACTAGGAAAAGGCCTACTAATGGAGCACCTAATTTGGCCATTAATGGCGCATTAGTGGTGCGCCATTAGTGCCACGCCATTAGTATATTTTACTAATGGCGCACCACTAGTGCGCCATTAGTATCTGGTATACTAATGGCGCACCACCGGATGCGCCATTAGTATATACAACAGTGCGCCATTAGTATGCCTCCCAGGGGGCCATGTATACCCAGGTGCTTTGGCATACTAATGGCGCACAACAACAAGATGCGCCATTAGTAACTTCGGCATACTAATGGCGCACTGTTTAATGATGCGCCATTAGTATCCTTTGGCATACTAATGGCGCACTGTGATGTGATGCGCCATTAGTATGAATATTAGGGTTTTTTATTTTTTTAATTTTCTGTTTTTTGCACAGGTTACAAAATGTATAATTGGACAAAATATAGACAGCACACATCAACACCAGATTCATCGAATACAATAGAAGATTAGTCTCTGAATACAATTCATCATATTAGTCTCTGAATACAATTCATCATATTAGTCTCCGAATTTAAAAGACCGAACAAAGATAGAACATTATATTACAAGTCTCGAGACCGCGAGTAGCGAGTTTGTCTTCACATTACAAGTCGATATCGATCATCTAAACTACCATCACATAGAAGAGAGCTGCGGTCATCACGATGAGCATCATCACGATGAAACTCGTCTTCATCCGGTTCCTCCAACGCTCCCTCCCCTCTCCCGCTAGATAGCGGGCGTATCTAGATTCGGCCTCGGCCCTAGTGGTGTACCCTTTGTAACTGTTACCGCTGAATCGGTGAACCTGTCTCCGACACTCCTCCCAGTCGTCGTAGACTCCGGGAACCTTACCCTTGTACACGACATACGACGGCATCGCTATGCACTAGCCAAACGAAACGTTAGTACCAATTCACAGACAATACATAAGCAATATATAAGTATGCAACAGAACAATTGGAAGAGAAAAGCAAGACATTAATAGCATCGATTACATCTAAGTTGAACGACTCTCGAAACCAAAGAGACATACTACAAGTACATTAAAGTTTAATTACAACATGAGCCAATCGATGTTTCAGAACTAGACACAGCATCACTGCTTTCGACTCGACTCAAGGGACCGAAGCGTGGATGAAGCCGCCGTCTATCGTGGGAGTCATGAAAGAACGGGCGTTGTCAGCCTACATTTGTAGCATTGTGTCGATGTCACTGTTAGACGGTTGATTTCTGAGGTAGAACTGCCGGGAGGTATGAAGGACATCTTGATGGATGATTTCTGCAAACTCCGACTGGATGCGAAAGAATTCTTGTCTGATGTCCGCGTCCTGGATTGCCGACACGCTCGCGGCCCAATATTTGAGTTTACTCGGTAGCAGAAGTTGATGATGGTCCCGTACGATCGCCCGCATGTGATGGATGGCGTAGTAGGCACCCTTCTGACCGCCAGGCGGCTGCTTGACGCAGCAGAACGTCGTATTGTGGGAGAACACGTGCTTGCCATACTTACGAATAGGCCTGGTGAAGGCGCCTCCAGATTTTGCGTAGCGGGGGAGAACATCATCGAGAACCTTCTTGACATTTGTGTGGTCTACGTTCGACTGACGGTCCGGGTCGAAATACGTGGCCATGTAATATTTGGGGCTTAGGAGGATGAGCGTGCAATGTGTGTCACTGCAGAAAACACGGAATGTTAAAAGAAAAATGATCGAAATCTAAGAATTCATATGTTACGGGCCGGTTGAGGGGAGGACTTACTCAGGAAAGTAAGGCACGAGGAAGTTATCCTTATCTTGGTTTGCCAGAATGACGCCTTCGAGGTAAGAACTCGCGACTTGCCGGTCCCCAGCGCTGCCCAAGATCTTGGCACGCATGTAGAAGGGGTCGACTATCACGATGTCCGGGGTCTTGTAGCTAATGATCCGCATCTCCATACTCAGCGAAAATAGTCGAACGAAGGTGTAGTGCAGCGGATGAAGGTTCATCATAGTGTGGATGTCATCAAACCGCAGGACAATCGTACGCCCGATGGAGTTATCCACAAAGCCCTTGCCCTCTTGCACCTTGGCCGCGAAAACCGGGTATGCCACATCCTTCTCTCTGAGACACCGCTTCTCCAAAGAAAGAACACTGTCATGCAGACTCCGCATAGCACCGGTTGCAGCATTGAGCATATTTGTCGGTAGCATCGCCCTACCCGCCACATGCACCCTCCTCGAGATATCCTCAAGTGAAGGTGGCCCGTCCTGAGCATGGATCGTACTCGGTGCCGGCTGGCTCGCACCCTTGTTAGTCTTTCTTTTGCGTGCCTTCTTCTTCTCCTGTAATGGGACCGACTTCTGCTCACAGACCGCCTTCTTGAGTGTGTTTGGGCTGATAATATTTCGCACCTCGCCTATCTGAGGCTCGGTGAAGTCGGCAGCTGGAGGCGTGTCCTGAGAGCTGAATGGCAGACGATGCCTGTTGCAACTTGGCTTCTCCGCGGTACCAGCTAGATCGTGCACGTCTTTTGTTGGGTTGGGTTCTTGAGAAGGAGGCCCCATGAAGTCGCCATCATACCCATGTTCGGCAAAGTACTGATCGGTGTTGCCAAATGTATCATCATCGTCGTCATTTTGATCCTGTGCCATATGCATGTTTGGATCCAGTGGCATAGGATTGTCCGGCACCGTTGCGGCGGTCTTGCCATGGGGCCGACTTGGCGCCAGCACGACTGGCGGTGTTGTCTTTGGGGTGGTGTCCCCCGCCCCCAAACAAATCTGGCTCTTCGGCCAAAGCAGGGGCCAGCTCAGGCAGGCGCTGAGGGTCATCATGTCATCATCGTCGGCCCCGACGGGTCGAATCGGAGGTAACAACTCGTCACAGCCTGGCAGCACCCGAACCAGTTCAACCCTAAACAAGTTGGGTGGCATCTGGGTACCGTGGAACAAGGGGTTGCCCGGTTGAACGATTTTGCCCTTGGCGACATCGACCAACTCGTTGTTCACGAAGTGCAGGAGAGTGCACGGAACGTCGGCGGCGCCCTGCGAAAACATATAGGGCGTCAGGGATGCCCAGTCAAAGGCAAGGAGATGAAGTCCTCGACCGAGAGAGGTTTAGTTAGTTACCGTGATGATGGCGTCGAGCTCGGCTAATGTCGAGGCACCGCCAACGGCGGGCGTGCAGTTGACGGAGGGGCCGCTTGCTGCAGAGGTGCCGGCCGGCGTACACCCGGGTGCATTAAGCTCCCGTGCCGGCGTCGGAGACACCAATGTCACCTCCGCCGGAGACACCAATGGCCCCGCCATCGCATTCTGCGAGTTGCTGGCCGTGAAGCTAGGAATCGGGGGCGGCCCCTGTTGGCCGCCCACAATCCACGCACTCATCCCCTGGATCAAGGTAGGCACAATGGCGGTGATCGTCGCTCCGAGTTGTTGTTGCACTTGCTCTTGGACAATCTCCGGAATCCGCGCCACCTGTGCCTTGAGTTCTTGAACCTCGCGCGCCTGGCTTTCCGAGCTAGTCTTTTTCTCCTTCCGCACACCAGCAGTATAGTATGACCCCCATTTTGTGGACAAGCCTTTGCCGGCCACACGACCAGCTGACGTCGGCTTACTGAGCTTATCCTTGTTCTTCATTACATTCAACGCCCTATTTAGAGTGGTGTCCCAAGGGTTGCTCTTAGTCGACCCCACGCTACTGCTTTCAGTCGCCTGTGGAAGGAATGTGAACCATTTAGAAATTTGGCTTCATTAATTAGAATGCAACCATATGGAGCTAATTATGCGGGGGTGTATTCCTTACCAGAACAAGCACAAGCGCCCTGGTCTTCGGATCCGTGGTAAGCTCCTTTGTTATCAGGTCCTCCTTGTACCGGGCCCTGACATAGTTCCTGGTCTGCTTGTTACCGCTGTATTTCTCGAAGCGGGGCGGTAGGCCTTGCTCGGCACGCTCCGCGTCCTCCTTGTCCGATATAGGCTCCGCCGCTCTATAACCGGCGGGACCGAGTTTGTGTTCCCCTAAGTTCAACTCCCGCATTTCTTTCCCCCACTGACTTGATTCGGAGTTTGCGGTGCTCGAGCAATTGATCTTGAAGTCGTTGTAGTCATCTTCGGTGATCGAAGGATTTTTCTCCTTGATCTTCTCATAACTCTCACCTTTCTCGATCATTCTCTTCACATTGCTTTTCCAAGTAGACAGGGCCTTGCTCATCTTTGTGAGGGCAGCATTGTTCACTTTATTCCCTTTGAGGCTTCTGTTTTCAAATTCAGCGAGGAACTTGTATCGTTCGTGCAGCTTCGTGAAGAGGAGGTTGCACAAATTCCCTCGGTCGGGATGCCTCAGGTTCTCGGTGTTGATCGAGACGGTGCTCCGGAGAATGCACCCGAGCTGAAGCGAGTACCCCTTGACTATTCGTTCGGGCGCCATTGGATTCCCGTCGGAGTCCACTTCAGTAACTTCCTCCTTGAGGGTGCGGAGCACGGTCGGGCGCCGGTCCTTCCGTTGCCTCTTCGGTTGGCTGCCATCTGTGCGTGCGCCACCATCATCAGTGGTGGCATCCTCGGCGGCACCATCTGTGGTGGCATCAGTGGGGTCATCCTCGGCGGTACCATTAGTGGTCTCAGGATCGGTGGGGAAGGCGGCGTCCTCATACAAGTGAGGTTGTTCCTCCATCTCCTGGGACAACTTCCAGAATGCCTTGCCGCCCGAACCCCCGGCCTCATCGTTGTTGGCCATGTTTATCTCTAAATAGGAACAAAGTTGGTTATTGTCAAGGAACAAGATCATGGTCTCATCATTTAGGGTTTGTCGACACCGAGGCATCCTAAAAGCTAAGCTTTTATCATTGAGGGTTTTTCGACGCCGAGGCACCCTAAAAGCCTAAGCTTTCATCATTAGTCACAAGTACCCCGGCCCATGCATTAGTCACAAGTACCCCATATGTCCTATTTTTAGCAAAGTCATGCTAAAATTCACGGAAAATTTCAGCATGACCTTTGCTGAAAATAGGACATATGGAGTACCCGAATTTGCTGGAACGGAAGTTAATCGACATTCCAGCAAACTCAAGGGCCTCTCGGGTGGACAAGGCAAAAAAGGCCTTCATCACAACATGGAAAATACATTGGCATGTGAAGAGGTGAAACAATATATGCATCTCCAAGCAGTATCATTCAACATTTTGGACAAACCACTACAAGCAATACTGGATCAGAATAACTTTGCTGTGTATTAGAGTTCTGCTTGCTTTTATTGTTTTAGTTCAAATCTGAATTAAAACCAAGACAAGTATTTTGGAATGGAGGGTGTAGTAACTTAGCAAGTACTACCTCTGTTTTTAAATGTAAGACGTTTTGACAGTTTAGTTGAACTGTGAAAACATCTCATATTTAGGAACAGAGGGTGTGCCAATTAAAGGAAGGTCATTCGTCATCTGAGCAGACCAAGACAATGCATAATTGTGCTAGTAGTAAAACACAGAATCTTGCAAAACCAAAATACTTTCTTATTAACTACAAGTGGGGAACAACAGGAGCAGAATTAATTGGCGGCTGCTCATGTCTAACAGCCCTGTGGCAGTTGAGCCTGAAGACAGACAAGTCTCACCAGATGAAATAAACGGGTTTCTAATAAGTGTGTAAAGAGTGATGATTCTTCTAGAGACATAGTAGCAGTTTCTAACATATTACACTAACAACTAAACTGTCACAAGTAAGAGACCTCATTAGGCTAAAAGCCAAAGCCCACAAGTACTTGTGAACTGAATCTTGCAAGTCCAAACCCATTGCTTGAATCCAGAGAAATAAAATTAGAATGCTCAAAGGAAGAATAAACTCACACTAACACATAATTATTACTGATAGGCTAACACCACACATCTTCAAATAATTCCAAGATAATTCGTGCAGTAGGCACCACAATGTGATCACACAAACAAAATAGCCTCAAACCAATTATTCTCGCATGATAATATGAAAATGCATATGGCACTGCCAAATTATACTATCCATATTTCGGTATAATGTCATTATTCCATACAGCAGGTAGCACTGTCACCTGCCCTGTGAAACCATCTCCTCTCGGGCACAAATCACCATCAGTATTTTTTTCAAGAGACAACATGCATGAAGAATGGCTTTAATCCTGTTGCGTTTCGATTGAATATAAAAAAGAAGAAGGGAAGATGCTACTATCTATGAAAAAGGAAATGCAAAACCATGCATGCAAAATTAGACCATATCAAAACAATCAAGTAACTCATTGATAGGAATTACAACCAAGTTGTGTGCAAGTGCACTACTTGGCTTTCGTCAGATCATAACTTTGATCAACCAACTTGGCATAGGTAAATGTTCATGATATACCCCTACTAACCCTCTAACGATGGAGGTTATTAAGCACATGAGCTACTACATATCCTGATTAATGTTCTTAGCCCATGTCAATGTGATGCACTGCACATGATACTTACTTCTCACCTACATCTCCCTACATTGCTGCTACTGATGTATCTGTCACCTATGTACATTAATCCAAAAACAGAGACACTACATTGCAAGGGATCCATCCAACTAATACACCAGATTATCAATGACTCAATGATAATATTTAATTTTCTCATCATGTCATCTACTACTCTAGTCAAATTTCAGCATGCAGTAACAGCAAACATACAATCAGGTTTGAACAGCGAGGGGGAGAGGAGGAGGGGGAGCTCACGGGGGCGGTGGTATGGATGGGGCGACGAGGTGGGGCGACGAGGTCCGTGTGGCGGTGGTGCGACGAGGTCCGGGAGGCGACGAGGTCCGGGTGCTGGTGGTGCTCCGGCGATGGTGATGTTGACGGGGCGGCATCCGGGCCACCGACGACGAGGGCAGCGGGGCGATGGCGTCCAACGAGGTGGGGCGACGGGGAGAGCGGCGCCGAGGAGACGAGGACGACGGGGCGGCGAGGCGGCGGCGTCGGGAGAGGAGAGGGCGGCATCGCGGCGTCTGGGGAGGGCGGAGACGAGGACGACGGGGCGGCGTCGAGGCAGCGGGGCAGCGGCGTCGGGAGAGGAGAGGGGAAGGGGATCGAGGGCGAGGGCGAGGAAGAGAGAGGGGATAGGTTTGGGCCGCGATATGGATAGGGGCGGCACAATACTAATGGCGCACCACCCCTCGGTGCACCATAAGTACATCCATACTAATGGCGCACCTCGCCCTGGTGCGCCATTAGTATTTTTTTTATTTCTGCTCGAGCCAACAGGTTATCTTCCACCTGACCTGATCCACATCAAGTTCCCTCTACTAGCTCGACTGGTCAGCAGGCAGTTCTCACACCAGGAGGTCCTGGGTTTGATTCCCTGGCTCCACAATTTTTTTTATGCATTTAAAATGTTGTTTGATACTTATTTGTGTTTAAATATGTTCAAACTTGTTTAAATCATAACAGTAATATTTTTTTTATAAGACAGTAATATTTTTTAAAAAAAATTCATCAAATAGTAATGCCGGTGGAGCGAGGGAGGGTGCGGGGGGTCGGCGGTGGCGGTTGAGTAGGGGAGGGGTGTGCGGGGGGTCGGCGGCGGCGGTTGAGTAGGGAAATCGAGGTGCGGGGGGTAGGCGGCGGCGGCTGGTGGACCGGGGGGTGCTCGGCGGCGAGGGGGACCGGATCTGGCGAGGTGGGATAGCAATCGAGATGGAGGGGGATCGAGATCGAGTGTCCATGAAATTTAAAAATATTCATGGTAGTTCAAAAAGTGCCCATGAAATACAATCGAGAAATGAAGGCTACGATTTAAATACAATCGATCTTAGCTAGCTATCTGTTCACAATCTTCTTGCCCTTCTTTTTCGCAAATGGAGTTCTTCTGTGGAACGGACATCCTTTAGGTAGGGTGGTCCTGCTTCTTCTTGTGGTGTATGCTGCTACTTCATCATCGTCGTCATGTTCGATCCTCGGGTCGCCGTACTTGTCGAAGTCTTGCTCATTGGCTACTCCATCCATTCCGATGATCTTCCTTTTGCCTCTCCTCACGACAACACGACTGGGCTTTGGCGGGTCGGTAATGAAGAAGCATTGGTCCACTTGGGAAGCCAGTACCCATGGCTCATTTTTCGCGGTGACGTTTGCGCCCGCGGTCTTGGATTTGGCTTCGGGTATAACCATGGTGGTGAAATATCGGTCTTCTTTTAGGACGCTCTTGGCCCATCTGACACGGAACATCGGCACCTTCTCTCCAGCGTAGCTTAGCTCCCAGATCTCCTCGATCCTTCCGTAGTATCTGTCCTTGTCCTTACCGGTGTAGGATTCCATCGTTACCCCGGAGTTCTGATAACCATCGCTCTTCATGTCGTTGTCCTCATTGTAGAATGTGTAACCGTTGATATCGTACGCCTCATAGGTCATCAGGTTGTGCTCGGCGCCCTGTGACAAGGTGAATATGAGTTGTTCTTCCGCAGAAGAATCTTC
Source organism: Triticum dicoccoides (assembly GCF_002162155.2). Taxonomy (NCBI): domain Eukaryota; kingdom Viridiplantae; phylum Streptophyta; class Magnoliopsida; order Poales; family Poaceae; genus Triticum; species Triticum dicoccoides. The sequence continues at coordinate 766,330,075 of NC_041385.1, forward strand.
ATGTAAAGGGTACGACAGAAGCTTCTGCTTGAACCAACGCGTGAAACATGAGTTGTGCTCTTTGAGTATATCTCCGTCCGTCCTCTATTGGCCTTGGTCATTGTACGTCTTCTCAATAAAGGTTTTGTGCTCTACCACCCAAGGATCGACCATGTCTATGTGTTGTAGCGCGACTAGGTTTGCTCTTTCAAAGTCGGCGAGTCGACCCTCGAAGTCGACATGCATTTCGCGGCGACCCTCACGGTGACCCCATCCAGCGAGCCTGCCGAGGTGCCTGTTGACGGGCAGAACAACGGGGTTCTCGATGCCTAGATAATTCGTGCAGTAGGAGATGCACTCTTCGGTCAGAAAGCCCCTGGCTATACTTCCCTCTGGACGTGACATGTTCCGAATGTATCCTTTGATGACACCATTCATCCTTTCGAACGGCATCATGCTGTGCAGGAACGTCGGCCCGAGTTGGATGATATCCTCCATGATATGGACAAGCAGATGCACCATAACGTCGAAGAATGCGGGTGGGAAGTACATCTCAAGCTCGCATAGTATCACCACGATCTCTTCCTGTAGCCTTCTGAGTTGCCTCACGCCAATCGACTTCCGAGAGATGACGTCAAAAAAGTTGCATAGGCCAAATAGCGCTTCACGGACGTGCGCGTCCATGATCCCACGGATTGCAACTGGAAGTATCTGCGTCATCAGCATGTGACAGTCGTGAGACTTCATCCCGCTGAACTTCTGCTTCGCTAGGTCTAGGTATCTGCTTATCTTCCCCGCGTAACCGTAAGGAAGTTTTACTCCTAGGAGGCAGGTGAAAAACTGCTCGATCTCCTCCTGACTTAGAGTGAAGCACGCGGGAGGGTAGTCATTTCCGGTCTTCTTGGCCTTTTTGCCTTCGCGACGACTTTCTGTGTCCTGCTTTGCCTCATCATCATCATCATCATTAGCGTGAAGCTCCTGCCTGATGCCCATTGATTTCAAGTCTGCCGTTGCTTTCGGCCCATCTTTGGTCCTCTCTGGCATGTTGAGCAGGGTACCAAGCAGACTCTCGCACATGTTCTTCGTGATATGCATGACATCAAGGCTGTGAGGCACACGGTGGATCTTCCAGTACGGCAAGTCCCAGAAAACAGACCTCGTTTTCCATACCTTCAGCAGCGGCTCTGGAGCCTTTCGCTTCTTTCCCGGCTCTGGCGCCTTTTGCTTCTTTCCCGGCAGTGGGTAGTCTTTCAATTTTTCAACAGCTTGTCTATTTCCTCGCTGCTCCTCGTACACGGGCGTTTTCGGGGTTCGGTTTCACCATCGAACAGATCCTTGCGTTTCCTCCACGGGTCATCGTCGCGAAGCCGCCTTCGATGTCCCATGAACACGGTTTTCGAAGACCCGGGATCTCTATCTAGCTGGCGATACGTTGTGTCATCAATGCACCTTACGCATCCATAAAATCCATGGACTACCTGCCCCGCGAGATATCCGTAACCGAGATAGTCATGCACCGTCGTGAGCAGTGCAGCTCTCATAGGGAAATATTCTTTCTCTGCGGCGTTCCACGTATTGGCTGGCGTTTTCCACAGCGTGTCAAGCTCCTCTTTCAGTAGCCCCAGATACAGATTGATGTCGTTCCCTAGTTGTTTCGGCCCTTCAATTAGCATACTCATGTGAATGTACTTCCTCTTCATGCACAACCAGGGGGGAAGGTTGTACATCCACACAAACACAGGCCAGGTGCTATGTGTGCTTCTCTGGCTGCCAAACGGATTGACTCCATCGGTGCTCTCGCCCAGCAGGACATTCCTTGGATCGTTCCCAAATTCTGGGTCTTCGAAGTTCAACGCTTGCCACTGGCTCGCATCCTTAGGGTGACTCAGCATCTTGTCTTTTTTATCTATCTCCGGATCATTTGCGTCATCTTCTCGCTTCTTCTCCTCCCTATCCGCGTGACAACGCAGGAGCTTTGCTACCTTAGGGTCCACGAAATACCGCTGCAGACGAGGAGTGATCGGAAAGTACCACACCACTTTTCGAGGAGCTTTCTTCCTCTTCTTGTATCGAGTGACACCGCACACCAGACATATGGTAGACTCGCGTGCTCGTCCCGATAAATGATGCAATTGTTCGTGCACACATGGTATTTCATGTGCGGTAAATCCAGAGGACACACGATTTTCTTCGCCTCCTCCAAAATGGTCGGGCACTTGTTCCCCTTGGGAAGACGTTCGTGCCAGAATGACATGTTCTCATCGAAACATGCATCGGTCATTTTGTGTTTTACCTTCATCTCCAGAGCCATGAGCGTTACTTTCAGGCGGGTATCCTCGGGCCTGCATCCTTCATACAATGGAGTAACCGCGTCTAACTCAAGTTGATCCATCTTGGCTTTCTCTCGGGCGGCAGCTCTTGCGTTATCCGTCTGCTTGAGAAGCAGCTCTTGAATATGAGGGTCCTGCACCCAGCCCATCGATGGTCTAGCGTCGTCTGCTCCGCCGGCATCATCGTCTTCATGGTCATGCCTGTCGTCTGCTTCGGCATCTTCCTCATCATCATGTCCTGCATCTTCTACATGATGACTATGTACAGCATCACCGTCGTCATCATCTCCTGGGGATTCTTCGTCTTCTCGCCCGCCCGAGCCGCGGTGGTTGTCTTGCTGCCCTTCCTCATTTCTTGCCCGGCCCCCATGGACAACTTCGTAGTCATCTTCATCACCTTGCCACCGATAGCCATCCATGAAACCACACAAGAGCAGGTGGTCCCGCACCTGCCCAGAATCCGGGTCCGCAATAAGGCTCTTCAGCTTGCATCTTCGACACAGACATCTTATCTCCGTCTCGTTCTTTTGAAGCATCTCGGCCTTCGTGGACCTCAAAAACCTATTCATGATGCCTTCGGTCATCGTGCGGACCATGGTCGCATGCGGGGTAGAGCAAAACCATATTTTAGAACCAAGAAAAATTTGGCATGACTTTCCCTAAAAATAGGACAATTAAGAATGCTTAATGCCAAAATTCTCGCCGAAACGGAAATGAATCAACATTCCGGCAAAATATTGGCAACTACCGCATTTCAAATACCGGTACACCTCCAAACCCAAACACATATGCAACACCACGAACATACATAGATCTAGCTAGGCCATAAAAAGTGCATGTGCACATTGTTGTAGGGAGAACAACATAAATATAGCTTCCCCCCTTACTTACCTATCAAAACAAGGTAATTTAACCACTTAATTTGAATGAATCTATGGTGGAAATGAGGTGAAAAAGAGGAGGCACCCGAGACAAGGAGGAGGTGGAGAGAATGAAGTGGGGAGAAAGTGAGTGTGGGTAGGAGAGGTTGTCCAAAATATCTTGTTGCTGCCCACTTACTAATGGCGCACCAGCACTAAATGCGCCATTAGTAATCCAGATTACTAATGGCGCACGTTCTGGCGGTGCGCCATTAGTAGTTTTGCAAAAAAACATACTAATGGCGCACTGTTCTACAGTGCACCATTACTAGTTTAAACTAGTAATGGCGCACGGTTGAACAGTGCGCCATTAGTAGTATTGCAAAAAAGGAATAAAAAATATAATTAAAAAAACAAAATTAGTGACGCACTTTCCGATGGGTGCGCCATTACTAGTTACAACTAGTAATGGCGCACTGTGTCTAGATGCGCCATTAGTATGTTTGGACAGGCGCACTAGTTCAAAAAAAATTGATACTAATGGCGCACCTTGGGCCAGGTGCGCCATTAGTAGTTTCAACTCTAATGGCGTATCAGAAGGTGGTGCGCCATTAGTATATACTAATGGTGCACACCTTGTCTGGTGCGCCATTAGTGTCAATCCCATCTATAGCCCTTTTTCTAGTATGGTGGCTCCACTGAACTTTGTAAATAACCTTGCTGCGAGTGACTCAGCTGGCAAACTCGAGAATTCTGACTGGTTTCTCCTCATAAATCAAATCACTGTCTAACTAAATCGCTTTCGGTGGAACTACATTTCTCAGAGGAATATCGGCCATCTCTACGTGGCACTTCTTCAACCGGGAAACGTAAAACACATCATGAACTCCTGACAATCCTTCTGGCAATTCCAGCTTGTATGCAACTTCTTCCATACGTTCCAAAACTCTGTATGGTCCCACAAAACATGGTGCTAGTTTTCCCTTAACTCCAAAATGCTTAACTCTTCATAGAGGGGACACTCAAAGATATAGTCTGTCTCCAACTTCATAAACTGTCTCCTTGCGTTTAGAATCTCCATAAGTCTTCTGCCTGGACTGGGCTACCTTGAGTTTGTCGCGAATGAACTTAACCTTCTCTTTAGAGTCTTTGATTAAGTCTGGTCCAAACAACTGACGGTCTCCAACTTCATCCCATGATAACAGTGTCTTGCACCTCCTTCTGTACTGAAAGTGCTAGTTATCGACTAGAGGGGGGGTGAATAGGCGATTTTTATCAAAGTATTCAAAACTTGGAAGTTTCAAAGACAAAGAATAGAAATGACCTAATTGATATGTAGCGGAAGATAAACTACAACAAGCAAGCCATAGTCAAGTATGCAATAATGTGAACATACAAAGACTAATAGCAGCTAGGTAGTAAGGATCAGGATGGAAGATAGTATGAAGCCAATCAACGATAGTAGTCAAGCAATGAAGTCAAACAGATAAGACAAATAAGCAATGACTTCATGAAGACAAACTCAAAGTAAAGGAGGGAAGGGATAGAACCAGTCACTTGTTGAAGACACAGGATTTGTTGGACCAGTTCCAGTTGCTATGACAAGTGTACGTCTGGTTAGGGAGGCTGAGATTCAACTCAGAAGACCGCGTCTTCACCTTATTCCCCTTGAGCTAAGGACACACAGTCCTCGCCCAATCACTCTGGTAAGTCTTCAAGGTAGACTTCCGAACCTTCACAGACTTCGTTCACCGGTGATCCACAATGACTCCTGGATGCTCAGAACGCGACGCCTAACCGGCTGGAGGATACACAGTCCTCAAATGTAATAAGTCTTCAGGTCACACAGATAGAAAGACTTCAGTGATGCCTAACACTCTTGGGCTCTGGGAGTTTGGGCTTTGTCCTCGCAAGGATTTCTCTCTCAAAGGCTTCGAGGTGGGTTGCTCTCAAAACGACAAAAGCCGTAAACTAACTCTGAGCAGCCACCAATTTATGGTGTAGGGGGTGGGCTATTTATAGCCACAAGGCAACCCGACCTGATATGTCTGAAATGACCCTGGGTCACTAAGGAACTGACACGTGTTCCAACGGTCAGATTTCAAACACACACGTAACTTTACTTGGGCTACAAGAAAAGCTGACTCATCCAGCTCAGGATAAGATTTGCTCTCATTGTCTTCGCTCGAAGACATAGGATTTGGGTTGAGCATCACTTCAGTCACTCTGGCTTTGTTCAGTTGGACCCCACTTAACAGTACGGTGGTTCCTATGACTCAACAAAGAAGAAAAGGAAACAACGAAACAACACAGTCTTCGCGCTTCATAGTCTTCGCTCAATGTCTTCTCATGTCATAGTCTTCAATGTGACTATTTTCACATACCACCATTGTCTTCAATGTCTTCATACATTTTTAGGGGTCATCTCGGGTAGGTAAACCGAATCAATGAGGGACACTACCTGTGTTCTCCTACAATTCTCACAAACGCATTAGTCCCTCAACCAACTTTGTCGCAATACTCCAAAACCAACTAGGGGTGGCACTAGATGCACTTACAATCTCCCCCTTTTTGGTGATTGATGACAAACTGGTTGAATTTTTCAACGGGAATAAAGTATGTGAAATTGTAAAGGATAGGGTATTGTCTTCATAAGAGGCAAGGGCTCCCCCTGAAGATGTGCATATAAGTAATTTGCTTTTGAAATGCAAATGCACATGGCAGGTTGTACTTGTGGAGATCCTCTTCAACTTATGAAGATAATTCATTATGCATGAAATAATATAACTTAAAGAATGGCATGCATAATGGAAAATGGACGTCTGCAGAATGATCTAAGTGCGGAAGTTATCATCGCACATGAAAGAGCAAATAAGTAGCAGACGACCATCGAGTTTAAGTGTTACAACTCAACGAATGAAATGTATCAAAAGTAAGAGTTGTAACCACTAGGCAAAATATAAAGCAACCGCCCATATGAACTCGCTTGAATACTATCAAACTCAACGCTTCTCCCCCTTTTGTCAGTAATGACCAAAAAGGTTTGAAGACATAGAGCATCTACTCGTCCTCATGAGGAGTATTTGAAGCAGCAGGGTTGTCATTGTCATTTGGCGGTGCAGACGAACTTGGTGCAGTGTCGATGCGTGCAAAAGTAGGGGGTGGTGAAGTAGCATCGTCTTCATCATCGATCACATTTGCATTCATGGTTGGCGCGGAGGAAGAATAGTCAGAGTCTTCACGGGATGGAGTTCATCGTAGGACAGCATTCCGTGGAGGAGTGGAGTCAAACTTGAATCTTTCAGTGAAGCCATCGTCTTGAAGATCTACTTCAGCACTGAGCAGGGTCAAACTCTTCCATGATTGCCGACAGGTTTCATGAGTGACAAATGCATTCTTGGTGGCAAGATTGCGAATGCGATTTACATCCACCAAGAAACTTTGCATCTGATGCTTGAGCCAAAAATGATGCTTATCTTGTTTCTGATGCAGAGCCACAAGAAGTTCTCGGTCATTGAGGACCCGAGAGCGCTTCTTTGGTCTTTGAGAAATTGTGCTCACAGTAGCTTCAGTTGGCGCATGATGAGGCAGACGAGTGTTTCCAGCCATCGGATAGACACGCGTGATAGCTTGGACTCCTTCCATAGGCTGAGTGAAGCTTTGATGTTCAGCATTTTGAAGACAAAGAGGCTTCTTTGCAGGCTCAGGGTATATGGCTTCAACTGACATATCAACCTCTGGTAGAAAGATCACATGATTGCGAGCAGAGGGCTGATAGTTGACAGCAGAGTGTTGCTTGATGAGGCGCATGACCCATGGAGCATAGAATTTCAGGCCAAAAAGGTCAGATCCAGATGCAGCCAATTGCCTGAGGAAGATATCTTGGGCATTGAAGCTGATGCCATTAAGGATGTAAAAGACCAATGTCTTCATGGCTCCTTCAAGCTTTGCAGCTGATGAATGTCCTTTGATAGGCCATAGAGTCCGCCTGATGATGTGATATATGGTGCACGGCAGATACTCAAGGTCATCAACAAAGAACTCCTTTGGGTATTCAGCGTCATGTGGTAATGGCTTCATCATCTTCAACATTGTCATGGTGACCAATGTCTTCAGCAGCGATGGGATCAGCTGCTGGAATGTCTTCAGCTTCATGAGCCTCTATCGAAGCAGGCTCGTGAACAATCATTCGTAGTTCTTGATTTGCAGATGCAGGGCGAACCACTGAGATAGGTTCAACAACAAGGGGCTCTGTGGGAGCAGCCCGATTCTTCTTGGTCTTGCGCTTCTTCTTTGAGGGAGCAGCATCAGAGGCTTCTGAGTGTTTCCGTTTCCTGGCTTCAGCCTCTGCAGCCCTCGTCTTCTTCTATTCTGAAGCGGTTTACAGGGCCTTTGGCTTCGAGCCAGTCATGCTGCTTGGGAAGACTATGCGTGGTTCATCCTGCCTTGAAGGTGCAGGTTGGACAGTGGATAGCTTCTTCTTCTTTGCAGCCATCCTGGGGTCGATGCTAGGACGACCAAGAGCCTTGCGCTTCTCAGCCTCATTGTAGGCAAGCACACACTTGTCAGCCAGATTCTTCATGCACTCTCTAGAGCCTCGAGCTTCTTCACGCTTCTTGTGAAAGGCTTCTTTGAGCTCGTGCAGCATGATCTTGAAATTCTTGACATCTTGCATGTTGAGCGTGGCCACATGCTTCTTGAACTGAGCCTTTTCATAGTCAATCTTGTGCTTCAGTTCGACGATGTGCTGAGCCATAGCTAGCTCAGAAGCAATAGCGCCATTGAAGGAGATGCTGAGGCCAATGGGAAGTTGCAAGTCATCAAAGCTGAGATTTGGTGTGTCAAACCACTCATCAATGAAGTTATGGATGATTGCCACGTCAAAGAGAGGCAAATTATTGAAGATATCTGCTTCTTCCTTGCTCTTGATCAGTTGCTCAAGAGCATCATCTGCAAGATCGTCATCGCTGGACAGATCAATGTGCTCTTCACGCAGAATGGCAGCAGGAGTCAATGTCTGATCAGTACTCTTGATGATTTTCTTTTTCTTCTTCGTCTTCTTGGAGATGCGTGAAAGATCTTCAGACTGCACACTGTCTTCAGGAGGTGCAGTAGCCAGTGGCTTCACACGAGAAGCTTTTGAAGGTGCAGCTAATGTTGAAGCCTTAGTTTTCTTGGGCTTCTGCGGCCTTGGAGGAGGAGCAGGGGCTTCATTAGTATCAGCATCATTATCAGAATGATCCACTTTGGCACCTTGTACCAAGATGTATGAGATGAGGCCATCAAGGTTCGTGAAGGGGCCGATCTCATTTTCTTCAGCTTCACGTGTGTCGTCATCACGGGGAGCAGAGGGACCAGGATTGAAGTCTAATCCCCATGACTTCTTGTTTTCCTTTCCCGATGCCTTTGCATACTGAAAGTTGCGCTTGAAGAGATTATCGTCACGACACCAGAGCAATGATGATGGATCGGTATTTTCAGGCTGTGGTCCACGGACCATACAAGGATAGAATTCTTGTGCAATAGCTTCAGCTTTGTTCTTGGGGGGAGGCCTCGATAGAGAATATCACCCCAAGGACTCTTGATCGCATTTTTCTCAGTGTACTCCTGGGGCACGAACTTGTACTTGAACCATTGTTCAGCCCAATAGCGTCGAATCCATTGGATTCGGGTCTTGCGCTGATTATAATCCTCTTCAGGATCTGTCTTGTAGATTTCTGCGAGGTCATCAGGCAAATCCTTTGATGTTCCCCCTCGACGCTGTCTGCCACCCTTCCTTACTGATTTCTCTGCAGCCATGAACTTCAAACTAAATGGCTTCAATATGTTCAAAGGCTTCAAGGGCTTTCGCTTGCTAGTCAAACAGGAACTAGCTTCAAGAGTGTTAATGTGTTGTTGTAAGAATTCTGCAAATGAATGCAGACTATGAGAACCAAGGGATTCTCCCACGGACATGTACCTGTGACAACATTAGAGATGCGAGGGAAGGGGAAGAGGTCATATGCATTCTTAGAAGATTTTGAAGATAAATCAGTTTGAAGATATTGACCTCATGTTGCAAAGACATTCACTTATGTGTTGAGAGTTGGTTCCAGATTTGTACGAATCCGTGAATAAGTACAAGTGAGGAATCTAACTATGTATGAAGCTTAAGCGAATATACTAGGCAGTATGAGATGCAGACAGAATAGATCTAACATTGTGTAGACAGAAACCAATTTTGGTAAATAGGATGAATCATTGCGGATCAAAAAGATGGTAAAAATAGAGTTATATTTACCACACGAAGAACTGCTAGATGGGATGAATAGGAGACTGAGCAGTTCAATCCACCGTTCCCTAACTTGGCGACGGAGGACCGACGGCGGCGGAGAGGACAATGCCCACGGCCGGCATGAGGACAGCGTCAGAAAAGTCGCGGCAGCTAAGCGCTTCGTCGCCGGTGTCGTCGAGACCTAGCGGTGGTGCTAGGGTTTTGACGAGGTGGAGAGGTGGAAGAAGGTTTTCTTGACCAGAGGGGACACGTATTTATAAGTAGGTGTGTGGCATAGTGCAATTACGCAGGTGCCCCTACCTGTTCACATCCGTGGGACACGTGGCAAGCATGCAATATACTCAGAGTTGTCCCACGTTCCCACGCCCGCCAAGTTTGTCGGATGGTTGTTCCGGCTTCTCCGGATTTCAACAATAAAGATGAATCATTTAAAAGGACTTGATGTTTGTCTCTGTGTCTTCTGCTGACAAGGATGCAGAGAAGACATTTGACAGTTTCAATAGAATGCATATGATTTGGACAGATAGAGTTTGAGATAGAAAGCATAGAGAGATTAGG
>NC_041385.1:766340922-766354575 GCF_002162155.2 Triticum dicoccoides
GGGAAAGCAATCAACTCAACATAGTGAAGTAAATCATGAAGATAAGTTGAAAGTTGAAGACAAATCAAATGCGAATATATTCAACAATAATGCCTTGAGTGAAACACTTCAAACCAAGAAATTTGGTGGTGGCGTTACCCACCGTATAGGAAGTATTAGACCCAGACACGATGCACAATTATCATGGAGATCCGAAGTCAAATTCCATGTTAATGTATTCACACTCCGAATGTAAGTCTTCATTGATTGAAGATATACTTTACTTCGTGTGTTGCACATCTAAGTCATCAACATGCATAAGTGTTAGGATGTGTGTGTGATCACAGGACATTTCAGGATTACAAGATATTTAGCTCGCACCGTAACTTGCAAAACCTTTTCTCATCCAAGGGCTTTGTGAAGATAGCTGCCAGTTGCTCTTCAGTGTTGACGTGAATGATGTCAATATCTTTCTTCATGACATGATCTCTGAGAAAATGATGACAAATTTCAATGTGCTTTGTCTTCGAGTGCTGGACTGGATTGTTGGCAATCTTGATGGCGCTTTCGTTATCGCAGAAGAGAGGGACTTGCTTCAGATTGATGCCATAGTCCTTGAGAGTTTGCTTCATCCACAGAAGCTGAGCGCAGCAAGATCCAGCAGCAATGTATTCAGATTCAGCAGTTGAGAGTGATACACAATTTTTCTTCTTTGAAGACCAACAGACAAGTGATCGTCCCAGAAAGTGACATGTGCCTGATGTAGACTTGCGATCGACCTTGTCACCAGCATAATCAGCATCCGAGAATCCAACCAGATCAAATCTTGAGCCCTTTGGATACCATAATCTGAGTGTTGGGGTGTAAGCCAAATATCTAAGAATTCGCTTCACAGCTAAGTAATGCGATTCCTTTGGTGCCGCTTGGAATCGAGCACACATGCAAACACTAAGCATAATATCTGGCCTAGATGCACATAGGTAAAGTAAAGAACCAATCATGGAGCGGTATACCTTTTGATCAAACTCTTTACCATTGTCGTCGGGACAAAGATGGTGTTTGGCTGGCATTGGCGCCGTGTACCCTTTGCAATCTTGCATTCCAAACTTCTTCAGACAGTCTTTGAGATATTTTCCTTGAGATATGAAGACGCCATTCCTTTGCTGACGAATTTGAAGACCAAGGAAGAACTTCAGCTCACCCATCATGGACATCTAATATTGCTATTGCATCATGTATCCAAACTCATCACTATACTTCTGGTTGGTGCAGCCGAAGATAATGTCATCCACATATATTTGGCACACAAACAATTCACCATCATATGTCTTCGTGAAGAGTGTGGGATCGAGGGATCCAGGTTTGAAGCCTTTGCTCTTCAGGAAGTCTTTGATCGTATCACACCAAGCGCGAGGAGCTTGTTTGAGGCCATACAGTGCTCTGTTTAGTTTGTACACCATATCAGGATGTTTTGGATCTTCAAAGCCAGGTGGTTGAGCAACATACAATTCTTCTTCAATCTTGTCGTTGAGGAATGCACTCTTCACATCCATTTGATATAGCAAGATCTTGTGGTGATTAGCATAGGATAGCAGTATGCGAATAGCTTCAAGCCTTGCTACAGGAGCAAATGTTTCATCGAAGTAAATTCCTTCAACTTGAGTATATCCTTGAGCCACAAGACGTGCTTTGTTTCTGACGACTTGACCATGCTCATCTTGCTTGTTTCGATATATCCATTTAGTGCCAATAATGTTATGCTTGTGTGGGTCAGGGCGCTTGACAAGTTCCCAAACATTATTCAGCTTGAACTGTTGAAGTTCTTCTTGCATGGCTTAAATCCATTCAGGTTCCATAAAGGCTTCAACAACTTTCTTGGGTTCTGATATTGATACAAATGAAAAATTCCCATAGAAATTTGCTAACTATGTTGCTCTTGAGCGAGTAAGTGGACCAGGTGCATTGATGCTATCAATTATCTTCTCAATCTGTACTTCATTTGCAACACGAGGATGAACTCGACGAGGACCTTGCTCATGATGATCATTGTCATCATTGGGAGGATTGTATTCGGTCTGAGCATTGTCTTCAGGTTGGTTTGGTGCAGAAATGATAAGTTCCTCTTCAGGCTGTGCTTCAGAAGGCATGATTTCACCAATTCCCATCAGCTTGATAGATTCGCTGGGAGGAGCTTCATCTAATGTGATTGGCAGGAGCTCTCGTTGTGAACCATTGGTTTCATCAAATCGCATGTCCGCAGTTTCAACGATTTTGTAGTGAAAGAGGTTGAAGACTCTATAAGAGTGCGAGTCCTTTCCATAACCGAGCATGAAGCCTTCATGAGCTTTAGGTGCAAATTTTGACTTGTGATGGGGATCCTTGATCCAGCACCTAGCACCAAAGACTCTGAAGTAGCTGACATTTGTCTTCTTGCCAGTGAGGAGCTCGTAGGATGTTTTGCTCAGAAGCTTGTGGATGTAGACACGGTTGATGATGTGACATGTTGTATCAATAGCTTCAGGCCAGAACTTTCTTGGTGTCTTGTACTCATCGAGCATTGTTCGAGCCATCTCAATGAGGGTTCTGTTCTTGCGCTCTACAATGCCATTTTGCTGAGGTGTGTATGGAGCAGAAAACTCATGAGTGATTCCCATTGTATCCAGATAAAGATCAAGCCTGGTATTCTTGAATTCAGTGCCGTTATCACTTCTGATATGCTTGATCTTGACGCCATAGTTGTTCATGGCTCGATTGGGAAATTGTCTGAAGACTTCTTGTACTTCAGTCTTGTAGAGAATTATATGCACCCATGTGTATCTTGAGTAGTCATCAACAATAACGAAGCCATAGAGACAAGCTGTTGTTCTGAGGGTAGAGTAGTGAGTAGGGCGAAATAAGTCCATGTGTAGCAGCCCGAAGGGTTGAGATGTCGTCATGATTGTCTTCGAGGGGTGCTTTGCCCTAGTCATCTTTCCAGCTTCACAGGCACCACACAAATGATCTTTCTTGAACTTGACACCTTTGATGCCTATGACATGCTTCTTCTTGACGAGTGTGTGTAAGTTCCTCATGCCAGCATGCCCCAGCCTCCGATGCCAGAGCCGGCATTCTGAAGCTTTTGCAAGAAGACATACGGCAAGCTTTGGACCTGCTGAGAAATCTACCATGTATAGATCATCTTTCCTATACCCTTCAAAGACTAGAGACTTGTCAGATTCCATTAGTACAAGGCAACGATATTTTCCAAATAGCACAATCATGTTCAAGTCACAAAGCATAGAGACAGACATTAAGTTGAACCCAAGGGATTCAACAAGCATCACTTTATCCATGTGTTGATCTTTCGAGATTGCAACTCTACCTAGACCCAATACCTTCCTTTTACCAGTGTCAGCAAATGTGATTTGACTCTTGTCGGATGGACGTAAGGTTGAGTCCATGAGAAGACTTCGATCACCAGTCATATGATTAGTGCATCCGCTGTCGATAATCCATTCTGAAGCACGAGGTGTCATACCCTACAGTGCAGTTAGGAGGATAGGCTTCACAAGGTATGTTGTGAAGCATAAGCATTTGACGCACACTAGGATTATCACAGCTTAGATCAAGGTTAGAGCACACAGTATGACAGGTAAATGATTCGTATGTGGAATACATAGTAAGTAATTTTATCGAGTGTCCCTTAATGTCTTTTAGGTCCCCAGCAATAGTATCGGACGCCTTTGATTGCTGGCTGGAGACCATATTCTGCAAAAGAGAGTTAATTCTTCTTCACCACCCACATCTTCAGGGGTGGCTTAGAAGCAATGAGTCTAAGTGCAGCATCTGAGAATTTCGGCTTTGAAGCCCTAGAAAATAGCCTTGCAAGAGATGAATGATACTCATATGAATAAGCAGAAAAGTTCTTAGTCCTATGAACATGGCGGTTTGAGGACACACGTTCATATTCATACGTTTGAGCATGATTTCCCTGCAAAACATTGGCGTTAGGGTGACTCAAGTGAGTCCTGTATTCGTATGAAGCCGTTGCACCATATGATGCCTTTGGTCTGGGGTTTGTCTTCTTCCCTAGTGGTGTCATGATGACATTCACTGGAAGATTCTCAAGACAGCTTTTGGGAACCCAGATCTTCTTCATAGGTGGTCCATTCCTGCAGTTAGTACCAATATACCTGGCAAACACTTCACCATTCTGATTTTTGAACAGTTTATAGTTTGCATCAAAGGATTCATCAATGATAATAGGATTAGCACAGGTAAAGCCAGATAAAGTGGATGGATCCACTGAAGGTTCCTTTGCAGCAACCCATGTGGTTTTGGGATACTACTCAGGCTTCCAGTAGGAACCATCAGCATTCATTTTCCTCTCGAACCCAACACCCTCTTTCCTAGGTTTTCGGTTCAGAATCTGCTTTTTGAGGACATCACAAAGTGTCTGATGTCCTTTCAGACTTCTATACATCCCTGTTTCAAGCAATGTCTTCAACCTAGCATTTTCATCAGCAATAGCAGTGGTATCCTCCGTAGAGGGGTTAGTTTCCACATCAGTAGTTGAAGACAATGCAACAGCAGCAGCATTAGTAGTGTTATCATGCTCAATGCATTTTAGACATGGTGGTTCAAAACCATTCTGTGTAATGCTGATTTGTTGAGCAAGTAATGAATCGCGCTCCTTCAGAAGATCTCCATAATCCACTCTTATCTTTTCAAGATCTTGCTTTCTTTGAAGACATTCAGAAGAATGTTTCTCATGATCAGACAAGAGAGCATTATGTTGATCTTGAAGGGCGTCAAACTTGGAATGTAGTCTCTGAAGACTCTCAGCCAAAGCTTTTGACTGATCCATTTCTTCGCCCAACATATCATCGCTCTTACTAAGCATGTTTTGAACCTTTTGCAAAGCTCTTTGTTGTTTAGTGGCAAGGGAAGCAAGTTTGACGTAGCTGGGGCCAAATTCATCACGTGATTCATCATCACTAGTTTCAGAGAGGTAGCATTCAGTTACCTTAGCACCCCCTGCCATGAGGCATGGTGAAGAGGAAGACGATTCAGGTGGAAAGGTATCTCTTTAAGGGACTCCTTGTAGTCATCAAGCCAAGGATCATGACGATTAAGATGACCTTCATAGACCTCAGAAAGCCGGTCCCAGATTAGCTTCGTGTGATTGAGGTGCATGATGTTCCTGAACTGATTTCAGGACAGACAGGAGCAGATGACATCCTTCGCTGTGAGGTTCAGTAGAGTGTACTTGTGAATGTCATCAGCCTCCGCCATCTTGCATAGATCGGTAAGACCAATCTCAGTGACGGTCCACAGTTCGCTATCCATAGCCATGAGTCGCTTCTTCATCATGGCCTTCCACCGAGGATACTCATGACCGTCAAAGGTGGGGCAAGATACATTCCTCAATCCTGCAGTCGACATAGCTAAACTCCAGGTGGTTAAACCGAATCACACAGAACAAGGGAGTACCTTGCTCTGATACCAATTGAATGTGCTAGTTATCGACTAGAGGGGGGGTGAATAGGCATTTTTTATCAAAGTCTTCAAAACTTGGAAGTTTCGAAGACAAACAATAGAAATGACCTAATTGATATGCAGCGGAAGATAAAGTACAACAAGCAAGCCATAGTCAAGTATGCAATAATGTGAACATACAAAGACTAATAGCAGCTAGGTAGTAAGGATCGGGATGGAAGATAGTATGAAGCCAATCAACGATAGTAGTCAAGCAATGAAGTCAAACAGATAAGACAAATAAGCAATGACTTCACGAAGACAAACTCAAAGTAAAGGAGGGAAGGGATAGAACCAGTCACTTGTTGAAGACACTGGATTTGTTGGACCAGTTCCAGTTGCTGTGACAACTGTACGTCTGGTTAGGGAGGCTGAGATTCAACTCAGAAGACCGCGTCTTCACCTTATTCCCCTTGAGCTAAGGACACACAGTCCTCGCCCAATCACTCTGGTAAGTCTTCAAGGTAGACTTCCGAACCTTCACAAACTTGGTTCACCGGCGATCCACAATGACTCTTGGATGCTCAAAACGCGACGCCTAACCGGCTAGAGCATCCACAGTCCTCAAATGTAATAAGTCTCCAGGTCACACAGATAGGAAGACTTCAGTGATGCCTAACACTCTTTGGCTCTCGGTGTTTGGGCTTTGTCCTAGCAAGGATTTCTCTCTCAAAGGCTTCGAGGTGGGTTGCTCTCAAAACGACAAAAACCGTAAACTAACTCTGAACAGCCACCAATTTATGGTGTAGGGGGTGGGCTATTTATAGCCACAAGGCAACCCGACCTGATATGTCCAAAATGACCCTGGGTCACTAAGGAACTGACACGTGTTCCAACGGTCAGATTTCAAACACACACGGCAACTTTACTTGGGCTACAAGCAAAGCTGACTCATCCAGCTCAGGATAAGATTTGCTCTCATTGTCTTCGCTCAAAGACATAGGATTTTGGTTGAGCATCACTTCAGTCACTCTGACTTTGTTCACTTGGACCCCACTTAATAGTACGGTGGTTCCTATGACTCAACAAAGAAGAAAAGGAAACAACGAAACAACACAGGCTTCGCGCTTCATAGTCTTCAATCAATGTCTTCTCATGTCATAGTCTTCAATGTGACTATTTTCACATACCACCATTGTCTTCAATGTATTCATACATTTTTAGGGGTCATCTCTGGTAGGTAAACCGAATCAATGAGGGACACTACCTGCGTTATCCTGCAATTCTCACAAACGCATTAGTCCCTCAACCAACTTTGTCGTCAATACTCCAAAACTAACTAGGGGTGGCACTAGATGCACTTACACGTACAAAGCTTCAAATGGGGCCATCTTCAAACTGGCTTGATAGCTTTTGTTATAAGAGAACTCTGCATACGGCAAATTGTGGTCCCAACTAGATCCATAATCTAGTACACAAGCTCTCAACCTGTCCTCCAGAATCAGATTGACTCTCTCGGTCTATCCATCTGTCTGCGGATAAAAGTATGTACTGAACTCTAGCCTACTACCCAAAGTCTCATGCAACTGATTCCAGAACTTTGAAGTAAACTGGGTTCCTCTATCTGATACAGTGGTCCTCGGAACTCCGTGAAGACATACGATCAAGGTCATGTATATCTTTGCCAACTTAGCACTTGTATAGGTGGTCTTCACCGGGATGAAATGAGCTACTTTCGTCAAATGGTCGACTGCAACCCAGATAGAGTCATAGCCTGATCGTGTCATGGGCAATCCAGTGATAAAATCCATGCCTAGCTTATCCCACTTCAATTCGGGTATAGGCAATGGCTGCAGCAATCCAGCTGGCTTCTGATGCTCTGCCTTAACTCTCTGACATACATCACATACTGCTACATACTCGGCAATATCCTTCTTCATTCCTGTCCACCAGAAACTTTCCTTCAAATCCAGATACATCTTAGTGTTACTTGGGTGAAATGAATACGGCGAATCATGGGCCTCCTGCAGAATTAACCTCCTGATCTCGGGATCATTAGGCACATAAACGCGATCCTCAAACCATAAAGTGTCGTGCTCATCCTAACGAAATCCTTTAGCCTTTCCTTTGCTCATCCTTTCCTTTATCTCGGCAATCTCCTTGTCGATTTTATGGGCTTCTCTGATCTTAAGAATCAAAGTGGACTGAATTTCCAATGCTTCTACATAACCTCTCGGAACTATTTCCAAACATAGCTCGCGAAGATCCTCTTCTAACTCCTTAGGTAATTCTCTGGTCATGAGTGTGTTAATATAACTTTTGCGGCTCAATGCATCTGCTACTACATTGGCCATTCTGGGATGATAGTGCAATTTCATATAATAATCCTTAATGAGCTCCAACCATCTCCTTTGCCTGAGATTCAACTCCTTCTGCGTGAAGATATATTTCAAACTCTTATGATCCGTGTATACTTCACAGTGGTTTTCGATGAGAAAATGTCTCCATGTCTTCAGCGCATGCACTACGGCTACTAACTCCACATCATGTGCGGCATAATTCAGCTCATGAGGTTTAAGATGTCATGAGACATATGAAACAACTCTTCCTTCCTGCATAAGCACTGCTCCAAGTCCTCGACGTGAAGCGTCGCAATACACTTGATAATCCTTTCCTTGGTCTGGAAGAATCAGCACTGGGGCTGTAACCAAACGTTTTTTCAACTCCTGAAAACTAGCTTCACACTCCTCAGTACATTTACTCTTGGTGTCCTTATTCAACAACTCCGTCATGGGCTTTGCAATCCTGGAGAAATTCTCAATGAACCTCCAGTAATATCCTGCGAGTCCGAGAAAACTCCTGATCTCTCCAACTAATGTGGGTGCCACCCACTTAGTTACAGAAACAACCTTGGTAGGGTCTACTGCTATTCCTTCTCCAGATATAACATGTCCGAGAAATCCAACTTCCTTTAGCCAAAACTCGCACTTTGCTGAACTTGGCATACAACTGATGTTCTCTAAGCTTCTCAAGAACTAAACGCAAATGCTCCTTATGTTCCTCTTCGTTCTTGGAGTAGACCAATATATCATCAATGAACACCACGACGAACTTATCCAAAAACTCCATAAACACTTTGTTCATCATGTTCAAGAAATAGGCAGGCGCATTAGTCAGACCAAATGACATAACGGTATACTCATATAGCACGTACCTTGTGGTAAAAGATGTCTTAGGTATATCCTGCTGTCGAATCTTCAGCTGGTGATAGCCTGATCAAAGATCTAACTTAGAGAAAACTTTAGCTCCTTGCAACTGGTCAAACAAATCATTGATCATCGGCAAAGGGTATTTGTTCTTGATTATCACCTCATTCAATGCACGATAATCAACAACCATCCTTAACGATCCATCATTTTTCTCCACTAGAAACAGTGGTCTCCCCAAGGTGACAAACTTGGTCGAATGTAACCTTTCTCCAGTAACTCCTTAATCTATTTCTTAATTTCTTCCAAATCCTTTGTGGGCATCCAATACGGTCTCTTTGATATAGGCCCGGTGCCTGGCAATAGCTCAATCGAAAACTCAATGTCTCGATCTGGTGGCATGCCTGGCAACTCCTCTGAAAATACGTCGGGGTAATCCTTCACCACTGGAACTTCCTCCTGTACAACTCCTGATAAGGAATTTACTTGAGTCCTCTTCGGCACATGTCGGGATACATACTTATACTTCTTCCTTCTGGGGTGGTGAGAAATATCGACTTACTAGCGCAATCAATGTTCCCTCCACACTTTGATAACCAATCCATGCCTAATATTATATCCAATACTTGTGACTCCAAAATTATTAGGTTCGAGGGAAACTCATAGTTACCAATCCTTAAGAGTAACCGATCACACCATCTGCTGGCCATATACTCTGCTCCTGGTGAGCTTACTAACATGTGTGTCCTAAGGGCTTGGGTTGGCAGTTTATACTTATCCACAAATTCCCTTGATATGTATGAATGCGATGCACCAGTATCAAAAAGAACAAGTGCAAGAAATGCATTAGTCAAAAACTTACCGACAACTGCGTCGGGTTGCTCTGCTATGTCCTCCTTGCTGATGTGGTTCACCTGTCCTTTGGTGAAAGGGTTGGGCTTCTTGGTAGAACCTCCATTTCCATTTCCATTCTTTGCTTCAGGATATTCATTGGCATAATGTCCAGTCTTCTAGCACTTGTAGCAGGTAACGTGACTCAAATCCTTCTTGGCTGGTGTTGAAGGGTTGGAACGGTTCTGGCCGCTGCTCCCTCCATTCCCATTGCCATTCTTGGGGCCACTATGGTTGTGAGAACTTGCTCCATTATGCGTGTGTCCTCCATGGTTGTGGGTATGTCCTCCTTAGTACGGGGTATTACGGGGCTTCTGCTAAGCTCCTAAACTATACCTCCCTTGTCAATATTTCCTCTTACGATTATCAATCTGTTGTTGCTTGCCTTCATTCATAAGTGCCCTATCTACCAACTCCTGGTAGTTGTTGAATGTTGCTACCATCAACTGCATGCTCAGCTCGTCGTTCAGTCCTTCTAGAAACTTCTCATGCTTAGTGGCATCTGTAGCTATGTCGTCAAGGGCATAGCGTGCTAACTTACTAAAAACATCCACGTACTGGCCCACCATGCGTCCTCCTTGGCGCAAGTTGCGAAACTCACCATTCTTCATGTTCATAGCTCCTGCTGAAACATGGGCAGTGCGGAAAGCCTGCTGGAACTGATCCCATGTAACAGTGTCAATGGGGTAAGTGGCTATGAAATTCTCCCACCAAGATGTTGCGGGTTCATCAAGCTGATGTGCGGCAAAATGCACTCTCTCCGCATCTGTGCATCCTGAAGTGCTTAGATCCCTTCCAATCTTGCGGAGCCAATCATCTGCAACAATTGGCTCGGTGCTACTAGAGAACACCGACGGATTCAGCCTTAGGAAATGGGCTAGGTGATCAACAGGTGGTGGTGGTGGTGGGTTGTTGTTGCCTTGGTTCTGATTCTGGACTAAAAGCTACATCAGGGTATTCTGCTGCTGGATCAACTGAGTGAGCACCGGTGGGAAGGCAAATCCATTGTCGCGTCTCGGAGGCATCTAATGGGTTAGAAGGGGTGAGAAAACATAATAGAATTGGGGTCTAAGAGAAGTTCACTACCCATAATGCTCATGAGACAAACACAATCAATTTCACTTCAATCAATAGCACACAAGTCACACAAAAACAAAACGGTCTAACCTATACTACAAACTCGATCGTTGCAACTACTTGGAGGGAAAATACTGCTAATTACAATGGTGGTCGTCTAGAAATTTTCATCAGAGGAAGACTCCATAATATCAGCTCCAGCTTCATCAACATAGTCATATCGCTATCAAGGTCGGTGTCGGTGTCCTCGAGGATGATGTAGTCTCCTGGCTGGTTGTTATTCTTTGGCGCGGGGTCTCCCATGAATACTCCTAGTTTCCTTGTCAGGTCATCATTCTTTTCCACCAATATAGCAATCTCCTCCTTGTATCCATCGCGCATAGACTTGATCTCCTCTTCCAGCTCGTTGTTCCTCCTCACCAGTTTCTTGATCTTCTTCATGTGAATAATTTGTTGATTCTCCTTTCGACAGATATGATCTCCCATCTCTTGAATGTATGCTGCAATTGATCCATCCCTCCTGGTATGAATCATCTCCTATTTGTCATCTCGGCGGCCACATATCTGATAGATGGTATTCTCCAGCTCCTTGTGATAGACCTCACATATGCGTCCAAAGGAGATATGTGCGGCCATGCTCTTTCCAATACTCCAGCTTGGTGCATCCAGGTAGAAATCAATAGGCTCCATTGTTGGCGCAAAGGTCCTCCCAGGTATCCAGACTTTGTCCAGTGCTCTTCTTCCGGTACAGATGTAGAGAAAGTCCCCATGAAGCTTGGTAGTCCAATGTTCAGATACTTAGTGACTTCCTCTAAGTGCTTTCCGAAATGGGTGTCGTCATCTGGCTGAGTCAACTTGTTCCTGGGGTCCGCCATCTATAGAGTAGAAAGAGAGGAGAACTAGAAATGAGTAAAGAAGAGAAATCATGTGGCTCATTCTAGTGGTCGCGTCCTACAGTCAGTGTGTGCTCTGATACCATCTTGTAGCGACCAGACCTCAAACGGTCAAGTCACTGTGCATCAGTGTCATCCCTGGATCGGTAATGCTGACATGCATAGTACTTGAGGAATTATAACATAGTTTCAATCACACACTTATTACATTGAGTCCTCATAAAGAGTATGATTACATAAATAAATCATGGCTGAAGGCCATCTAAACTAGATAACAGTGGAAGGCTTCAAAGGTAAATGAGTCCATCAACTCCAACGGCATAGCTGAGTGCAAAACAATGACCTATCGCACCTTATTCATCGTCTGAGTAGTCTGCAACATAAAACATTGCATCCCAAAACGGGTCAGCACATGGAATATGCTGGCATAGTTACACTGTAAAGCAATGATGATGCAAGTACTATATCTACATGCAATATTTGGCTGGTGGAGGCTGTAAGTTTAATGGTTTTGTATAAAGCTAGTTTTTCCCTACAACAAAGGAATAATTTTTTTAACTACTCCCATGTTGCCCATTATTTGAGAAGGTAACCCCAACTCAAATCCCAATTAAAAGTATCATTATTAACCCAACATCATAATTAATTAGAGTAACATGTTGAGATCACATCAATAGATTCCAATACCAGATACTCAAGATGTCCATAACCGGGGACATGGCTAATAATGATTAGTTTATACACTCTGCAGAGGTTTGTGCACTTTTCCCCACAAGACTCGATCTCCTCCGTTGAATTTCTCGCACTACATGGTGTTCGAGAAACGGATGACCGAGACATAGTCTTTCAGAAGCGTTAGCACCTTACGATGGATAGACAGTACCACCTACATCCCCTACATCTGTAGTCTACCCTGTAAGAGGTCGCACGACTTACTCAACTATGCCAGAGCCCATAATGGCATGTGGCTGCACACAGAAGTTTCTAGCATGAATAATCTTATGATCCCTTCGAGCCTGGGTGCTAGTCCATAGGATAATCACACGGTAAACCCGGGATTTCCAAAAAAACAGACAACACTGGGTTCCCTAGGTGCCTTAGTCCACCCAGATGTGTATTAAGTTGCCACCTTAATGTAAACCTTAATTAAAACAACTCTCGAACTTCCATGTGTGAATCTCAATCCAATCCCCGTCTACGAGCATGGCTAAGCAATAATAAGCATAAGGTATATTCTCGGGGTGATCAAAAGGTATTAGGTTCCTACCTCAAGCACTACAACCAAAACCACATGTTCCCAATCCTACCAATGCAATTATTTGTGGGGCAATACTAATGCATAGTAAAACCTGGGTATAAAAGAGTATGATCAAAGTGTAACTTGCCTTGGTGACGATCTGCAAACTCTAAAGATTCGTAGTAACAAGCTTTGCACTCCGGGTAATCTAGCATAGTCAAACAATAGCATACATAAGCAATCACTCAAAAGAAACACGAGAAAAGATCCAAATCGAAAACGAAACAAGCAACAACTTAACCTAACAAGAGTCAAAACCTAACAGCAATATTAACATATGAATTAGATCTTAACAGTAGGTACAAGTGATTAGCTACGATTCGCAAAAATATTCAACTCAAACGGAGCAACGAAACAAGATCGTTTACTAATCTGGACTAAAGTCAAATTTTATATTACTAAAATCCTGTTAAAGTTGATTAACTGGAAGAGGGCTTCGAGACAAAGATTTAGGCGTTGGTTTCATCTAATTTGGATAAACGAGTAAAAAGATATACTAGATTGAAGATCATGGCAGAATCGCGATAAAAATAATCACAGATAAAACCCTGGAAAATAAAACGAAATGAATAGACTAATGAACGAACGTTCATTAACTGAACCTAACCCGCGAACAACATTCGTTAAAATGAACGAACGGACGAACGTCCGCTAAATAAATAAACCGGCAAAAAACCGAACCGATCTAAAAAAAGAGATCTAGGGTTTTCTAAAAAAACGGCGGTTTTTACCTAAACCAAAAGATCGGTCGGCGAGACCGGCGAGGTCCGGCGCGGCTCCGGCGAGGCGGGGAGGTGCTAGGTTGGTGCGGGTGGTGCGGCGCAGCAGCCGCTGCGCAGGGTGGTGAGGCAGG
>NC_041385.1:766355327-766363262 GCF_002162155.2 Triticum dicoccoides
GGCAGAGGGGCCAAGGCGGTGCCGGCGGCGGCTCGGACTCCTAGTGGAGTCTGGTTCGGGCATGCAGTGACGGCAGCGGCGGCTGTGGGCCGGCTGGGCCGCTCGCCCAGTGCGGTCCACGACCATTTTTTTAAATAATCTTCACCCGAACGGAAATCCTAATAAATTATAAATTTTCTAAAAATGCCAAAAACAATTTTTTCCATCTAAATAAAATATTTAGAATAAAGTGAACATTTTTCTGGCCTAAAATGCAATTTGGAAAAACATGCATATTTTTTTTCTAATTCAAATAAAATAGCGAAAAATCCTAATAAAATCATTTATTGATTTTAATATTTTTCCTCCAATATTTCTTTTCTTTTGGAGAAGTCATTATATCTCCTCTCTTTTATTTTTATTTTGGAAATTTTTTTGGAGAGAAAAATAATTAAACCAAAATGATCCTCTTTTCAATATTTGAGAAAATTCAAATATGAATATGAATGAAATCCCCAACTCTCTCCATGGGTCCTTCAGTTGCTTAGAATTTCTAGGATCAAACCCAAAATGCAATGAAAATATGACATGCATATGATGACCTATGTATAACATTCCAAATTGAAAATTTGGGATGTTACAATCATACGATGAGCCAAAGCGCCACATAGCTCTTTCAGGAAAAAGAGACATCGTGGGATTGAAGGACAAGACAGGCATGTTTGAAGATTATGAAAAGTTTCATGAAATTCCTCCCTTCAAAGTCAAGGCTGACCTAAGCACCCTATTAAACGATGAAGATTATCCATGGTTACGGCGCAATAAGCAAATGACACAAGCAAAGAAAAAGTGAAGACTTTCTATCCAGAACTATTATGATGATGCCTTTCATCTAGAATATCACTATAGTTACTTGTGAACAAATGAAATCCCTTTGTAACAGATGAGTGTTCGTCCGAAACCCTGATACTTCCAAAGAGATTGTCTATTTTGTAGACAAAGTGCATCTAGTTTTTTTCATAACCCTCTCAACTTTTTAGCACATGATATGTGCGTGAAAAGATGATACCATGCCAACTTTCAACCTTTTCAGAGTTCATTTGCGGTTCTTTTCAATTTAAGGGTAATTTAGCTAAAAGAACGAACTAATAGCAAAATGAATGAACTAAAAATAATCAATTAAAATATTTTGTTATGATCAACTAAAACAAAAATATAATATCCTTCAATAGCAAAAAGAATCAACTAAAAAGCTTTTATAAAACTCCTATAGCACAAGGAATCAACTCAAAAAACTTTTATAAACCTCTAGTATTATTGAAATTAAAATTATATAAAATTTATGCAACCAAAATTATCAAAGTATTTTCTGTTCAAAACATTAAAAGCAAAAAGAATTTTCATAAAGAATTTTTTTGTTAGAAACTTTAATAGCAAAAATCTATTTTTGAATATAATGATAAAACACAGTAATATTAAATAGTAGGAAAAAGAATCACTCAAAAAAAATTATAGTAAAGTTATTCAAAAACTAGTGATTCGCACAAATTTCAAAAACATCAAATTTAAACTATTCAAATTGGAAAACAAATGGCACTAACCGGAAATTTATAATTTTTATTACCTAAAAGCAAAAGGAATTTAAAAATAAAGCAAAAAACAAAATAAAATAAATAATACAAAAACGAAAACAAAAATACTGGAAAAAATTAAAAAATATCGCCTAATGGGCCACACGGCCTGCATACGACTAGAAACCCATCTGTACATGGGCCAGGATGCAGGCCCGAAGGCCCAATAGGCCCAACATGGCAGTGATAAGGGTAGGCAAGTACTGCATGCAAATTAGAGAGGAGCTCAGCACCTCAGCCGCAACGCAACTTATAAACGGGTGCTGAGCTCTCTCAGCTAGCGAGGTGGGGCTAAACTCCCACCACACCACCGCTGTGCCACCCTTTCGTCCCGGTTGGTGGCACCAACCGGGACCAATGCCCACCTTTGCTCCCGGTTGCTGGCACGAACTAGTACGAATGCCCACCTTTCGTCCCGGATGGTGCCACCAACCGGGACCAAGGTTCTCCTTTTCCCGCCCTTTAGGCTGCTGAAAGAAGACCTTTGGTCCCGGTTGGTGGCACCAACCGGGACTAAAGGGGGTCATAGGTCCCGGTTGGTGCCATGAACTGGAACCAATGCTCTGGGTATATAAGTAGCTCTTAGGAATTTTCAGAACCGCCCATCCCCACTTCGATCTCTCCTCCTCCTCACCCCCCGACAGCGGCGAATCCATGCACGACACCGGCAGGCTGCACGAGCTAGCCGTCGTCGACGCCCTTGCCGCTCCCTGCCCCTGACGCCGCCACTTCTCACGCCCCTCTGCCCTGACCCGATGCGCTGACGCGCCCCCTGCCCTGTATGCCTCCTCGTCACCGTGCCCCTGCCTCGCCCTCAGCCCCGACCTCGCCGTCAACACCCCTCTGCCCGACCTCGCCATCGCCGCCCCTCTTCCCCGACCTCGCCGTCGCCGCCCAGTGAGCCCACCCTTCCCCCTCCCCGCCGCCCCTGCCTGCTCTGCTTGCCGCACGCCGCCCCTGCTTATCGCGCGCTGCCGCCGCCGCGGCCTCTGCTGCCTTTTTTCATATTTTTTTCATTGATGTATGTATATGGATGTTGTATGTATATGTATATGCAGATGTATGTATGATGCATAGATATAGGTATATGCATTGATGTATGATTTTTTTTGTTCATAGATTTTTTTTGTTTATATGTGTATTAATTTTTTTTGTTCATAGCTTTTTTATCATATATATAATGTATATATGTATGTGGTAGAAGGAGAGGAAAAAGGAAAATAAGAAGAGGAAGAAGGACAAGAAGAATAAGTAGAAGAAGTAGAAGAGGAGGAGAGGAAGAAGTGGAGAAAAAAATAAGAAGAGGAAAAGAAGAAAAAAAAGGAGAAGAAGAAGAAATAGAGGAGAAGAAGAAAAAATTGAAGTATTTTTTCTTCTTCTTCTCTTCTTATTTTTTATCAGGAACGAGGGTGTCGGGAACTAGGGTGACGGAAACTATGGTAGAGGGTCGAGGGTCGACGAGGGGTCGAGGGTCGTCGAGGGTCGAGGGTTATCGAGGGTTGAGGGTCATCGAGGGTCGAGGGTCGTGGAGGGGTCGAGGGTTAAGGGTCGTCGAGGGGTCGAGGGTCGAGGGGTCGAGGGGTCGAGGATCACAGAGGGGTCGAAGGTTGTCTAGGGGCCGAGGGTCTCCGTTTAACAAGAATGTGCCCATTATGGATGTGCACAAGTCTCTGTTTAACGTTGTCAATCTCGTAGCCCCTCCCACCCCTACCCGACAAACTCTCTCGAGATTTATCAAGAATGCCCCCATTATGGATGTGCATAATTAAGTTGATCCCTATTTTTTTCTGATCTCATCTACCATTCTATATGTGCATGTTCTCTTGTGTCAAAGTATTGAATCCTTTGACACTAGACAACGTGACATGTAGAAGGGTAGATGATATCACGAAAATAGGGACCATTTTTTTCTGCACATCTAGAATTGCGCCATCTTGTTAAATCCCTTGTTTGACATTCATGAGAGAGGCGGTCTGGACTACAGACATTCATGAGAGAGGTGGTCCAGGCCAAACCCTAGAAGCATTGCTGAGGCCACCCCAAACCCTAGAAGCGTCGAGGCCACCCAAATTTACCAAGTTAAAAGAGCGTTATCGAGGCCGCCCCATACCCTAGAAGCGTCGAGGCCACCCAAATTTACCAAGTTAAAATAGCATTGTCGAGGCCACCCAAAACCCTAAAAGTGTTGGGATTAGCTAGCTAGGTCTATGTTTGCCACTATTAATATATCCATCTCTCATGTTTGTATATTAATTGCCATGTTGTAATATTTGCAGAAACTATGGATCAACAAAGAGACTTCGAACAAGAAGAGATATTGGGGGACATAATCCGCGACGGACGTGATGTCTTGTCGTTATTTCTCAATGAAACTAATGGTATGGACGGAGAAGGAAGCAGGCTACAGTGATCGAACAATGCAGGAGGAAAGTCATGATCATGATGGCTCCGGCGACCGTGATGACGGCTCCGGTGACCGAACGGAGTCGGGATCAGTTGTCGCAAAGTCCGGTGAGGTATATATATATACATATATATATATATATAATATAATATATATCCAAACTTCGGTAACGAGACGAGGCCAGAAGAAAAGGTTGCGCCAGGATGAAAGGTTCACGATCACAGAAATCGCGGGTGATGGCCAACCGATTGAACCCCTTCGGACCAAGGAAGCATTTTCTACTCAGTGTGGGGTTCTTGTTAGGACATGATCCCAATCAGCATCCACCAATGGTATAATCCTAAGAACGAAGACCCTCAAGTTTCTTATGTCGAAGATAGACAGAAAAATGATCTTTGCATCGCGATGAAGGAAAATTTCACCCTACCGGTAGAGCAGTATCGAAATAAGCTAGTTATAGAGCCATTGGTCAAGGCTTATGCTCTCAAGAAGATGGCAGATCTATTCAGGAGGTGGAAGAATGAGTTGAAATCAATGTATGTCGACGAAAACAAGACTCCAAAATTCACCAGCTGATTTGAGAAGATAGATATCACTATGCCGCATTTGTGGCCCACAAGACATCAGAGAAGAGTAAGAAGATGTCAGTGACAAACAAGATAAATGCTGCAAAGAGGGAGCATCACCACCACACGGGGTTAGGTGGCTACCTCAAAGCCCGGCCGTTGTGGGACAAGGCTAAGAGTGACCTGATTGCTAAAGGGGTCGAACCAGAGACATTGAACTGGCCAGACCGTTCATGGACTTGGTTCTTCGGGGTTGGGGGAACTTTGGACCCTCAAACAGGGAAGTGTTGTTGGATGGACGAGCAACTTGCAACACCCATCACGAAGCTTCTGACAACAATCAAGGCAGCGCGAGAAGGGACGTTCGTTCCCGACAGAGAGAACGACGAGCTCACACAGGCCCTTGGGAATCTTGAGCAACCTGGACGAACACGAGGCACGTCAGGCTCCGTTGCGTGGAAGGTTGGGTTTCCCAACGCAGGCGGTTACAAAATCCAAGAGAGGAGGAGGAAAGTGGAGATGAGCGAACTATAGAAGCTTCAGGCAAGGGTGTGAAAGCTAGAGGAACGACAAGTTGTTGAGAACTAGCGAGATCCTGCCCAAGCTACCCCTCCATCTCAGCGGAGAAGCAGAATGGCTTCCACCGAGCTCGTTCAGTAGCCTGACTTCACGGCTCCTAGCTACCCCGTGGATGATATCACGGAGTCACACCAATTGCAGCTTATGATGCAATGGCAGAATCTCAAAGTCAAGGAGGTTGTCGGCTCTTTGTTCCCTCCTGAACCCGATGCAACTTTTCACTACCTTCCGATTCTAAGAGGCTATGTTGTTGTGATGGTGGATGAAATAACAGAGGGATTTGAGGGCTCCATCTTGACCACCCTAGAGGTGAAGGGGAAACTCAGCTGGGTCTTGCTCTAAAGACTCCATGTCTATGGCGGAAGGAGCACATCAAGCTTCTGAACTTCACGCCACCGCCTCCTCCTCCTCCGGCGAGTCACCTAGGCACTCCGCCTCCTCCGCCTCCTCCTCCTCCTCCTCCTCCTCCGGTGAGTGATCAGGGAACTCCGCCTCCTGCTCTGGCGCGTGCGGGCGGCACTCCACCTCCTTCTCTGCCTGCTCCGGCACGTCCGAGCAACCCACCTCTTCCTCCGCCTCGTCACCAATAGCGGAACACAGACGCCGCTGCTCCGGCTGCTCTGGCATGTCGGACCACTCCGCCTCCTTCTACTACTTGTCAGAAGCAACGGAAGAGAGCCACCGCCGCTCCGACGTCTAGCAGTACAGCCAGAGGCAGGAGGCAATACAGATTCGGTACATCTCTCAAGCCTATAGAGAAGTTACCATACGAGATGACCGTGGAGGAAAACGTGAATATTGTTCAAACCGAAGTGAAGGACATCTTTGAAACGGTAAGAGCTAAGAAACATCCACCTCCGGAGGAGAAGATGGATCCGGTGAAAGTGAAGCGCACTCTCAAGAACCTGAAGTGACCACCGCCGCCTTCGACGGTTAACAACCATATTTGCTATCTTAAAAAGACATTGGAAGAAGCGCGCCAGTCGAGAAGTACTTCAACTGACAAAAGGTTAAAAGAACAAAGAAGTGGGAAGAAAATTCCCCAGCTCAGAGAACAGGAGAACCAATCATTCCCCCCACTCAAGGTGTCTAGCGATATGGTCGCAAATCAGCCGCTGTTGCCCGGTTTCACTATTGGTGATTACCTGGCCGACGATGTACATTTTGAAACAATGGAGGTGGAGGAATTCCAATACCATTACGGGAAGCCTCTTGTCAAAGATACTCTTGCGCTAACAACTATGATGTGAAGGTTCCATGACTGGTACATGAAAACTAGCAGCGAGTCTAGGAAGGATGCTTTGTCGATGATGATTAAAGAGGACCGCGACTTCATTGGCCAAGAAGTGTTAGCTGTTGATTTTGACGAGTTTTGCCAGTTCTACAATCAAAAGGCCCTCGATAAATCACTTGTGGCTTGCTACTATCTGTAAGTACTACTTTCTGCAATTAAGTCTCTATATATAGCTCAGCTCTTTCATTGCATGTATATATAATTATCCTCACTATATTATGCAGATTGAAGATCGTCGAATGCAGAAAAACACAAATCTATGACATTGGGTTCATTAACCCAAATGTCATACATGAATACACGGTCAAACACAAAGCCAAAGAGATCGAGGACAACTTGCTCAAATTGTTGCTCAAAAATCAAACCAAAGATAAAATACTCTTTCCTTACAACTTCAAGTGAGTGTTACTGTCTTGTGCATATTCGGTTTCCCTTATTACTCGAGGTTATAGTCATGTAACTGATGAGTTGTGCATGCGTGCCCATGTTCCACTTTATTGTCCTAGTGATTAAGCTTGAGAAGGAAGAAGTAACCGTCTTAGACTCGAGACTAAAAGATCCCTAGGACTATGCGGACATGACTCGAATGCTCCAGAAGTAAGTTCAATCGATCATTATCGAACCATATTGGCAACTTAGATCATTTCCTGATATCAAGTAATTATTTTCTTTGTCTGACAGTGTTTGGAAAGAGTTCACCACAATTTCTCCGGGACTGCCGACCGAGCTTACATTTAAAGTCCTGAAAGTAAGTACTACTACCTAGTTCTGTGCATCTCCCATTGATTGTAACTAGTTTAATCAATAACATTTAGCATGCTTGCTTATCAGTTTGATTGACCTCTGTTTCTCGTAAAGTGCTGGTGGTAGGAACAGGGAAATGATTTATGTGGATACTATGTTTGCGAGTTCATCTACAACGAGACGTCCAGGAATAAGAGGGGCTACTCTGAAAAACAATATCAAGTGCGTAAGCAAAAATATTCACAATTGTATTTTATTACCTTCATTTGTGTTGAGTTTCATTCATACACATGTATTGACCCTCTTCTTTGATTTAGATCTGGTAGCTGCGGGAAGAGCTCCTACCACATGATCGCATAAAAGCAATTCCAGAGTAATTGGCGGGAATATTTCTTGATCACATCATCAATAAAGCCGGAGAATACCATGTGGCACTTTACTTTAGATGTTAGGGATTGTAATAGATCTTATATTGTATATATGTAGCTAGTAGCAGCGGATAGATATACGAAAACTTGTTGTTCGACCAATCTCTCGGAGAAGGAGAGGTCGATCACTTATCTCTGTAAAGGTTCATCACGATCTTCTGTAGTTATAATGGTTTCCTTCATTTTCTTGCTAGCTAGAGTGTCGAGTCCTCTCTATACGTATAGTGCGTACCATCGACCAAGCACAGAGATAAGAGAGGTAACTTCTCTCTATTAGCTACCTAACAAAATATATGAAACCCCTAATTAA
>NC_041385.1:766363392-766404367 GCF_002162155.2 Triticum dicoccoides
AAATCCCAGCCTCTGATCTGCTGACGCGTGGATGCCTTTTGGTCCCGATTGGTGTTACCAACCGGGACTAAAGGCCCTCCTGCCTGGGCAAGCCGCAGCAGCCACGTGGAGCCCCATCTGTCCCGGTTCGTGAGTGAACCGGGACTAAAGGTCATGGGCTTTAGTACCGACCCTTTAGTCCTGAATCCAGAACAGGGACAAATGGGCATCTGGAATCGGGACAGATGGGCCTTTTTCTACTAGTGCAGGGAGTGCATTGGCACATAGAAGACCTCGAGTGTTGTTGACACGACGGGTTTCATCGGCCTAGATAGGGAGATTGAGTAGAGGTTGGCACCATTGGGAGCAGCGGTAGCGACTTTCGTGGTGCTACTGGGAGCGGGGTAGGTCTTCTTCTTGCACTTGCCCTTTGGCCCTGGTCGTCTTGACGGTGGCAAGGTGCTCGTCCTCGATGGTTGTGAAGGCAGTGAGGACGTGTGAGCGTCGGCACCATAGGCCGCGTTCTGGACCTCACAGTAGGAGGTTGAGCTGTGAGTGAGTTGAAAGAAAGGAATAAGTACAGAAGTAGTTGTTGATGGAGGGATGTAACCAGGCGAGTGGAAACCTTGAGAGTGGGGAAGACCTTGACGATTGGCCAGTGAAGTCAATCTGCAGGCATAGCTGCCGTGGTTAGTGTTGTGACCAAGAAATAAAGATGATATGCCACTCTAACAACAATTCTGAAAGAAAGAAAGAAAGAAAGAGAAAGAAAGAAACAAAATGGTGTAGGGCGATCTATGTGTTAAACCCTAAACCCATCAGTCAATCCTAGCACCACACATCATAAATCAGACTCATAACATAATCAGCAGTTAGCCCAGCTGGTTAGTAATTATATGATGAGCTCCACCTGAATGCAAAGCAATTCATTTTAGATGACAAAAAAAATTAGTGAAGAGAATGAGAGAAGCACCCAACCCTCCATGAGCCCATGCAGTCTATAGCATCCTCGTTCAGAAAAGGAAAAATAAATTACTATACTTTGGTCTTTGATCTGAACTGTACAAGCTAGGCATGCAAGCAGCAAGTGCAGAGGAATCAGTGGTGTGCAATTGCAAATCTAGCATGCATATAGAAGATATGGAGGCTTCCTATTTCAACAATCATCAATCAACAATCAACGACATGTTTCTCTAGGTACAATGTGCAGATGCAAGCAGACATGAGGGAGATTCAGTTTTCTCACATTTAATCAATCTGACCTCTCTTTTGCTCAAGTTTTAGTTTTATATGGTGCATCAAGCAAGGAGATGAATAAGAAAATGAACAGTGGGTAAGGGGAGAGAAATATACTTGGATTTTTCCATGGCGGTGGTCAGCACTAGGTTCAGAGCAGCAGCGGCCCGGGATGATGCAAACGGAGCGATGGTCTTCTAGGTGGTGTGCCTGCTAAAAGGAGATGGTCATTTTTTTGCAGGAAAAGGACATGGCCAGTTGACAATGCCAATGTGTAGTCAACTAAGAAACATTCTTGCATCTTCATCTATTGGCAGGTCAATATTTACGTGCCAACACACAAGCTTATAAAATAGTATTTGTCGATGCAAACCAGAACCAATTGGGTTGTTTTCTGAAAATCGGCACTACACGGACAATAAATACTTGAGAGTTGAAAGAAGTACCATGGCACTTGTTGACAGAAAGAAAAACAGACATTTGTATGTACACAACAAGCTATGTTTTATCTGTTTTCATTTATCCGTCAAAACTCACGAGCAAGATCTCGGGGATAAAGAAGAACCTCATGGAAGAAAGAAACAAGACCTCTAGAAAATAGGTACTACCTCAGTCTCAAAATATAAGACATTCCTTTGGCGTAGGGACGGGGGGAGTAGCAATCAAACTAAACATTGCTATCTACATGTATCAATGAAGCCTCTCCAGATTTCACTCATAAGAAATTAAAACACACAGAGTTGAGAAGATGTTGATACATGCAGTAGAAACTAAAGCCAAGACATTGAAGATTCATGGAATAAACTGAAAATCCAAGCAAATTTTGATTTTGATTTTTAGGCATGCACATATATACAAATTGAAGGACCAAACCTGCAGTGTTCTGTATCCTATACGTATGTACAATTCGCAGATGCATGTGAGCTAGCTTCCTCCCACCCATGAAACTTGAAGGACCAAACATGCAGTGATACATACAGTAGAAACTGAAACTTGCAGTGATGTTAATCAATTAAGACATTCAACCAAATCGAAGAAACTAGAGCAAAAGTGACAAGCAAAGAAAATTGAACAAGAAACTAGAGTAGTAAGTGTTCCCTCCCTCCCACGCTCCCTTAGCACAAGTAAGAAACACCAAACCAAAGCAGCATCTCTTGGGTTGGATACCTCTTCATAAAATGCATAGATGGATTTGCACTCCACGAAATGGAGAGGGAAAATATAATGTCGTTGTACTACTGCTCACAGTAGCAACAACAATTGTTGTACTCACAGTTTGAATAAACTAGATAGACATCCATCCACTACATTAAAGTTAGGGTTGTCAAAGATGTCCGGTATCATCCATTTTATCTGCCCAAATCAGCGACACATTACTTTATCACTGGTGACTACAAAAACACAATTATTCACAAAAGAATTATTGACCAAATACAAAGTTTGCACACCGAGTTAGCTAAGATAGCACTACCACTTGATAGGCACAAGGATCCAGCCTAAGCATTATCAACTATATACCCCAAAATAAGTTGTTGCTAACCAGAACAAGCTGGCTTGTCGATGCAAACCAGAACACAAACTTCTAAAATACATAGCATTTGTCGATGCAGACCAGAACTAGTTGGGTTGTTTCCTGAAAATCGATGTTACACAGGCAATTCAAACTAGAGAGTTGAAAGTGACACCATGGCCCTTGTTGAAAGAATGAAAACCAGGCATTTATATGTACACAACAAGTCATCTTTTATCTGTTTTTATTTATCAATCAAAAATCATGAGCTAGCAAACTAAATAAGCCTCTGCAGATTTCACATTCATAAGAAAATAGAACACACAAAGCTGAGAAAAGATGTTGATGCATTAGTAAAAATTGAAGCGGAAAAGAAAAATGTGTGGATTCATGGAATAAACAACCAGATTTTAATTTTGATGTTGGGCATGCACGCATCTCTTTTTATTTATCTGTCAAAACTCGTCAGCAAGATCTCCGGGATAAAGAAACACCTCATGGAAGAAAGAAACAAGACCTCCATAAAATAGGTACTACCTCAGTCTCAAAATGTAAAACAATTTTTGGTCTGGACAAAAAAATGTCTTATATTTTGAAATGTAGGGAGTAGCAAGCAAAGTAAGCATTGCCATCTACTCGTATCAATGAAGCCTCTGCTGATTTTATTCATAAGAAACTAAAACACGGAGAGGAGAGAATATGTTGATACATACAAAGAAACTTACGCAAAAAGATGTTGCAGATTCATGGAATAAACTGAACATCCAAGCAAATTTTAATTTTGATTTCGGGCATGCACATTAGCATATATATACAAATTGAAGGACCAAACTTGCAGTGATGTGTATCTTGTAGGTGCCAATTTGCAGATGCATATCCTGACCTCTCCACTCATCTCATCTCCGTTATTGCCAGACCATGACCAAACAATCAATGATGTGTATCTAGAATTGCAAATTTTTGGCATGCACATATGTTTACAAATTGAAGGAACAAACTTCGAGTGATGCAAGTAAATCTACAAAATAACCAAACTTCAACGACCCCGCTTCAAGTGAGTTTCTACACCTTGAAATATATCGGTACATGAGAACAATACCTCACCGACATACATAGAGCATATACATGAATTTCGTATTCTGTCATAAGCATATTCCATAGTGAATACTACACATAATGACTAAGAACAATGAGCACAATCTCTAACACCATGGTCAGAGCATCAAACAAGAGTCTCTATTCAACTGACATAGCAATTTCAAGCATCCGTGCGGTCATTACTATTGCATAATAAAAACAATAAGATGAACCTCTATGATGATTGTTGGATGCGTTACATAT
Source organism: Triticum dicoccoides (assembly GCF_002162155.2). Lineage (NCBI taxonomy): Eukaryota > Viridiplantae > Streptophyta > Magnoliopsida > Poales > Poaceae > Triticum > Triticum dicoccoides. The sequence goes on from NC_041385.1 coordinate 766,367,459, forward strand.
ACACTGATTAACCATGCACTAAATTGCACACACGCGCGCGCAAGTACAACCCATCTCATAGTGTCAAGAAAGATGCAGTTTTTTCTTGAGTTCAAATCTCTGTTGATTCTACAACCCATCAGTTTTGGAGGCTTCATGTTTCAACAATCAAGAGCATGTATAATATGACTAATGGATTTTCACTATACCATCAACAATTGAATTCTGCAGCACTGCTTCAACAACCAACAAGAATCACTCTCTAACGGTGGGTTCAGCAGAAGATGTGCCTGACTCACAAACAACTAACAAGAATCACTCAACAACCAACAGTCAATAATCGATTTTTTTTAGATAAAAGGCATACGCACGACTTTATAAATAAAGCCACACGACAGAGTACCAAACAGACCGCACACACTCGAACCACGCAACCACACCAGACGGTCAGCAGCACTAATTTGTCCCTGCTTCAACAACCAACAAGAACCGCAGTTTCCCTTCTTGGAACTCCATTGTGAGTGGTGAATCGGGATAAAAAAGGGAAATTTTTGCATCACCGGAACAAAATGGAAGGGGAGGGAGGGAATGGGGTTTGAGGGGTTACCATCTAGGGCACCGTAGAGGATGCTACATCGTTGTTGGTGATGAATACGAGCATGAGCGGAGGTGCAGGAGCCGCGCCGGTGAACCGCGTCAGCTAGGGTTCGGAGCTAGGAGGCATCCCCGGCCGTCGTCACTAGCAGCTGCGAGGTTGGTCAAGTTGGTTTGCAAAACATAGTAGGTAATATATCAAAACAGCTCTACCATTGTGTTGCAAATTGAACATGCATAACTGAAACTTCAGGACCAACAACAGGAACAGCTAGTGGCTTTGATCGCTGCTTCAACACGCACACTCGTCGCTACACCATTAGATCGCTCCATTGTATGCATACAGGAAACTCAAATGGCTTTGATCTGCTCGTCTGTTGTCCTCGATGCCCTCGGGTCGGAGTTTGACGACTACACGTACATCCCGGCGAACGGCACGCAGGGAGGCATCCTGCTCGCATGGAAGAGCAGGGTTGTGTCCATCACAGACCCCCCGTTCACCACAAACACCCTCACGGCTAGGGTGGTCACGGGCATCGGCATGCCTTGGTAGATGTCCATCGTATACAGTCCCCAAGAGGACGAAGACAAGATCACCTTTCTACAGGAGATCCGCGATATACCAGCGGACTGCCCTGGGTTGTGGATGCTTTGCGGTGACTTCAACCTGATCCTACACGATGAAGACAAGAACAACGGCAACTTGAATCGCCGCATGATGGCAAGGTTCCATCGCCTCGTCAATGACCTCGCGCTCAAGGAGGTATACCTCAATGGAGGACGATTCATGTGGTCCAACGAGCAAACTCCGCCCACCCTCGTACACCTGGACCGCGTGTTTTGCACCGTTGACTGGGAGGACACGCATGGGGACTGCCACTTAAGATGCCTCGCTTCCGTCGTGTCTACTCATTTCCTGCTCCTCCTCGACTGCGCGCCCATGCACGTGGCGCATCGGAGGTTACATTTTGAGGACTGTCGGGGGGATGAACTCCAGGTAGGCAACGGAACCCGGATCCTTTTCAAAAACAACGGGGCCAACATCGCCCCTCAAGCGAGCTCACGCTTGGCCGGGTCGCTCGACCCGGCCAAGCCCCTCGACCCGGCCGAACTCTCCAACCCGGCCAAGATCCTCGACTCGGCCATAACAACCATCTCAAGACAGCCGAACCCGACACACCAAGACTTCCCCAACAAGGCAACTCTTCCCTTGGCGTGTTCCTCAACCCAGCCACGTGTCAGCCCCCGTCCCATCCAGGCCGTACGATGGGATGAGTCTTCATCCACTGATGACCGAGGCAACAGTGCCTATCCCATGACTCTGGTCAGCCGGACGTGGCAACAGTGCCCCTCACCTACCCGCTGACCAGGCCCGGCGTGGCAACAGTGCCCTTATACGTCTCCAACATATCTATAATTTTTTATTATTCCATGCTATTTTATTATCTGTTTTGAATGATTATGGGCTTTATTATACACTTTTATATTACTTTTGGGACTAACCTATTAACCGGAGGCCCAGCCCATATTGCTGTTTTATTGCCTGTTTTAGTATTTCGAAGGAAAGGAATATCAAACGGAGTCCAAACGGAATGAAACCTTCGGCATCGTGATTTTTTGGAAGATTATCATCCTGGAGGCTTTGAGAGGAAGTTAGAAGATCCTCGAGGAGCCCAAGAGATAGGGGGCGCCCCCCCCTATAGGGTGTGGCCCCCTGTCTCGTGGACCCCTCGAGCACCCCCCGGCCGACTTCTTTCGCCTATATATGCATACGTACCCTAAAACCATCGAATATCAAGATAGATCGGGAGTTCCGACGCCGCAAGCCTCTGTAGCCACCAAAAAACCTCTCGGGATCCCTTCTCGGCACCCTGCCGGAGGGGGGATCCTTCACCGGTGGCCATCTTCATCATCCCGGTGCTCTCCATGATGAGGGGGGAGTAGTTCACCCTCGGGACTGAGGGTATGTACCAGTAGCTATGTGTTTGATTTCTCTCTCTCTCGTGTTCTCTCTCGTGTTCCATCTATGGCACGGTCTTGATGTATCCCGAGCTTTGCTATTGTAGTTGGATCTTATGATGTTTCTCCCCCTCTACTCTCTTGTGATGAATTGAGTTTCCCCTTTGAAGTTATCTTATTAGATTGAGTCTTTTATGAGAACACTTGATGTATGTCTTGCCGTGCTTATATGTGGTGACAATGGGATATCATGTGCCTCTTGATGTATGTTTTGGTGACCAACTTGCGGGTTCCGCCCATGAACCTATGCATAGGGGTTGGCACACGTTCTTGACTCTCCGGTAGAAACTTTGGGGCACTCTTTGAAGTACTTTGTGTTGGTTGGATGAATCTGGGATTGTGTGATGCATATCGTATAATCATGCTCACGGATACTTGAGGTGACAATGGAGTATCTAGGTGACATTAGGGTTTTGGTTGATTTGTGTCTTAAGGTGTTATTCTAGTATGAACTCTTTAATAGATCGATCCGGAAGAATAACTTTGAGGTGGTTTCGTACCCTACCATAATCTCTACGTTTGTTCTCCGTTATTAGTTGCTTTGCAGTGACTCTTTGTTGGATGTTGAGGGATTGTTATATAATCTATCTATGTTATTAGTGTTGAGAGAACTTGCACTAGTGAAAGTATGAACCCTAGGCCTTGTTTCCTATCATTGCAATACCGTTTACGCTCACGTTTATCATTAGTTACCTTGCTGTTTTTATTATTTCAGATTACAAAAACCTATATCTACCATCCATATTGCACTTGTATCACCATCTCTTCGCCAAACTAGTGCACCTATAAAAATTACCATTGTATTGGGTGTGTTGGGGACACAAGAGACTCTTTGTTATTTGGTTGCAGGGTTGTTTGAGAGAGACCATCTTCATCCTACGCCTCCTACGGATTGATAAACCTTAGGTCATCCACTTGAGAGAAATTTGCTACTGTCCTACAAACCTGTGCACTTGTAGGCCCAACAACGTCTACAAGAAGAAGGTTGTGTAGTAGTCATCATGCCCCCGTTGTTGCTGCATACACCAGCAAGCGGCGATCTGACAGAGCGCCATTGTACCCAACTCAACCCGACCACTCCCTTGCGATCGACAAGACGGCACACAGTGCCCCTAAGCAAGCGGGGGCCGCGCCTAGGACAATCCGGTGAACCACTGGCACCCGGCGGGTCCCAGCTCTGGGTTCCCAGACAGTGACAACACGGCCCTACGGACTTGTAACATTACCATTGTACCCCTAGGAGTTGGCCTATAAAACCCCCCAGGAGCCTTCATGCATACAAGCAAGCACACAGGAAATAGCCAACCGATTAGCAGAACACACACGAGGAAGAGGAGCAGCCTAAGCCTTGGCCAACCTCCCGCCTTCCTCCAAACAGCTCTAGGAGCAACTCTGTATTGTCATCAACTACACTCGGTAGGACTAGGGGTGTTATCTCTCCGGAGAACCCCGAACCTGGGTATGTCTTGCGTCCCGTGCTCGCTCATGCCGACCTCGCCTCTGGAGCCCACCAGTGCCCTCGAGCCTCCTCCTCTCTTTAGCCATCCCATGGCATCTGTCGTGCGCCGACCACGATAGTTGGCGCCCACCGTGGGGCAGCTCGAGGTCCTGGCCGGGAGCATGCTTCAGACGAGGCTCCTCTCCGACTCCGACAAGCCCGTCATGCTGGCGGACGACGTCATCGGCGCGCTCGCTGCCTCCTTCGCCGCACTGTGCGTCTCTGATGTGCCTTCGTCCGGCGAGTACCCCAGCGAGGTACTTGACTTTTCCAACTCCCCTCTCTCCCTCAGCGGTAGCGCACCCGCTGGGGCAATGGACATCCACGTGGAAGTCTTCGTCACCGGCACTGACACCTCCTCCTTGTCGAGCGCGGCGAGGAAGGCCGCCGAAGCTAAGGCCGCAGCAGGTCGGGCCGCCTCCCCCAACCCGTTGCGCGCCATGATGAAGAGCCTTCGCGTCCCTATCAACACCGACATCGACGCCTCCAACGTCGCCGAGGCCCGGGATCAGCTCGAGGAGGACCGCCAGCACCTGCTGGACCTGATCGAGACGCTCGCCGCCACGTAGCGTCGCCTGGATTCCGGTCAGCTGGAGTGCAACCCCGCCTATGGCTTCATGCCTACCACGGCCGAGCCAAGCCGGGTATCCTATGTGCGAGCCCGGGGTGGCGCAATCGGCCGCTCCTTCGCTGCCATCCCTCCCGTCTATGAGACTCCCGTGAAGAACATGTGCGCTACCTAGGCGGCCGCAGTCGGCCTGGATCAGCTCACGGGCGAGGAGCTGAGGGATCGCCTGAAGCGGATGAACGACATCCGGGACTCGGCTAACACGCAGTAGACCGCCTTGACCAACTCGCCAAGCTGGCGGGATCCAGCTCCGCCCGCGTTGGCGAACCCGGCGATCGTCAGCACACGGCGTCCTCCCCACCCAGCGAGGCACAATCTGGCTGCACCTGGACCCGGCGCGACCCCGCCCCTACGACCGCCGGCGGCTTCGGTGACCAACCCTGGAAACCTGGCGCAGACCTGACCGACCCGGCCAGCGTCCGGCTCCAACCGACCCGGCCCCCTATGGCCCGGTCGCCAGCACACTCGGCGCACGTGCCATTGACGACACCCACACTCGCCACTGCCTCGACCGGCTTGCTTTCTCCCTGGAGGTGGAGGAGAGCGGCGCCATCGGGCCAGCGAGTTTCAGTCCGAGCATCTGGGAGGAGCCCTTTCCCAAAGGGTTCACGCTCCCCCATGACACCCCCAAGTACAACGGAACCGTGAAGCCGGAGGACTGGCACACCGACTACAGCGCCTCCATCGGCATCACAGGCAGCAACCACCGACTCGCCATGCGCTATGCGCCGCTCATGCTCCAAGGGTTGGCCCGCACCTGGTTGAACAGCCTGCTGGTGGGCAGCGTCAACACGTGGCTCGACTTCGAGCAGGCTTTTGTCCGCAACTTCACAGGGACCTACCAGCGACCCGGCCGCCCCAGCCAGCTCGCCATGTGCGTGCTGGGGCCGACAGAAACCGACAGCGAGTACCTCGCGCAATGGACCGAGATCCGGAACAGCTATGAGGGCGTCCACGCAGCCCAAGCAATCCAGTATTTCGTCAACGGGTGCCGGGATGGCACCCTCTTGAAGCACAAGTTCTTACACTCCAAGCCAGCCACCATGGCCGCGCTCATGGTGATGGCGGACAAGTACGCCAACGCCGACTCCGCCATGAAGATCCAGGTGGCATTGGATGAAGCCGGCAAAGCAAAGCCGGTTCCCCCTCCGAAGCCGATCGGCGAAGGCAGGCGGCAGCAGCACAACCAGCAGAACAACAAGCGCAAGGCTGACCAGCCGGCTCAGTGCTACGACAACCGGCTCGTCGTGGCCATCGAGCCCGCGACCGACCCGGCAGCCAAGCACCGGCAGACCGGCAAGATGGCGTGGCAACCCGCCATGAGCTTCGAAGAGATGCTCGACGCCCCTGCAAGCACCACAGCGGTGCAAGGCCGTCCGTGCACACGCTTCGGCAGTGCTCCATCACCAAGCGCATAATGAGGGGCAACTTTCCTCCAACTTCGGCTCCGGGAGCGGGTCAGCTGCCTCCGCCTCCTCCACCGCCCCCTGCTGGCGGCACGGTGCGCGACAATGTCTACCCGAACCAGAACGTGGCCTATGTCATCTTCACCAGCCTCGGCGACGACAAGCGAAGCGAGCGTCTCCTTCGGTAGGAGGTGAACACCGTCGTCTCGGCCAAGCCAAAGTACATGCACTGGTCGTAGCGCCCGGTCACATGGACCCGGGAAGATCACCCGGCTGTCATGCCAAATCCGGGTGGCTACGCCCTCGTCCTCAACCCCACCATCGTCGCACATCGGTGCATGTGCAAGTTCTCCCGAGTCCTCATCAATGGTGGCAGCAGCATGAACATCCTCTACCGCAACACCATGAGCAAGCTCGGTCTCAAGGTCAAAGACCTGGAGCCGACCCGGAAGATCTTCCACGGCATTGTTCCCGGCCTCTCCTACTCTCCGATTGGCCGGTGAGGGAGTCCTGGATTAGGGGGTATCCGGACAGCCGGACTATATGCTTTGGCCGGACTGTTGGACTATGAAGATACAAGATTGAATACCTCGTCCCGTGTCCGGATGGGACTCTCCTTTGCGTAGAAGCCAAGCTTGGCGATTCGGATATGTAGATCTCCTTCTCTGTAACCGACCCTGTGTAACCCTAGCCCCCTCCTGTGTCTATATAAACCGGAGGGTTTAGTCTGTAGGACAACAACAATCATAATCATAGGCTAGCTTCTAGGGTTTAGCCTCTACGATCTCGCGGTAGATCAACTCTTGTAATAATCATATCATCAAGATCAATCAAGCAGGAAGTTGGGTATTACCTCCATCAAGAGGGCCCGAACCTGGGTAAACATCGTGTACCCAGTCTCCTGTTACCATTAGCCTTAGGCGCACAGTTCGGGACCCCCTACCCGAGATCGGCCAGTTTTGACACCGACATTGGTGCTTTCATTGAGAGTTCCACTGTGTCGTCGCGATAAGGTTGGATGGCTCACCTTGTTGTCAAGGACAACATCACCTCTGGAGGAACCCTGGCTATAGGCCAGACCCTCCAGCTGGGCGGCTTTGTTATGACCGCCCATTCGGCCTCCACGCCGACAATGACTTCTCAGGTCGTCAAGAACAGCCTCCACGCTAGCTCGGAATTCGCCGAGCAGATGGATCCAATAGATCTCTCCTCCCTGAACGAGCTCTTGGATTGCATCGCCGCCCTGGGAGTCGCAACGGACTGATGACCCACAAGTGTAGGGGATCAATCGTAGTCCTTTCGATAAGTAAGAGTGTCGAACCCAACGAGGAGCAGAAGGAAATGATAAGCGGTTTTCAGTAAGGTTTTCTCTGCAGGCACTGAAATTGTAGGTGATAGATAGTTTTGTGATAAGATAAATGGTAACGAGTAACAAGTAAATAAAGTGCAGCAAAGTGGCCCAATCCTTTATGTAGCAAAGGATAAGCCTGGAAAATTTCTAACAATGAGAAAGGAGCTATCGAGGACACATGGGAATTATCGTCAAGCTAGTTTTCATCACGTTCATATGATTCGCGTTCGGTACTTTGATAATTTGATATGTGGGTGGACCGATACTTGGGTACTTCCCTTACTTGGACAAGCATCCCACTTATGATTAACCCCTATTGCAAGCGTTCGCAACTACAAAAGAAGTATTAAGGTAAACCTAACCACAACATTAAACATATGGATCCATATCAGCCCCTAACGAAGCAACGCATAAACTAGGGTTTAAGCTTCTGTCACTCTAGCAACCCATCATCTACTTATTACTTGCCCATGCCTTCCTCTAGGCCCAAATAATGATGAAGTGTCATGTAGTTGACATTCACATAAAACTACTAGAGGAAAAGACAACATACATCTCATCAAAATATCGAACGAATACCAAATTCACATGGCTACTAATAGCAAGACTTCACCCATGTCCTCAGGAACAAACGTAACAACTCACAAAGCATATTCATTTTCATGATCAGAGGAGTAATAATATGCATAAAGGATCTGAACATATGATCTTCCACCAAGTAAACCAATTAGCATCAACTACAAGGAGTAATCAACACTACTAGCAACCCACAGGTACCAATTTGTGGTTTTGATACAAGATTGGATACAAGAGATGAACTAGGGTTTTTAGAGGAGATGGTGCTGGTGAAGATGTTGATGGAGATTGACCCCCTCCCGATGAGAGGATCGTTGGTGATGACGTTGGTGATGATTTCCCCCACCCGGAGGGAAGTGTCCCCGGCAGAACAGCTCCGCCAGAGCCCTAGATTGGTTCCGCCAAGGTTCCGCCTCGTGGCGGCGGAGTTTCGTCCCGTAAGCTTGCCCCCGATTTTTTCCAGGGTAAAAGCGATGATATAGCAGAAGATGGACACCGGAGGCCTACGAGGGGGCCCAGGAGGTAGGGGGCGCCCTATAGGGGGGGGGTTGTCTCCTGGACAGTGTGTGGGCCCCCTGATGTTTTTCTTTCACTCAAAAATTCTTATTAATTCCAAAAAGTTGTTTCATGGAGTTTCAGGACTTTTGGAGCTGTGCAGAATAGGTTTCCAACGTTTGCTCCTTTTCTAGCCAGAATTCCAGCTGCCGGCATTCCCCCTCTTCATGATAAACCTTGTAAAATAATAGAGAATAGCCATAAGTATCGAGATACAATGTGTAATAACAGCCCATAATGCAATAAATATTGATATAAAAGCATGATGCAAAATGGACGCATCAACTCCCCCAAGCTTAGACCTCGCTTGTCCTCAAGCGGAAGCCGAAATCGAAAAATATGACCACATGTTTAGTGATAGAGTTGTCGATAAAATTAAAATACGGACATGAGGGCATCATGATCATTCTTATAACAGCAACATATATAGATTTCATCATATGATTCTTATGCTCAAGTAACAATCAATTCAAAATGTCAAGTATGGTTCAAAAACTTCATTGAGAACTAACAAACTATAATCTCAGTCATTGAAGCAATTGCAATTTATCGTAAAACCAGAAAAATTCAACAATAGAGCTTTTCAGCAAGTTCGCATACTCAACTATCTTGTAGTCTTCTGTAATTGCTAACACTCACGCAATACTTGTGGTTATGGAGTTTCAGCCGGACACTGAGAAAGATAGGGGTTATTGTATTGCCTCCCAACGTATTCACCTTTAGGTGATGTCAACAATAATAGCCCATGCTAACTAGCATCCAGTTGGATATATATATCATGATCTTTCAAACATGAGGGGCTTGCCAAAGGAAAAAATGAAAAAGGGAAAGGTGAGGATCACCTTGACTCAAGCGTAAAGTAAAAACATAAAGTAAAAGATAGCCCCTTCGTGGAGGGAAGCAGAGGTTGTCATGTGCGTTTAGGGCTGATGCACAAAATCTTAATGCAAAAGAACGTCACTTTATATTGCCCCTTGTATGTGGACCTTTATTATGTAGTCTGTCGCTTTTATTACTTCCACAACAAGTTCGTACAATGCTTATTTTCTCTGCACTAATAAGTCATACATATTTAGATAGCAATTTTTATTGCTTTCAACATGACAACTTACTTGAAGGATCTTACTCAATCCATAGGTAGGTATGGTGGACTCTCATGGCAAAACTGGGTTTAAGGATATTTGGAAGCACAAGTAGTATCTCTACTTGGTGCAAGGAATTTGGCTAGCATGAGGGAGTAAGGCAAGCTCAACATGTTTGGAAGGTCAATGACAATATACTTTAACTGAGATGCCGGAAAACATAAACCATTACGTTGTCTTCCTTGTCCAACGTCAACTCTTTTAGCATGTCATACTTAATGAGTGCTCCCAATTATAAAAGGTGCCCAACATAATATATTTATATGTGAACCACTCTTTCCTTATCACTTCCTATTAATTGCAATGATGATCAAAGCTAAGTTTATCAACTCTCAACATTTTTTATGCCTCATACTTTCTATATGTGAAGTTATCACTATCCATAAGATCAATATGAACTCTTTTATTCTTTCTACTTTCTCAATATCATAGCAACATAGAAAAGCCCTTGACTCAACACTAAAATTTATTATAGATAGCTCACGGACTTGATTACATAAAGAGATCACAAAGCAAAACTCAAACTACTTGATATCAAAACTTCAATCTACTAAATAAAGAAACTACTAAAAGGATCGAACTAAATAAAGCGGTAAAGATAGGAGTGTGATGGTGATACGATACCGGGGCACCTCCCCCAAGCTTGGCAGTTGCCAAGGGGAGTGCCCATACCCATGTGATTATGTCCTCGGAGGTGATGGAGGTGGTGATGATGACGGTGGATAATCGCACATCGAGCGTAAAAGCTCCTCCAACTTGCGGATAATGCCCTTGAGTCCGACGATATGATCCTTCAACAGAATATTCTCCTGTGTAAGATACTTGTTCTGTATGCGAGCTAACTCAATCATCTTGAAAGCTTCGATCTCTGTTGGAGCGAAAAGGTTAGGTAAAGGTTGAGAGATGTCTTCTTCTTTCACCGTTGGAGCTTGAACCTCCATGGCCTTCTTGATCCCTTCATCCTTGTTGATCTCTTCTTGTTCTTCTCTTTTCATCTCTATCTTCAATAGCCAAGCATCCTTGTCTTCGTTGTTGGAGGAGGGTGAAGTCATGGTGCTCTAGATCTGCAACGAAAACAGCTCGAAACAAAAACAGGGGATATTTGCGTGATACAGTGGTCAAAACCTTCGGGAGTACATATAATGAATTTTTACCGACCAAAATACGTAACGTGTAAGAAAACGGAGTCCGGGAGACACACGAGGTGCCCACGAGACAGGGGGCGCACCCAGTAGGGGGGCACGCCCTCCACTCTCGTGGGAGCCTCGTGTCCCTTTCAGACTACTTCTTTCTTCCTAAAATTCTTAAATATTCCAAAACTGATAAAACTTGCCATTAGAGTTGTTTTGGAGTCGGTTTACTTACCGTACCACATACCTATACCTTTTCGGAGTGTGGAACATTCTAGAAAGTGTCCCTTATGTATTCCTCAGGGGATACAGTTTCGATAATATTACTTTCAACATTGATAGGATTGCCTGAAATATAATGTTTAATTCTTTGACCGTTTACCACCCTTGGACTTGTGCCTTTGAAGTTGTTGATTTTTATGGCACCAGAACAATAGACCTCCTCGATAACGTAAGGACCTTCCCATTTTGAGAGAAGTCTTCCTGCAAAAAATCTTAAACGAGAGTTGAATAATAATACATAATCTCCCACGTTAAACTCATGCTTTTGTATCCTCTTATCATGCCAGCGTTTTACTTTTTCTTTGAATAGCTTGGCATTCTCATACGATTGGGTTCTCCATTCATCCAGTGAGCTAATATCAAATAACCTCTTCTCACTAGCAAGTTTGAAGTCATAATTGAGCTCTTTAATAGCCCAATATGCCTTATGTTCAAGTTCAAGAGGTAAATGACACGCTTTTCCATAAACCATCTTATATGGAGACATACCCATAGGATTTTTGTATGTAGTTCTATAGGCCCATAATGCATCATCGAGTTTTTTTGGACCAATTCTTTCTAGATCTATTCACCGTAATTTGCAAAATTAATTTGAGCTCTCTATTGCTCAACTCTACTTGACCACTAGACTGCGGCTGCTAGGAAGATGCGATTCTATGATTGACATCATACTTTGCAAGCATCTTACGGAAGGCACCATGAATAAAATGTGAACCACCATCAGTCATAAGATATCTAGGGACTCCAAACCTCGGAAGAATAACTTCCTTAAGCATTTTAATAGAAGTTTTATGATTAGCACTACTAGTTGGAATAGCTTCTACCCACTTAGTAACGTAATCAGCAGCAACTAAAATATGTGTATAACCATTAGAGGCAGGAAAAGGTCTCATATAATCAAAGCCCCAAACATCAAATGGTTCAATAACAAGAGAATAATTCATAGGCATTTCTTGACGTCTACTAATGTTACCTATTCTTTGACATTCATCACAAGATAATACAAACTTACGAGCATCTTTGAAGAGAGTAGGCCAATAAAAACCAGATTGTAGTACCTTGTGTGCAGTTCTATATCCAGCGTGGTGTCCTCCATAGGATTCAGAGTGACACTTGCGTAGGATCTATTCATGTTCATTCTCAGGCACACAATGTCTAATAACACCATCTACTCCTTCTTTATAAGGGTGTGGATCATCCCAGAAGTAATGTCTTAAATCATAAACGAACTTTTTCTTTTGCTGGTATGTGAAACTAGGCGGTATAAATTTAGCAACAATGTAATTAGCATAATCAGCATACCAAGGAGCAGTACGAGAAGCATTAACGACCGCTAATTGTTCATCGGGAAAGCTATCATTAATAGGCAGTGGGTCATCAAGAACATTCTCTAACCTAGACAAGTTATCTGCAACGGGGTTCTCAGCTCCCTTTCTATCAATAATATGCAAGTCAAATTCTTGGAGCAAGAGAACCCATCTAATGAGTCTAGGCTTAGCATCTTTGTTTTCCATAAGATATTTAATAGCAGCATGATCAGTGTGAATAGTAACTTTGGAATCAACAATATAAGGTCTAAACTTATCACATGCAAACACAACTGCTAATAACTCTTTTTCGGTAGTAGCATAATTTCTCTTGGCAATATCAAGAGTCTTACTAGCATACTGGATAACATTAAATTTCTTATCGACTCTTTGCCCTAGAACAGCACCTACAACAAAATCACTAGCATTACACATAATTTCAAAAGGTAAATTCCAATCAAGTGGCTGAACAATAGGTGCAGTGATCAGAGCTTTCTTAAGTGTTTCAAATGCTTCTACACAATCATCATCAAAGACAAAAGGAATATCTTTTTGCAATAAATTAGTCAGAGGCCTAGAGATTTTAGAAAAGTCCTTAATGAACCTCCTCTAAAAACCGGCATGACCAAGGAAACTTCTTATACCTTTTATGTCCTTGGGACATGGCATCTTTTCAATAGAATCAACTTTGGCTTTATCAACTTCAATACCTCTCTCGGAGATCTTGTGCCCCAAGACAATGCCTTCATTAACCATAAAGTGACACTTTTCCCAATTTAGGATGAGACTAGTGTCTTCGCATCTCTGCAAAACCCGATCAAGGTTGCTCAAACAATCATCAAAATAGGATCCATAGACAGAGAAGTCATCCATGAATACCTCACAAATCTTTTCACAAAAATCAGAGAATATAGCCATCATACATCTTTGAAAGGTAGCAGGTGCATTACATAAACCAAAAGGCATACGTCTATAAGCAAAAGCACCAAAAGGGCAAGTAAAAGTAGTTTTAGATTGATCCTTCGCTGACACAGGTATCTGAGAGAAACCAGAATAACCATCTAGAAAGCAGAAATGTGTGTGTTTGGATAGTCTTTCTAGCATTTGATCAATAAAAGGTAAGGGGTAATGATCTTTCTTAGTAGCTTTATTTAACTTAAAGAAATCAATTACCATCCTATAACCTGTAATAATTCTTTGCGGGGTCAATTCATCTTTATCATTAGGAACAACGGTAATACCTACCTTTTTAGGGACACAATGGACAGGGCTTACCCATTCACTATCAGCAACGGGATAAATAATACCTGCCTCAAGGAGCTTTAATATCTCCTTTCTTACCACTTCCTTCATCTTGGGATTTAATCGTCTTTGAGGATCTCTAACTGGTTTGGCATCGTCCTCCAATGTAATTTTGTGTTGGCATAACGTGGGACTAATGCCCTTAAGATCATCCAGAGTATATCCAATAGCTGCTCAGTGCTTCTTCAGAGTTTTCAATAATCTTTCTTCTTCTTTCTCTGAAAGGTTAGCACTAATAATAACAGGATATATTTCTTTTTCATCAATATAAGCATACTTAAGATTGTCAGGTAAAGGTTTGAGTTCAAACACGGGATCACCCTTGGGTGGAGGGGGATCCCCAAGAATTTCAACGGGAAGGTTATGTTTCAGCATAGGTTCTTGTTTAAGGAACACTTCATCTATTTCCTCTCTTTCCTTCATAAACATATCGTTTTCATGATCTAGCAAGTATTGTTCTAACGGATCAGTTGGAGGAACAGCAATGGAAGCAAGACCAATAATTTCATCCTTACTAGGTGGTTCCCTTTCACGAGGTTGTCTACTAAACTTAGCAAAATTAAACTCATGAGACATACCATCTATGCCAACAGTGACAATATTCTTTTCACAATTAATCTTAGCACTAGCTGTATTCAAGAAGGGTCTACCAAAAATAATGGGACAAAAATCATCTTGTGGGGAACCAAGAACAAGGAAACCAGCAGGGTATTTAACCTTCCCACACAAAACTTCAACATCTCTAACAATCCCAAAGGGTTTAATGGTATCCCTATTAGCAATCTTAATAGTAACATCAATCTCTAATTCAATGGGTGCAATGTCATGCATAATTTCTTGATATAAAGAATAAGGTATATCACTAGCACTAGCACCCATATCACATAAGCCGTGATAACAATGATCTCCTATTTTAACAGAAATAACAGGCATGCCTACGACAGGTCTACGTGTCTTAGTATCTGTCCTAGCAATATTAGCAGACTCACCACAAAAAGAAATAACATGCCCATCTAAATCCTCATCCAAGAGATCTTTAACCATAGCAATACTAGGTTCAACATTAATTTGCTCAGGAGGTGTATAAGTCCTAGTATTACTCTTACGAATAGCAGTCGAAGCTTTAGCATGATCCTTTATCCTAACAGGAAAAGGAGGTTTTTCAACTTAAGCAGTAGGAACAATAGGATCACTATAGGTAATAGTCTTTTCTTCAAGTGTAATAGGTGCAACTACTTTCACTTCAACAGGAGGATTATATTTAAACCACTTCTCTTTAGGGCGATCAACGTGAGTAGCAAAAGATTCACAGAAAGTAGCTACTATCTCAGTGTCAAGTCAATATTTAGTGCTAAATCTACAAAAAGCATCGCTATCCATAAAAGATTTAACACAATCGAACTTAGGTGTCATACCTGACTCCTTACCATCGTCGGAACCCCTATCTTCAGAGTTGCGTTTAATTCTTTCCAATAAGTCCCATTTGAAAGCAATAGTCTTCAGCATATAAGAACCAGCATAGGAAGTATCGAGTAGGTTGCGATTATCAAGAGAAAGCCGAGCATAAAAGTTCTGAATAATCATTTCCCAAGAGAGCTCATGATTGGGGCATGAATATAACATTGACTTAAGCCTCCCACAAGCTTGAGTGATGCTTTCTCCTTCGCGAGGCCAGAAATTATATATGTAATTACGATCACGATGAACAAGATGCATAGGATAGAACTTCTGGTGAAACTCCAACTTCAATCGCTTATAATTCCAAGATCTCATATCATCACATAGCCTATACCATGTCAATGCATCTCCCTTCAAAGATAAAGGGAAGACCTTCCTTTTGACAACATCATCGGAATACCTGCAAGCTTAAATAATCCACAAACTTCATCCACAAAGATAAGGTGTAAATCGGGATGCAATGTTCCATCTCCTGCAAATGGATTAGCTAGCAGTTTCTCTATCATACACGAAGGGATCTCAAAGTAAATATTTTCATAAAGTTCAGTAGGTTGAGGAGAAACTCTTTGCTCTTCTGGTTGGGGTGAAGATACCCCAAACAAGCCCCTCAAAGGATTAATTTCCATAGTGACAAGTAACAGAAAATTTCAGCACACTATATAAATGTTCCCTTACCAAGTTCCACTCACCAAAAGCACTACACTTACCAGCAACGGCGCCAGAAAAGAGTCTTGATGACCCACAAGTGTAGGGGTTCAATCTTAGTCCTTTCGATAAGTAAGAGTGTCGAACCCAACGAGGAGCAGAAGGAAATGATAAGCGGTTTTCAGTAAGGTTTTCTCTGTAGGCACTGAAATTGTAGGTGATAGATATTTTTGTGATAAGATAAATGGTAACGAGTAACAAGTAAATAAAGTAAATAAAGTGCAGCAAAGTGGCCCAATCCTTTATGTAGCAAAGGAAAAGCCTGGACAATTTCTAACAATGAGAAAGGAGCTCCCGAGGACACATGGGAATTATCCTCAAGCTAGTTTTCATCGAGTTCATATGATTCGCGTTCGGTACTTTGATAATTTGATATGTGGGTGGACCGTTACTTGGGTACTGCCCTTACTTGGACAAGCATCCCACTTATGATTAACCCCTATTGCAAGAGCCCGCAACTACAAAAGAAGTATTAAGGTAAACCTAACCACAGCATTAAACATATGGATCCATATCAGCCCCTAGCAAAGCAACGCATGAACTAGGGTTTAAGCTTCTGTCACTCTAGCAACCCATCATCTAATTATTACTTCCCCATGCCTTCCTCTAGGCCCAAATAATGGTGAAGTGTCATGTAGTCGACGTTCACATAACACCACTAGAGGAAAAGACAACATACATCTCATCAAAATATCGAACGAATACCAAATTCACATGACTACTAATAGCAAGACTTCACCCATGTCCTCAGAAACAAACGTAACTACTCACAAATCATATTGATGTTCATGATCAGAGGAGTAATACTATGCATAAAGGATCTGAACATATGATCTTCCACCAAGTAAACCAATTAGCATCAACTACAAGGAGTAATCAACACTACTAGCAACCCACAGGTACCAATTTGTGGTTTTGATACAAGATTGGATACAAGAGATGAACTAGGGTTTTGAGAGGATATGGTGCTGGTGAAGATGTTGATGGAGATTGACCCCCTCCCGATGAGAGAATCGTTGGTGATGATTTCCCCCTCCCGGAGGGAAGTGTCCCCGGTAGAACAGCTCCGCCAGAGCCCTAGATTGGTTCCGCCAAGGTTCCACCTCGTGGCGGCGGAGTTTCGTCCCGTAAGCTTACCCCCGATTTTTTCCAGGGTAAAAGCGATGATATAGCACAAGATGGACACCGGAGGCCCACCAGGGGGCCCAGGAGATAGGAGGCGCGTCCTATAGGGGGGGGCGCCCCCTGTCTCCTGGACAGGGTGTGGGCCCCCTGGTGTATTTCTTTCGCTCAAAAATTCTTATTAATTCCAAAAATTTGTTTCGTGGAGTTTCAGGACTTTTGGAGCTATGCAGAATAGGTTTCCAACGCTTGCTCCTTTTCCAGCCAAAATTCCAGCTGCCGGCATTCCCCCTCTTCATGATAAACCTTGTAAAATAAGAGAGAATAGCCATAAGTATCGAGATACAATGTGTAATAACAGCTCATAATGCAATAAATATTGATATAAAAGCTTGATGCAAAATGGACGTATCACGGACTATGATTGGATCGGGCTTAAACCCGACCAAAGGGAGATTAACACTCCGCCGGTCACCCATCAGATAGCGGTGGTGGAGGAACAACACATCGATTCTTCCTCTATTCTGAGGACGAACTATGTCCGGATTCCCGAGCTCTCTGAGCCGGATACCCGTCTACGGAGGACATGGCCTAGGATCCGAACTTAGAATCGGGCAGTGGGCCAGGAAAATTGGGCAACATCCTGGAGTCTGAGCCGCCATGCTCGGAAATTCCTCCGCCCCTGGGTTTCAGATCGGGTCAGGGTTCAGACTTAAATCTACCCACCCTCCCAGATACAAGTGATCTTTCCCACATTAGACAAGAGCCCCAAGAGATAGTACATCACTTCTGGGCCAGATTCCTCCTTGTAATGAACAAGGTTAAGGACTGTGTGAGGAAGACGCAATCTCATTCTTCTGCACAAATTGCACGGACAAGGGAATTCTCAACGCCATAAGTCGCCGTGATATAGTACACTTTGCTGACTTGGCGGCCTTAGTATAGAAGTACTGCGTGATGGAAAGCGCCTGGAAAACCCAAACAAAATTCTGGGATCCTCCGGCTCTCACTAAATCGCTCGTCCGAACTAAAAGGGTGCGCTCCCGCAAGCCACCAAATCCAATCACAAAGAAGCCAAAGCCCTTCACAGGGCGTGGAACCATACTGGAGGGATGGCTCAATGGGCCATGCAAAATTCATAGCACACCGGATACTATGCCAACACACAGCCTCAGAGCATGTTGGGTACTCCGGCAGGTGGCCAAGAGTGGCGAGGATCTCCTCATTAACAATGTCGCAGAGCTCCATCCCACGGAGGATAACAATACAGTACTGACAGTCTTTGAGACTTCTGCCTCAAATAATAAGCGCAAGCGAGCACTCCGCAGCCTCGCCGAAGTCTGCCACGTTGCAGCAATAAAACCATGGAACAACACGGCTATAACTTTCAATGCTAGTGACGAACCTCAATTCCGAATAGTTCAGGCACCAACCGCGTTAGTCCTTAGTCCAATTGTGGACGGTTCCGGCTTACTAAAGTGCTCATGGACGGCGGAAGCGGATTAAACCTCATTTATGAGGAGACTCTTAACAAGATGGAAATAGACAAGAGCCGCATTGAGCAAAGCAGCACAACCTTCAGGGGAATCATCCCTAGTCTAGAGGCACGATGTGCGGGAAAAATCACACTGGACGTGGTATTCGGCACGCCAGAGAATTATAGGTCCGAATAAATCATATTCCAAGTGGCCCCGTTCAGTAGCGGATACCACGCCCTTTTAGGACGGGATGCATTCACGAGCTTTCAAGCTATACCCCGTTATGGGTACATGAAGCTCAAGATACCCGGGCCCAACGGAATCATCACTCTAGCTAGTGATCCGGACATAGCACTCCGCGCTGAAAATAAAACCACCGCTCTAGCCCTTGATGCATTATCCGAAGCCCTCGCAGCTGAGGAACTAACCGCGCTGCGCTCGATAGTGGACAGGGGCGATGTGATACTCGACAAATGACCCAAATCCACCTCTTTCAAATCAGCGGACGAAATAGTCAAATTCCAGGTCCACCCAACGGACCCTACGAAAACAGCATCAATTGGGACACAGCTGAACCCCACAATAGACGCCGCACTACGAGAATTCTTGCATGAGAATTGGGACATCTTCGCCTGGCATCCTTCAGACATGCCAGGTATCCCATGCAGGCTGGCCGAGCATAGCCTAAACATACTAAAGGGATACAAGCCGGTCAAGCAAACTCTACGGCGCTTTTCAGAATCTAAGCGACAAGCCATGTGAGAAGAGCTAGCCAAGCTACTCAAGGCCGGATTCATCAAAGAAATAAAACATCCGGACTGGCTAGCAAACCTGGTGATGGTACCAAAGAAGGACAAATCCTGGCGCCTATGCGTCGACTTCAAGGACCTTAATAAGGCTTGCCCATAGGATCCCTTCCCGCTTCCCCGCATCGATCAAATAATCGACGCTACCGCAGGACACGACTCGCTATGTTTCCTCGACGCATACTCCGGATACCATCAAATCAAGATGGTGGAGTCGGACCAAGCCGCAACGGCATTCATCACTCCATACGGCCCCTTCTGTTTCAACACCGTGCCTTTCGGGCTCAAAAATGCCAGTGCAACCTATCAGCGCATGATTCAGACATGCTTGGAAACACAAATCGGCAAAACAGTGGAGGCATACGTAGATGACGTGGTCATCAAGACCAGACACGTCGAATCCTTAATAGACGACTTGAGGCTTATGTTCGATAATCTCCAAACTTATGACATCAAGCTCAATCCGAAAAAATGCGTCTTCGGCGTACCTGCAGGAAAGCTCTTGGGCTTCATCATCTCCAATAGAGGAACTGAAGGAAATCCGGCTAAAATCCGAGCTCTGTCACAGTTGGCTACCCCAACAGACCTCAAGCAAATCCGGAAATTAACTGGATGTGTGGCTGCCTTAAGCCGCTTTATCTCCCGATTAGGAGAAAAGGCATTACCTCTCTATCGCCTTCTTCGGTGCACCGACCACTTCGAGTGGACGGATGCGGCTACGGCCGGACTGGAGGAAATAAAGGCCCTTTTGGCCAGCAATCCAATCCTAGCCGCACCAAGTATTAGTGAACCCATGCTATTATATATAGCTGCAACACATCAGGTTGTAAGCGCAGCGCTCGTCGTCGAACGAGAGACGGACGGACATAAATTCCTGCTTCAAAAGCCGGTATACTATGTATCCACTGTCCTCACTACATGCAAGTCACGGTACCCACATTATCAAAAGATAGCACATGCGGTCTTCATGGCATCCCAAAAACTACGACACTACTTTCAAGAGTGTTCAATCACAGTGGCCTTCGAATCACCACTCAATGACATAATAAATAAACGCAATGCCACGGGCCGGATTGCTAAATGGGCTATCGAGCTCCTCCCGTTCGACATAACATACAAACCACGGCGAGCCATTAAGTCGCAAGTACTGGCTGACTTCGTCGCCGAATGGACGGAAGCTGAACTCCCTAAAGATTACGGCACGTACTCCAATTGGATCATGCACTTTGACGGCTCTAAGATGCTGGCTGGTCTAGGGGCGGGTGTTGTCCTAACATCCCCCATAGGAGATACAGTCCAATACGTACTTCAAATACTATACAAAGATTCCAACAATGCAGCCGAATACGAGGCTCTATTGCATAGTCTTCGGATGGCGGTCTCCATGGGCATCCAACGCGTAGAAGTGTGTGGGGATTAGAACCTCGCAATATCTCAAATAAATGGAGACTTTGACGCCAAGGACCCAAAAATGGTGGCCTACCACAATGCCATTCTTAAAATGTCATCTCGGTTCGAGGGGCTCGAATTCCACCATGTGGTAAGAGAAAACAATTAAATGGCGGATATCCTCGCCCGCATTGGCGCTAAGCGCGACCCCGTACCACCTAACATCTTCCTGGAAAGGCTATTCAAGCCATCCATGGTATGGGAAGGGGAGACCGGAAATTTCAGTTTGGATCCGAAGACAACCCTAGACTCCGAACACTCTGACATAATCGGAGGCTCCGCCACCGAAATTACACCGTCGGCCCATGTGATCATGGCTATAATCACCCCGTGGACAGAACCCTTCTTAGCCTACCTAAATAGGCAAGAACTCCCTAAGGATCAAAATGAGGCACGTTGCAGTGTGCGGCGCTCTAAAGCCTACAAAGTCCACGAGGGAGAACTTTACAAGAAAAGCACGACTGGAGTGCTCCAGAGGTGCATCTCCGAAGAGGAAGGACGACAGCTTTTGGCAGAAATTCATGCTGGACTTGGCGGCCACTATGCCGCAGCTCGGGCCCTTGTATGCGAGGCCTTCCGTACAGGTTTCTACTGGCCGACAGCCCGAGCGGACGCACAGGACCTTGTCTAACATTGCATCGGTTGCCAGCTTTTTTCCAATCAAAGCCATATGCCGCCTACCGCTCTCCAAACAATCCCCATAACTTGGCCCTTTGTGGTCTGGGGGCTCGATATGGTTGGACCCCTTAAAGGAGGAAGCCATAAGAAAAAATACTTGTTGGTCATGGTAGATAAATTCACCAAATGGATAGAGGCCAAGCCAGTTAAAACGTCAGAATCTGGACCAGTGATAGACTTTATATCTGGAGTCGTACACCGTTACGGTGTCCCCCACAGCATCATCACTGATAACGGCTTCAACTTTACAGCCGACGAGGTGAAAACATGGTGCGGCAAGATGGGTATTAAGCTAGATTATGCCTCTGTCTATCACCCCCAAACAGACGGTCAAGTCGAATGAGCAAATGGTCTTATTATGAGCGGCAGCAAACCCAGACTGGTGCGATCCTTGAAGGAATCAGATTCGCACTGGGCCAAGGAGCTCGACTCCGTACTATGGAGATGCGGACCACGCCCAATCGTACCACCAGATACACACCATTTTTCATGGTGTACGGCGCAGAGGCAGTACTACCCTGCGACATCATTCATGACTCACCTCGAGTGCACATGTACGAAGAGAGAGAAGCTGAGCTAGATCGGCAGGACAGTTTAGATGCCTTGGAGGAAGAGCGGGACATCGCGAAGGCCCGTTCCGCATTTATCAGCAGCAGGCTCGGAGGTATCAAAGTAGAGAAGTACGGGCCAAAACATATAACATTGGCGAACTCGTTCTACGCCTACCGGAGAAGAAAAGGACAAGCTCAAGCCCAAGTGGGAGGGTCCCTTCATCATTTACAAAGTTCTCACCAGAGGAGCGTACCGTCTGTGTGATGCTTCACATAATCGACTCGAGCCGAACCCTTGGAATGCGGCCAGACTCCGAAGATTCTATGCCCAGTGCCGAACTCTGTGTTTGTCCCCTCACCTCCGTTTTCCTTTATATATATATATATATATATATATATATATATATATATATATATATATATCTTCTCTCTCTCACTCTTCTATATACACACAGCTTTAAAAGCTTCAACTATGCTTTGACCGCACACTTCTGCCGCACTATGCGTGCTTAATATACCTGGGGGCTTCTTATACATAAGCCTAACATAATTGTCTTCTGGGCTTTATGCCCATCACATATGTGTCATTTCTCCATATGTGCCTTTTTTTCACCATTATATGCATCGATATGACTTAAGTTTTGGCCAAGCTGGGTTGTCTAGCTCTTGTGTTTATGCCCTATGTTCCCGTTAATTCGGCTAGGGCATAAGGGGAACACCTCTGCGATTGTTACTGCCGGGTCAGCCGGATGCGTACCTCAGACTGGGTGAAGCCGAAAGCTAGCGTTCTTAAGGGAATATTCGGTCGGTGAACAAAAGATGTCTTTTATTTATTACAAAACATGCCCCCAAATGTTTATATCCTGCGACATTTTTCGCAGTTCGGACATGCACATTAATGCATGCACATCCAGGGAAAGGAACCCTAACCGGAATTATTCTCCCTGGAAGATGTTTCTTACTACCCGTGTAATATAACATAGCTAGTTGGGTACCTATCTATTCAAGCACTTATGACCCATATGCCTGGTTTCCACGCATACCTCATTTTTACATAACTGCGTGGGTATTTGGATACACTCCGGACTATCGGGTCCAGAGGTTGAAGCGAAAAGGTCAGCCGAGACAAATGATTTACAATCTGTCTAGGGACAAAATATGTCCTTTGAAGTATAAAAGTCACTTAGACTGACTGAATTCTTCTTCTATACCGTCCAACAGGCTGTCTAGCCTACAATCCTGTTGGGAATACTTTGCGGCTAAAGCTACCTGGTCATATACCAGACTGACGGGGATCTCTTCCCCATCTGGCCCTACAGGTCCGACCTCGGCCATATGGTTCGGGTCAGCCTTTGTGTATCGCGTCTTCCACATGGCCCAGGCTTCCCTTGCACCTTGTCGGCGGGTGATACGTCTCCAACGTATCTATAATTTATGAAGCATTCATGCTATTTTATTATCTGTTTTGAATGATTATGGGCTTTATTATACACTTTTATATTACTTTTGGGACTAACCTATTAAGCGGAGGCACAACCCACATTGCTGTTTTATTGCCTGTTTCAGTATTTCGAAGAAAAGGAATATCAAACGCAGTCAAAAAGGAAAGAAACCTTCGGCAGCGTTATTTTTGGGAAGAATATCATCCTGGAGACTTGGAGTTTACGTCAGAAGATCCTCGAGGAGGCCAGGAGATAGGGGGCGCCCCCCCTACTGGGCGCGCCCCCTGTCTCGTGGGCCCCTCGAGCACCTCCCGATTGACTTCTTTCGCCTATATAAGCATACGTACCCTAAAACCGTCGAATATCAAGATAGATCCGGAGTTCCGCCGCCGCAAGCCTCAGGGGCTACTGATATACGTACTTATCAAATTTTCTTACCTGTATATCCTTTACATACAGGTCCGTAGCTCTGGCAAGGCCATCTTGAGCAGCTCGGATGTACGTGTCCCCTAAGTTGAAGGCATTGAACGCCTCTTCAGAGAAATTAGGGTCGCGTAATGTGGCCTGTCGGCGCCTATGATTCATGGCGCTCTCCACTTAGGAGTTTGTAACGGATAATCTATCCGCATCCTCTATAGGAGGACTGTCCGGCTTTGCCCCCACGGTAACCTCCGCCCTAGTGTCCAGCTTCGGAATCCGGCTGGTGGAGGCATGGCCTGCAGGCTCTCCGGATGCAGTCCGGCGAGTGCTTTTTCTGCTAGGAGCCATGGACATTATTATATTTTAAAGGACGATAACTGTGTATTAGGTTTTCTAATCATACCTCTGCGATGGTGTCTCAGTCCTGACCGCCTTCCTTTTAAGCCGACCTGGCTTCGGGGCTCCTTGTTGACGAGTCACCTCGGGTTCGGCGTGGTGTTCTGATGACCTTCCCTGTACAACGCAGTTCAAGTGCGGTTGGTAAGGTGCAAAGAAGGTATCCTTCTTGTGAATTGGGACTGCGGTTTTACTTACATGCCATGCAGGGAGTAGGCCAGGATAATGAGCTATGATGGCCACCAAGGCACCATCACAACTCAACTGATAAAAGTTCATGTCGATGAGCTCCACGAATGTGTCCGGATCTTCTTCAACTCCGGGGTCGAGGGCCCTGTCGGGGTCCTCTGGCTGTGGAGACGGGCTGTGAACCTCCCTCATGGCTCTTCGCAGTTCCTGCTATGAATTGGCAAGGTAAATATTTGTGATAAGGAAAGCGGGAAAAGGATAGAATAAAAGGTAGCAGCTCACCCAGCTTGCGGGGTTGTACATGGAGAATCCATCCCGTTGTTTAATCCGGATGAACTCCTCTTCTTCTCCTTTGAACAAGTCGGGCAATATTCTCGCCAGAGCGGCGGCGGGGTCCGGACCTTTACGGACGCAGCGGGTGGCGTCGTCTTCTCCATTGAAGTGTCACATGGGTTTCCCCCGATACTGAAGTGGCTATACCCCCCACATTATGCATAATGACATAACTTCAATAATTGTCAGTCCTGATCTGGCCAGTGTCTTTATCATGTCTGTCAGAATAAGGACCTCTCTGTTATCTTCCTCCTGGGGGCTCCGTGGGTGCCAGGTGTGGTGTTTCTTCAACGGGGCATTGGTAAACTCAGGAAGGCCCACCCGAATAGGATCCGGAAGGGGGACGTCCTCCATATAAAACCACTCCGAAGGCCAGTCTTTGGATGTCTTCTTCGGAGTACCGGACAAGTATCCGGTCTCGGTGATGCGCCATATTTCGGCTCCGCCCACTTGATATATTGACCCCTCCTGAGTATGGGGTACGAGGCAAAATAGCCTCTTCCATAGCTCGAAATGAGCCTCGTAGCCCAGAAACAGCTCGCAGAAGGCGCCGTAGCCGGCAATCTGCAAGATGGAGGCAGGGGTGAAGTGATGCAGCTGGAGGCCATAGAACTCCAGGAGCCCGTGGAGGAACGGATGGATTGGAAATCCGAGTCCCCTCAGCAGAAAAGGGACAAGGCATACCCGCTCCCCCTTGGATGGGTTGGAAAAACTCTCCGCTTGCTCCCCGCCATTATAGGTGGCAAGTCCGGCTCGGGCGGGAACCATGTATGTGGGTGGGAGAAACCCCTAGGTCTGCAACTCTACCAATCGGCTATGGGGCACATCACACTTCTCCCAGTCGCATGGCTTAGTGCTACGGGAGCGAGACGAGGAGCTGCGATGATCGGCCATGATGGAATGGTTTCTTCCGGGCGCGCTCTGGTGGATGCTCGCAGGGGAAGGATGGTGTGATTTGGATCTGAGGATCCCCGTCTCTTTAAATAGACGATTTACTTACATGGTCAGGTGGCAAATGTAAAAATGCCCCGACTTCTCGCATTCACTCGACATGTCGAGATGGCCATTATTGCAGAACAGAAGCCGTGGAGTACAATATTGATGGGAAACCGGACACTGCTCGTTACAATAGGTACTCTGGAGAATTTGGAGAAGACCCCGCCTTGCAATGCCGAACACAATCTGCGCGCCGGACTCATCGTCATTGAAGCCTGGTTCAGGGGCTACTGAGGGAGTCCTGGATTAGGGGGTATCCGGACAGCCAAACTATATGCTTTGGCCGGACTATTGGACTATGAAGATACAAGATTGAAGACTTCGTCCCGTGTCTGGATGGGACTCTCCTTTGCGTGGAAGGCAAGCTTGGCGATTCGGATATGTAGATCTCCTTCTCTATAACCGACCCTGTGTAACCCTAGCCCCCTCTGGTGTTTCTTACTACCCGTGTAATATAACATAGCTAGTTGGGTACCTATCTATTCAAGCACTTATGACCCATATGCCTGGTTTCCACGCATACCTCATTTTTACATAACTGCGTGGGTATTTGGATACACTCCGGACTATCGGGTCCAGAGGTTGAAGCGAAAAGGTCAGCCGAGACAAATGATTTACAATCTGTCTAGGGACAAAATATGTCCTTTGAAGTATAAAAGTCACTTAGACTGACTGAATTCTTCTTCTATACCGTCCAACAGGCTGTCTAGCCTACAATCCTGTTGGGAATACTTTGCGGCTAAAGCTACCTGGTCATATACCAGACTGACGGGGATCTCTTCCCCATCTGGCCCTACAGGTCCGACCTCGGCCATATGGTTCGGGTCAGCCTTTGTGTATCGCGTCTTCCACATGGCCCAGGCTTCCCTTGCACCTTGTCGGTGGGTGATACGTCTCCAACGTATCTATAATTTATGAAGCATTCATGCTATTTTATTATCTGTTTTGAATGATTATGGGCTTTATTATACACTTTTATATTACTTTTGGGACTAACCTATTAAGCGGAGGCACAACCCACATTGCTGTTTTATTGCCTGTTTCAGTATTTCGAAGAAAAGGAATATCAAACGCAGTCAAAAAGGAAAGAAACCTTCGGCAGCGTTATTTTTGGGAAGAATATCATCCTGGAGACTTGGAGTTTACGTCAGAAGATCCTCGAGGAGGCCAGGAGATAGGGGGCGCCCCCCCTACTGGGCGCGCCCCCTGTCTCGTGGGCCCCTCGAGCACCTCCCGATTGACTTCTTTCGCCTATATAAGCATACGTACCCTAAAACCATCGAATATCAAGATAGATCCGGAGTTCCGCCGCCGCAAGCCTCAGGGGCTACTGATATACGTACTTATCAAATTTTCTTACCTGTATATCCTTTACATACAGGTCCGTAGCTCTGGCAAGGCCATCTTGAGCAGCTCGGATGTACGTGTCCCCTAAGTTGAAGGCATTGAACGCCTCTTCAGAGAAATTAGGGTCGCGTAATGTGGCCTGTCGGCGCCTATGATTCATGGCGCTCTCCACTTAGGAGTTTGTAACGGATAATCTATCCGCATCCTCTATAGGAGGACTGTCCGGCTTTGCCCCCACGGTAACCTCCGCCCTAGTGTCCAGCTTCGGAATCCGGCTGGTGGAGGCATGGCCTGCAGGCTCTCCGGATGCAGTCCGGCGAGTGCTTTTTCTGCTAGGAGCCATGGACATTATTATATTTTAAAGGACGATAACTGTGTATTAGGTTTTCTAATCATACCTCTGCGATGGTGTCTCAGTCCTGACCGCCTTCCTTTTAAGCCGACCTGGCTTCGGGGCTCCTTGTTGACGAGTCACCTCGGGTTCGGCGTGGTGTTCTGATGACCTTCCCTGTACAACGCAGTTCAAGTGCGGTTGGTAAGGTGCAAAGAAGGTATCCTTCTTGTGAATTGGGACTGCGGTTTTACTTACATGCCATGCAGGGAGTAGGCCAGGATAATGAGCTATGATGGCCACCAAGGCACCATCACAACTCAACTGATAAAAGTTCATGTCGATGAGCTCCACGAATGTGTCCGGATCTTCTTCAACTCCGGGGTCGAGGGCCCTGTCGGGGTCCTCTGGCTGTGGAGACGGGCTGTGAACCTCCCTCATGGCTCTTCGCAGTTCCTGCTATGAATTGGCAAGGTAAATATTTGTGATAAGGAAAGCGGGAAAAGGATAGAATAAAAGGTAGCAGCTCACCCAGCTTGCGGGGTTGTACATGGAGAATCCATCCCGTTGTTTAATCCGGATGAACTCCTCTTCTTCTCCTTTGAACAAGTCGGGCAATATTCTCGCCAGAGCGGCGGCGGGGTCCGGACCTTTACGGACGCAGCGGGTGGCGTCGTCTTCTCCATTGAAGTGTCACATGGGTTTCCCCCGATACTGAAGTGGCTATACCCCCCACATTATGCATAATGACATAACTTCAATAATTGTCAGTCCTGATCTGGCCAGTGTCTTTATCATGTCTGTCAGAATAAGGACCTCTCTGTTATCTTCCTCCTGGGGGCTCCGTGGGTGCCAGGTGTGGTGTTTCTTCAACGGGGCATTGGTAAACTCAGGAAGGCCCACCCGAATAGGATCCGGAAGGGGGACGTCCTCCATATAAAACCACTCCGAAGGCCAGTCTTTGGATGTCTTCTTCGGAGTACCGGACAAGTATCCGGTCTCGGTGATGCGCCATATTTCGGCTCCGCCCACTTGATATATTGACCCCTCCTGAGTATGGGGTACGAGGCAAAATAGCCTCTTCCATAGCTCGAAATGAGCCTCGTAGCCCAGAAACAGCTCGCAGAAGGCGCCGTAGCCGGCAATCTGCAAGATGGAGGCAGGGGTGAAGTGATGCAGCTGGAGGCCATAGAACTCCAGGAGCCCGTGGAGGAACGGATGGATTGGAAATCCGAGTCCCCTCAGCAG
Organism: Triticum dicoccoides; assembly: GCF_002162155.2. Lineage (NCBI taxonomy): Eukaryota > Viridiplantae > Streptophyta > Magnoliopsida > Poales > Poaceae > Triticum > Triticum dicoccoides. Next base: position 766,396,177 of record NC_041385.1, read on the forward strand.
AAAAGGGACAAGGCATACCCGCTCCCCCTTGGATGGGTTGGAAAAACTCTCCGCTTGCTCCCCGCCATTATAGGTGGCAAGTCCGGCTCGGGCGGGAACCATGTATGTGGGTGGGAGAAACCCCTAGGTCTGCAACTCTACCAATCGGCTATGGGGCACATCACACTTCTCCCAGTCGCATGGCTTAGTGCTACGGGAGCGAGACGAGGAGCTGCGATGATCGGCCATGATGGAATGGTTTCTTCCGGGCGCGCTCTGGTGGATGCTCGCAGGGGAAGGATGGTGTGATTTGGATCTGAGGATCCCCGTCTCTTTAAATAGACGATTTACTTACATGGTCAGGTGGCAAATGTAAAAATGCCCCGACTTCTCGCATTCACTCGACATGTCGAGATGGCCATTATTGCAGAACAGAAGCCGTGGAGTACAATATTGATGGGAAACCGGACACTGCTCGTTACAATAGGTACTCTGGAGAATTTGGAGAAGACCCCGCCTTGCAATGCCGAACACAATCTGCGCGCCGGACTCATCGTCATTGAAGCCTGGTTCAGGGGCTACTGAGGGAGTCCTGGATTAGGGGGTATCCGGACAGCCAAACTATATGCTTTGGCCGGACTATTGGACTATGAAGATACAAGATTGAAGACTTCGTCCCGTGTATGGATGGGACTCTCCTTTGCGTGGAAGGCAAGCTTGGCGATTCGGATATGTAGATCTCCTTCTCTATAACCGACCCTGTGTAACCCTAGCCCCCTCTGGTGTCTATATAAACTGGAGGGTTTAGTCCATATATAGGACAACAACAATCATAAGCATAGGCTAGCTTCTAGGGTTTAGCCTCTACGATCTCGTGGTAGAGCATCTCTTGTAATACTCATATCATCAAGATCAATCAAGCAGGAAAGTAGGTTATTACCTCCATCGAGAGGGCTCGAACCTGGGTAAACATCGTGTCCCCAGTCTCCTGTTACCATTAGCCTTAGACACACAGTTCGGGACCCCCTACCCGAGATCCGCCCGTTTTGACACCGACAGTCGGGTCCGGCTCTACGTCCTGTTCGGCGACATCAACCACTTCCGGCGCTAGCCGGTCTGGTTCGAGGTGGTGGACCTGTCCAGCACGTACCATACACTGCTGGGCTGGCCCGTGCTCGCCAAGTTCATGGCAGTCCCCCACTACGCTTACCTGAAGATGAAGCTGCCGGGTCCGAAAGGCCTCTTCACCATCACCGGCAACTACCACAAGTCCCTGGAGTGCGCCCGAGACGGCGTCAAGATGGCCGAGTCACTGGTCATAGCCGAGGAGTGGCGCCATCTCGACCGGATCGTCGCCCTGGCCAATGAGACATCAGCCGCGCCGATCCCGGCCTAGGAGCCGGCTGACGAGGCTGCCTTCAAGCCCTCCATGGAGACCAAGAAAGTGAAGCTGAACTCGGAAGACCCCGGCTACAGCAAGTACATTGTCGTAGGCGCCCGCCTTGACAGCAAATAGGAAGGCGAGCTCGTCGACTTCCTCCGTGAGAATCGGGATATTTTTGCATGGACCCCAAAGGACATGCCAGGTATCCCAAGGAAGTACGCCGAGCACAAACTCCATGTCCTCAAGGACGCCACACATGTCCGCCAACCCCTACGATGTTTCTTCGAAGAGAAGAGAAGAACCATCAGTGAAGAGGTCGCCAAGCTTTTGGAGGCCGGCTTCATCATGGAAGTGTTCCATGCCGAGTGGCTGGCCAACCCAGTCCTCGTCCTGAAAAAGAACAACACCTGGCGCATGTGCATCGACTACACCAGCCTAGACAAGACATGTCGCAAGGATCCGTTCGCCCTCCCATGGATTGACCAAGTCATCAACTCGACTGCTGGGTGCAAGCTCATGTCCTTCCTGGATGCTTACTCCGGCTATCACCAGATAAAGCTAGACTCGGCCGACGCCCTAAAGACGTCCTTCATCACGCCCTTTGGGGCGCATTGCTACATCACCATGTCGTTCGGCCTGAAGAACGCCGGCGCCACCTTCCAGTGTTGCATGCAGAAATGCTTGTTGCCGCAACTCGGCCGCAACATCCACGTTTACATGGAAGACATCATGGTGAAGACCAAGCAGTACCTCACGCTCCTCGAAGACCCAAAGGAAACATTTGCCAACCTGCGTGAATATAAAGTTAAGCTCAACCAGGAGAAGTGTGTTTTCGGCGTCCCGGCCGGAAAGCTACTCGGCTTCCTCGTCTCAGAGCGGGGCATTGAGGTGAACCCGGAGAAGATCAAGGACATCGAGCGCATGCGCAAGCCAGCTCGGTTGCACGATGTCTAGAAGTTCACCGGTTGCTTGGCCTCGGTCGTCCAGTTTCTCAGCCGGCTAGGCAAGAGGGCCTTGCCCCTGTATCAGCTCATGAAGAAGATGACGCCGTTTGAATGGAACGACCAGATGGACGAGGCTTTCCGGGACCTCAAGCGCATGCTCTCCACCGCACCGGTCCTGGCCGCGACGGCCGAAAAGGAGCCGTTGTTGCTCTAGATTGCCGCGACCTCACGGTCGGCTAGCACGGTGATGGTGGTCGAGCTACCAAAGAAGGTCAAGGTCCAAGCCGTCCAGCGCCCAGTCTACTACCTGAGCGAGGTGCTTTCCGCCTCCAGGAAGATATACCCGCACTACCAGAAGATGTGTTATGGCGTGTACTTCACCGCCAAGAAATTGAAGCAGTACTTCTAAGAGCATGTTATCACCATGGTCAGCACGGCCCCCCTCGGCGAGGTCATCGGGTGCCGGGACGCCTCTGGCCAGGTCGCCAAGTGGGCGCTCGAGCTAGCTAGCCACACCATCCTCTACGAGCCCCGCACCATGATCAAGTCCCAGGCCCTGGCCGACTTCCTCGTCGACTGGACCGAGACCCAGTACCTGCCGCTGCTGCCTGACTCAACGCACTGGCGCATGCACTTTGACGGCTCCAAGATGCATCTCGGCCTAGGGGCCGGTATTGTGTTGTCTTCCCCGAAGGGCGACCAACTTTGCTACGCACTCCAGATCCACTTCGCCGCCTCCAACAACGTCGCCTAGTACAAAGCCCTTTTGCATCGCCTCCGGCTTGCCAAGGAACTCGACATCCGGCGCATCCTGTGCTAAGGCGATTCGGACCTGGTGGTGTAGCAGTGTTCCGACGAGTGGGACGCCCGCGACCCCAACATGGCGAGCTAACGCTTCCTCGTCCAGAAGATGTCCAGATTCTTCATGGGCTGCAAGTTCCTCCACGTCCCATGCACGGAAAATGAGGCGGCCGACACGCTTGCCAAGATCGCCTCGTCCCGGTAGTCCATCAAGTCCGTCGTCTCCCTCAAGCACCTGCACAAGCCATCCGTCAAGCCGTCTCCGGACTCTGAGTCCATCTACATTCCAGACACCCCGGGCGCACCTCAACCTGGCACGGGGACTGCCGAACCCAGCCGAGGGACTGCCAAACCCGGCCCGGGGACTGCTGAACCCAGCCCCGGGACTACTGAACCCGACCCGAGGACTGAATCCGTCAACCCGGCCACCGTCGCCCTCGACTCGGACACCGCCATCCCCGACCTGGGGGCTCCTCAACCCAGCTCGGGGACTGCCGCCCCGGAACCCACCCTGGTGGTTGTCTTCGCCGTGGTGACGGCTGATGTCTACTACACAACCTTCTTCTTGTAGACGTTGTTGGGCCTGCAAGTGCACAGGTTTGTAGGACAGTAGCAAATTTCCCTCAAGTGGATGACCTAAGGTTTATCAATCCGTAGGAGGCATAGGATGAAGATGGTCTCTCTTAAATAACCTTGCAACCAAATAACAAAGAGTATCTTGTGTCCCCAACACACCCAATACAATGGCAAATTGTATAGGTGCACTAGTTCGGCGAAGTGATGGTGATACAAGTGCAAAATAGATAGTAGATAAAGGTTTTTGTAATCTGAAATTATAAAAACAGCAAGGTAGCAAGCGATAAAAGTAAGCGTAAACGGTATTGCAATGATAAGAAACAAGGCCTAGGGTTCATACTTTCACTAGTGCAAGTTCTCTCAACAATAATAACATAGATAGATCATATAACAAGCCCTCAACATGCAACAAAGTGTCACTCCAAAGCCACTAATAGCGGAGAACAAACGTAGAGATTATGGTAGGGTACAAGACCACCTCAAAGCTATTCTTTCGGATTGATCTATAAAAGAGTTCGTACTAGAATAACACCTTAAGACACAAATCAACCAAAACCCTAATGTCACCTAGATACTCCATTGTCACCTCAAGTATCCGTGGGCATGATTATACGATATGCATCACATAATCTCAGATTCATCTATTCAACATAAAAGTACTTCAAAGAGTGCCCCAAAGCTACTACCGGAGAGTCAAGAACATGTGCCAACCCCTATGAATAGGTTCCCAATGTCACGAAACCTGCAAGTTGATAACCAAAACATATATCAAGTGGCACATGATATCCCATTGTCACCACAAATAATCACGGCAAGACATACATCAACTGTTCTGATAAAGACTCAATTCGACAAGATAACTTCAAAGGGGAAACTCAATTCATCACAAGAGAGTAGAGGGGGAGAAACATCATAAGATCCAACTACAATAGTGTCATGCCCAATATGTGATACTATCCTAAAGAGACTCGAAGGTCCCACCAAGGATAGAACCGCATATTGAAACGCTTTTGCAAGGTGGATATCATTACATCAACATTACATAAAAGTGGAGATACATCCAATACATCCAATGACACATGAATACAACAATATATCATATATAAGAGCAACATCCGACTACGGATGAAACACGAACAAAAACTCAAATGACATCCATCCTGCTAGCCCAGGCTGCCGACCTGGAACCTATCCCCTGATCAAAGAAGAAGCAGAAGAAGAACTCCAAAACAAGCAAACATCGCTCTCGCGTCAAGATCATCGCATAACCTGTACCTGCAAATGTTGTTGTAGTAATCTGTGATCCACAAGGACTGAGCAATCCCATTACCATGGGTATCAAGACTAGCAAAGCTTAAAGGGTAAGGAAGGGGTAAAGTGGTGAGGTTGCAGCAGCAACTAAGCAAGATATGGTGGCTAACACACGCAAATAGGAGCGAGAAGAGGAGCAAACGGAACGGTCGTGAAGCTAGCAATGATCAAGAAGTGATCCTGAACTCCTACTTACGTCAAGCATAACCCAAAACCGTGTTCACTTCCCGGACTCCGCTGAAAAGAGACCATCACGGCTACACACACGGTTGATGCATTTTAATTCGGATCTGGTGTCAAGTTATCTACAACCGGACATTAACAAATTCCCATCTTCCACATAACCGCAGGCACGGCTTTCGAAAGTTTATACCCTGGAGGGGTGTCCCAACTTAGCCCATGATAAGCTCTCGCGATCAACGAAGGATATACCTTCTCCCAGGAAGACCCGATCAGACTCAGAATCCCGGTTTACAAGATATTTCGACAATGGTAAAACAAGACCAGCAAAGCCGCCCGATTTGCCGACAAATCCCGATAGGAGCTGCACATATCTCGTTCTCAGGGCACACCGGATAAGAGAAACGTACAGGTACCAACGTAATCCAAGTTGACAAGGAATGGTCCCGCACGGTGCTCTAGTTTGGACCAACACTCGGAGGAGCACTGGCCCGGGGAGGGGTAAAATAAAGATGACCCTCGGGCTCCGGAAACCCAAGGGAAAAAGGGCTAGGTGAGGCAAATGGTAAAACCAAGGTTGGGCCTTGGTGGAGGAGTTTTAATCAAAGTGAACTGTCAAGGGGGTCCCATAAATCACCCAACCGCGTAAGGAACGCAAAATCCGGGAACATAACACTGGTATGATGGAAACTAGGGCGGCAAGAGTGGAACAAAACACCAGGCATAAGGTCGAGTCTTCCACCCTTTACCAAGTATAAAGATGCATTAATTAAATAAGAGATATTGTGATATCCCAACATAATCATGTCCGTCATGGGGTAATCTTCAACTTCACCTGCAACTAACAATGCTATAAGAGGGGCTGAGCAAAAGCGGTAACATAGCGAAACAACGGTTTGCGAGGAAGGGTGAAAAAGGTTAGAGGCTGACATGGCAATTGGGAGGCTTGTAGAGCAAATGATAGGTAGCGCAGTAAAGCGATAGAACGAAGCAACTAGCATAGCAATGATAGTAGTGAGATCCAGGGTAGCGGTCATCTTGCCTGAAATCCCGCTAGGAAGAAGAACGAGTCCATGAAGAAGACGAACTGATGAAGCCGAACCAAGCGTAGACAAACGAATCCTCACAATCGCAACGAAACGGGAACTATCGACAAGAAGCACACAACATGGTAAACACACCACACATATACAATACATGATGCACAACCAAGCATGATGCATGACAAGGCTACATGAAGCTACTCATGGCAAAAGATGATGCATACAAGAGCAACACATCAAGGCAAGTTTAAATGAGGCCGGACACAACATATAACAATTCCGGTAAGTCCTCATATGCAAATTTCGAAATTGGTCCAGATCTGAATAAACCTTATGTTCAAGTTGTTAAACAGCTAGTTAAGATGCACCAAGATGATCTACACGAGATAGTCAAGTTACATATAAAGTTCATTTAGTTCGGAGCTACGGCCTAGAAGATATGAGCAAAACAAGTTAAACATGGCATTGATACAAAATGCATACAAACATCAAGCAAACACCTCAAAACAAGGATGCAACATGATAATATGAAACTACATGCAAAACTAAGCAAGTTTCATATAGAGCACACTCAAAACGGAGCAACGGTTCAACACACACACACACTAAACATGTTTGAAGGACAAGCTGTCCAAAACAGCAACTAGGCATCCAGCAAGCATCAAAACAATATGATACAACACCCCAACATGAGAACAAAAGGCATGGACATGATGTGCAGGTAAAGCATAACAAAACATGAACACTGAGCTATCTCCAGAAATCACTAGAACATGCTCCAAAACACATGGCAAGATTGCATATAATAACAGTTTGCAGGCTTAGCAGAAATAACATCAGGTTGCAATATTTAGAGCTATCAAACAACATGCTACAGGAACTTAACATGACAAACAAAGTCATGGCATGAATCTACTAAACCCATAGAACAAAACTCCCTTACTGACCATGAGCCAAAAGGGCACAGAAAATATGATGGCACCCATTTAACATGGCAAAAGATCTGACAGATTCATACATGGTAGGAATAACAATAAGTAGGCATGTTGTTGAGCTTGTAACACACAGCACAGAGCAATACATGGCATGACAAGGTAACAAACAGTAAGAATACATGTTTATGAAGCTAAGCATGGCAAGAGAAAGTTCATAAGGTGCATGGAACACTAGCAAAGCTCATGGCAAAACTGAACTTAATGTTAATAGGCTGACAGCAACATTATTTAGCAAGTTTGGAGCAAGATTACAACAAGTTACAGCAAGCTATAAATGCAACCAGGGGCATGGATGGATAAAGCATGACATGTATGACAAAAAATCCTTATTGAACATCTCCAGATTATGCGTAGAATGACTTGTAGCAGCAGGTTTACATAGCATCACAAAATAACAGATTCAGCCTAGCAAAACAGTAACAACAAGTACCCTACTTAACAAGCTTGATGCACTCAGTAAAAGACTCACAAAAATACAAGACAAGCACCCCTGTAAAGATGGAATGATGTAGTTAAAAACACATGTAGAGCTCATGCTCATAGGATTCACACACAAAATGCAACAAAAATGACAAATCATCAAGTTATAACAGTTTCAGCAGATAAACATCATATAGCACTCTTGCAACAATGATTCGGGCATTAAGATGAACTCAAACAAACATGGCACAATGGAATAAAATGAAGACCATCTCCTGATGAACATTTTGATATATAATGCGCATGAAACGGAGATACGCACACGGAGTTATGATGCAATGAACATGGGCACAAGATGTTGCAGAAACAGGGACTTAGTTGGAAAATTGCCTCTGAATCCCAGATCTAGGGTTTCGGGCGCGCGAACCGAAGATCGCCGGAGACGGGGCGACGCGGCGGCCGGAGAGGATGGGGGAGGCGTCGGCGGGTCGGGGCGGAGGCGGACGGCGTCGGGCGGCGCCGGGACGTCGGAGGGCGGTGCTGGGGCGAGGGGCAACG
>NC_041385.1:766405094-766411723 GCF_002162155.2 Triticum dicoccoides
GGGCGGCGCCCGTGGCGGCGGCCGGCGGTGAGGCGCGAGGCGGCGGGGACGGGCGGCGGCGGCGGGAGGCAGCGAGCGCCGGGGCGGCGCGGGGCCGCGGCCGGCGGCGGCGAAGAGGCATGGCGGCGCGGGGCCGGGAGCCGGCGGAAGGCTCGGGGGCGGAGGCGAGCGCCTCGGGCGGCGACGCGGCTGGATCCGGGCGGCGGCGGCGGATCTGGGCCGCGGAGGCCCGCTGCGCGGGCCACGTGGCAAGCCATGATTGGCTGCGGGCACGGGTGGACATGTCCGGTGGGGCGCAGACATGTCCGGCGGCTGGAGGAGGAAGAAGCTAGGGTTTCGGGACCCGGGATTTTTGGGGGGAGGCACAAATATATAGGTAGAGGGAGCTAGGAGGCTCCAAATGAGGTGTGGTTTTCGGCCACGCGATCGTGATCGAACGACCGAGAGCATGGAGGGGGTTTGGATGGGTTTTGGGCCACTTTGGAGGGGTGTTGGGCTGCAACACAAAGAAGGGGTTTGAAGTTACCCGGTTAACCGTTGGAGTATCAAACGGACTCTAAATGGCACGAAACTTCACAAGCGGTCTACCAGTGCTATACCAAGGCCTCTTGGCAAACCTCGGTCCATTCCGAGAATGTTTAACACCCGCTCACAACGAGAGACAAAAAGGGGGATGCCGGAGGGCATAGGAGTGCCAGATCGCGAAACGGACAACGGGGAAAAAGATCGGATGCATGAGACGGACACGTATGCAATGCAATGCACATGATCACATGATAAAATGCAACACGCAAGCAAATGACATGGGAATAACAGCGAATAACTGGCAGACACCTAGCGCATCGAATCTGGGGCGTTACAACACTCCTCCACTAACAAGAGATCTCGTCCTGAGATCATCGGACCGAGACGGAAGAGAAAAGGGATGTGGTGAAGGAAGAACTCAAGAGAAGAAGCAAAGAATCGAGAGCCCTCGAGAAGAAGAGAGGTACGACGAGAATGACGAGAATCGAAATCTCACGGAATCAGATAGACTATGAAACCACTCCAGTTAGAACGAGATAAGAACGAATAAGAATGAAAGGATTTAGGCAGCACTCCGGGTGAACATGGAAAGAATAAAACATGAACTTGAGAGGATGGAATGATACTTGATGAACTCTTGAAGAATGAATTAAGTCATGAAGAACCACCATGAAGAACTCCCGTACAAAAGGATGATGAGATAGAATTGAAGGATGAAAGAATAAGATTAAAGCTTGCGGTGACTTAGATGGAGGTTCCGACGAAATGGCCGAGGAAATTTGAACTCTGGAAAAGAAAAGATGAAAAACACTTGGAACTAGAATTTATTCATCAAGAACAAACTCCGAAGGAAGGGATTACTCACTTGAAAGAAGAATAAGAATAATGTTATGCTTATCCTCCACCAATTAAATTGATGAGAAATGGATTTGCATACTACTTATTCTTCTTGAAAAAGGATTGAGGAGTATAGCACAAAACTTGAGAAAGTCTTCATGAACCACCGGTAGGATTGAAAAGAACGAATGGATTGATATGATAAACAAAGGAAAAGGAGTCTTGAATGAACCACCGTAAGAATTCGAAAATGACTGATGAAAGAGACTGAATCACCGGGAAGAATTAGAAGAACCAATAAGCTAGAGGGGATTTAGATGCAAAAGAACAACGAGAACATAAGCTGATTAAAGAACACTTGAACAAAGCATCAGGATAAATATAGAACGATAACTGGAATGATGGCCTCCGGTGAAAAGAAATGGAAAAACAACTCCTAACATACTCCGGATGGTTAAGAAAAGAATAACTGACAAATAGAATAATTCGCCAGGATAACATGAAGCTAGAACCACGAAACTTCGAGAGAACAGACAAGATTGAGAGGAAAAATCTTCTTCGGACTTCAAATTATGACGGGAAACACCACCAAAATTACTGAGATACTCCGGTAGAATGAAAAGCAGAGAGGTTGAGCCAACAATGAAAAGAATTTGAACGAGATCTTGGAGAAGGCATGTGACTGATGGAATCCATTCTTATGTCACACTTGAAAAGAATTTGAGAATAACTCCGGGAGAATTAGAAGAGTCAAGTAAGATCCTGGGAAAAGACCTGTGGGTTAGGGCCCACTGAAGAGAAAAACACCACTGAAAAAGGATTGTTGAAGAGATAGATGATGCACCAGAATGATTGAAATATTTGAAAGAGGTGACAACCTCGAATTAATTCAAACACAGACGAATCTCCTGAGATGTCTTCCGAACTCCGGAATGATTGAATGGCGATAGGCAAACGAGCAAGGAGAACACTTGATCCAAGGAAAAGAATATTATCACTACCGAAAATTAGAATTGAATCCACCGGAGAAGAAAAAGAGATGGAGAATGTCAAACAAAATGAGAATTCACCGGTTGAAACAATTGAGGGAAGACTGAAGAGGCTTCGCACGAGTGAAATTGATGGTCGTTACAGACTCAAGCTCCAGGAAGAAGAGGGTGGGAGGGCGGGAAAACAAAGGCAACTTGGGTGGGGGAACCGACGAATATCTTGAAGAGAAAACACCGGTTGAAATAGTTGAGGAAAGAAAGCAAAGAATTCGCACGAGTAGGATGGATACTCGATTACGGACTCCGAATCCGAGAAGAAAAGGGGGGGGTGCGTGGGAAAAAGAAAACAACTGAGGATAGAGAAATAACTTCGTTGAGAGCAAACTGAGTATTGAACTTGCAAAGATGAAGTGGGTCGAGTCGACTTGACGAGAAATGCACCAGATGCAAAGAGCTGGGGAACAACAATCGGAAAACCAACTGCGTGATCCTAAAGAAAGTTTGAAAAGGGAATAGGAGTAATTCAAAACACCTACGTCAAGATTCCTCACCAGAGTGACGAAGGGCTGAGGAGTAAAAAGAATTCCTACTCTCCGATATAACTAGACTCCAAAATCAGTTTTATTCTAGACTCGACAACGGCCAAACTACATGATCAATCAAGGGGGCTCCTAAGGTCGAACCTGGCTCTGATACCAACTTGTCACGCCCAATATGCGATACTATCCTAAAGAGACTCGAAGGTCCCACAAAGGATAGAACCGCATATTGAAACGCTTTTGCAAGGTGGATATCATTACATCAACATTACATAAAAGTGGAGATACATCCAATACATCCAATGACACATGAATACAACAATATATCATACATAAGAGCAACATCCGACTGCGGATGAAACACGAATAGAAACTCAAACGATATCCACCCTGCTAGCCCAGGCTACCGACCTGGAACCTATCCCCTGATCAAAGAAGAATCAGAAGAAGAACTCCAAAATAAGCAAACATCGCTCTCGCGTCAAGATCATCGCATAACCTGTACCTGCAACTGTTGTTGTAGTAATCTATGAGCCACGAGGACTCGGCAATCCCATTACCAAGGGTATCAAGACTAGCAAAGCTTAAAGGGTAAGGAAGGGGTAAAGTGGTGAGGTTGCAACAAGGACTAAGCAAGATATGGTGGCTAACACACGCAAATAGGAGCGAGAAGAGAGCAAACGGAACGGTCGTGAAGCTAGCAATGATCAAGAAGTGATGTTGAACTCCTACTTACCTCAAGCATAACCCAAAACCGTGTTCACTTCCCGGACTCCGCCGAAAAGAGACCATCACGGCTACACACACGGTTGATGCATTTTAATTCGGATCTGGTGTCAAGTTATCTACAACCGGACATTAACAAATTCCGATCTTCCACATAACCGCGGGCACGGCTTTCGAAAGTTTATACCCTGCAGGGGTGTCCCAACTTAGCCCGTGATAAGCTCTCGCGATCAACAAAGGATATACCTTCTCCCAGGAAGACCCGATCAGACTCAGAATCCCGGTTTACAAGACATTTCGACAATGGTAAAACAAGACCAGCAAAGCCGCCCGATGTGCCGACAAATCCCGATAGGAGCTGCACATATCTTGTTCTCAGGGCACACCGGATAAGCGAAGCATACAGGTACCGATGTAATCCAAGTTGCCAAGGAATGGTCCCGCACGGTGCTCTAGTTTGGACCAACACTCGGAGGAGCACTGGCCCGGGGAGGGGTAAAATAAAGATGACCTTCGGGCTCCGGAAACCCAAGAGAAAAATGGCTAGGTGAGGCAAATGGTAAAACCAAGGTTGGGCCTTGATGGAGGAGTTTTATTCAAAGCGAACTGTCAAGGGGGTCCCATAAATCACCCAACCCCGTAAGGAACGCAAAATCCGGGAACATAACACCGGTATGATGGAAACTAGGGCGGCAAGAGTGGAACAAAACACCAGGCATAAGGCCGAGTCTTCCAACCTTTACCAAGTATATATATGCATTAATTAAATAAGAGATATTGTGATATCCCAACATAATCCTGTCCGTCATGGGGCAATCTTCAACTTCACCTGCAACTAACAACGCTATAAGAGGGGCTGAGAAAAAGCGGTAACATAGCCAAACAACGGTTTGCTAGGAAGGGTGAAAAAGGTTAGAGGCTGACATGGCAATTGGGAGGCTTGTAGAGCAAATGATAGGTAGCGCAGCAAAGCGATAGAACGAAGCAACTAGCATAGCAATGATAGTAGTGAGATCCAGGGTAGCGGTCATCTTGCCTGAAATCCCGCTAGGAAGAAGAACGAGTCCATGAAGAAGACGAATGGATGAAGCCGAACCAAGCGTAGACAAACGAATCCTCACGATCGCAACGAAATGGGAACTATCGACAAGAAGCACACAACGTGGTAAACACACCACACATATACAAGACATGATGCACAACCAAGAATGATGCATGACAAGGCTACATGAAGCTACTCATGGCAAAAGATGATGCATACAAGAGCAACACATCAAGGCAAGGTTAAATGAGGCCGGAAACAACATATAACAATTACGGTAAGTCCTCGTATGCAAATTTTGAAATTGGTCCAGATCTGAATAAACCCTATGTTCAAGTTGTTAAACAACTAGTTAAGATGCACCAAGATGATCTACACGAGATAGTCAAGTTACATATAAAGTTCATTTAGGTCGGAGCTACGGCCTAGAAGATATGAGCAAAACAAGTTAAACATGGCATTGATGCAAAATGCATACAAACATCAGCAAACACCTCAAAACAAGGATGCAACATGATAATATGAAACTACATGCAAAACTAAGCAAGTTTCATATAGAGCACACTCAAAACGGAGAACCGGTTCAACACACACACACACACTAAACATGTTGAAAGGACAAGCTGTCCAAAACAGCAACTAGGCATATAGCAAGCATCAAAACAACATGCTACAGCACCCCAACATGAGAAAAAAAGGCATGGACATGATGTACAGGTAAAGCATAACAAAACATGAACACTGAGCTATCTCCAGAAATCACTAGAACAAGCTCCAAAACACATGGCAAGATTGCATATAATAACAGTTTACAGGCTTAGCAGAAATAACATCAGGTTGCAATATTTAGAGCTATCAAACAACATGCTACAGGAACTTAACATGACAAACAAAGTCATGGCATGAATCTACTAAACCCATAGAACAAAAGTCCCTTACTGACCATGAGCCAAAAGGGCACAGAAAATATGATGGGACCCATTTAACATGGCAAAAGATATGACAGATTCATACATGGCAGGAATAACAATAAGTAGGCATGTTGTTGAGCTTGTACCACTCACCGCAGAGCAATACATGGCATGAAAAGGTAACCAACAGTAATAATACATGTTTATGAAGCTAAGCATGGCAAGAGAAAGTTCATAGGGTGCATGGAACACTAGCAAAGCTCATGGCAAAACTGAACTTAATATTAACAGGCTAACAGCAACATTATTTAGCAAGTTTGGAGCAAGATTACAGCAAGTTACAGCAAGCTATAAATGCAACCAGGGGCATGGATGGATAGAGCATGACATGTATTACAAAAAATCCTTATTGAACATCTCCAGATTATGCGTAGAATGACTTGTAGTAGCAGGTTTACATAGCATCACAAAATAACAGATTCAGTCTAGCAAAACAGTAACAGCAAGTACCCTACTTAACAAGCTTGATGCACTCAGTAAAACACTCAATAAAATACAACACAAGCACCCATGTAAAGATGGCATGATGTAGTTAAAAACACATGTAGAGCTCATGCTCATAGGATGCACAGACAAAATGCAACAAAAATAACAAATCATCAAGTTATAACAGTTTTAGCAGATTAACATCATATAGCACTCTTGCAACAATGATTCGGGCATCAAGATGAACTCAAACAAACATGGCACAATGTAATAAAATGAAGATCATCTCCTGATGAACATTTTGATATATCATGCGCATGAAACAAAGATACGGACACGGAGTTATGATGCAATGAACATGGGCACAAAATGTTGCACAAACAGGGACAATGGGAAAATCACCTCCGAATCCCAGATCTAGGGTTTCGGGCGCGCGAACCGAAGATCGCCGGAGACGGGGCGGCACGGCGGCCGGAGAGGATGGGGGAGGCGCCGGCGGGTCGGGGCGGAGGCGGACGGCGTCGGGCGGCGCCGGGACGTCGGAGGGCGGCGCTAGGGCGAGGGGCGACGGCGG
>NC_041385.1:766412204-766417370 GCF_002162155.2 Triticum dicoccoides
GGCGGAGGCGAGCGCCTCGGGTGACGACACGGCTGGATCCGGGCGGCGGCGGCGGATCTGGGCCGTGGGGGCCTGCTGCGGGCCGCGACGGGCCGGCGGTGCGGGGCGGCGGCGTGGGCCACGTGGCAAGCCACGATTGGCTGTGGGCGCGGGTGGACATGTCCGGTGGGGCGCGGACATGTCCGGCGGCTGGAGGAGGAAGAAGCTAGGGTTTCGGGACCCGGGATTTTCGGGGGAGGCACAAATATATAGGTAGAGGGAGCTAGGAGGCTCCAAATGAGGTGCGGTTTTCGTCCACGCGATCGTGATGGAACGACCGAGAGCATGGAGGGGGTTTGGATGGGTTTTGGGCCACTTTGGAGGGGTGTTGGGCTGCAACACAAAGAAGGGGTTTGCAGTTACCCGGTTAACCGTTGGAGTATCAAACGGACTCCAAATGGCATGAAACTTCACAGGTGGTCTACCGGTGCTATACCAAGGCCGCTTGGCAAACCTCAGTCCATTCCGAGAATGTTTAACACCCGCTCACAATGAGAGACAAAAAGGGGGACGCCGGAGGGCATAGGAGTGCCGGATCGCGAAACGGACAACGGGGAAAAAGACCGGATGCATGAGACGGACATGTATGCAATGCAATGCACATGATGACATGATAAAATGCAACACGCAAGCAAATGACATGGGAATAATGGCGAATAACTGGCAGACACCTAGCGCATCGAATCCGGGGCATTACAAATAGCAACGCTCGGGATACATCAAGATCGTGCCATAGATGGAACATGAGAGAGAACACGAGAGAGAGATATCAAACACATAGCTACTGGTACATACCCTGAGCCCCGAGGGTGAACTACTCCCTCCTCATCATCGATAGCGTCGGGATGATGAAGATGGCCTCCGGTGATGGGATCCCCCTCCGGCAGGGTGCCGGAACAGGGTCCCGATTGGTTTTTGGTGGCTACAGAGGCTTGCGGCGGCGGAACTCCCGATCTATCTTCTGTTCTGGAAGTTTTAGGGTACGTAGGTATAGATGGGTGCAAGGGGTACGTCGGTGGACCTCCGAGTTGCTCACGAGGCAGGGGGCATGCCCAGGGGGGCGCGCCCCCCACCCTCGTGGGCAGCCCGGGACTCCCCTGACGTGCACTCCAAGTCCAACAGGTTGCTTTCCTTCCAAAAATAACTTCTCCAGTTGATTTCGTTCCGTTTTGACTCCGTCTGATATTCCTTTTCCTCGAAACACTGAAATAGGCATAAAACAGCAAATCTGGGTTGGGCTTCCGGTTAATAGCTTAGTCCCAAAAATAATATAAAAGTGGATAATAAAGCCCAATATTGCCTAAAACAGTAGATAAAGTATCATGGAGAAATCAAAAATTATAGATACGTTGGAGACGTATCAAGCATCCCCAAGCTTAATTCCTGCTCGTCCTCGAGTAGGTAAATGATAAAAAAGAATTTTTGATGCGGAATGATACTTTGGCATAATTTCAATGTAAATCTTCTTAATTGTGGTATGAATATTCAGATCCGAAAGATTCAAGACAAAAGTTCATATTGACATAAAAGTAATAATACTTCAAGCATACTAATTAAAGTAATCATGTCTTCTCAAAATAGCATGGCCAAAGAAAGTTATCCCTACAAAATCATATGGTCTGGCTAAGCTCTATCTTCATCACACAAAGTATTTAATCATGCACAACCCCGATGACGAGCCAAGCAATTGTTTCATACTTTAGTAATCTCAAACTTTTTCAACTTTCACGCAATAAATGAGCGTGAGCCATGGACATAGCACTACCGGTGGAATAGAATGGTGGTTGTGGAGAAGAAAAAAAGGAGAAGATAGTCTCACATCAACTAGGCGTATCAACGGGCTATGGAGATGCCCATCAATAGATATCAATGTGAATGAGTAGGGATTGCCATGCAACGGATGCACTAGAGCTATAAGTATATGAAAGCTCAACAAAAGAAACTAAGTGGGTGTGCATCCAACTTGCTTGCTCACGAAGACCTAAGGCACTTTTAAGGAGGCCCATCATTGGAATATACAAGCCAAGTTCTATAATGAAAAATTTCCACTAGTATATGAAAGTGACAACATATGAGACTCTCTATCATGAAGATCATGGTGCTATTTTGAAGCACAAGTGTGGTAAAAGGATAGTAGCATTTTCCCTTCTCTCTTTTTCTCTCATCATTTTTTTATTTGGCCTTTCCTTTTTTTCTCTTTTATGGCCATTCTCCCCTTTTTTTATTTGGGCTTCTTTGGCCTCTTTTATTTTTCATAAAGTCCGGAGTCTCATCCCGACTTATGGGGGAATCATAGTCTCCATCATCCTTTCCTCACTGGGACAATGCTCTAATAATGATAATCATCACACTTTTATTTTTCTTACAACTCAACAATTACAACTCGATACTTAGAACAAAATATGACTCTATATGAATGCCTCCGGCGGTGTACCGGGATATGCAATGAATCATGAGTGACATGTATGAAAATTATGAAGGTGGCCTTGCCACAAATACAATGTCAACTACATGTTCATGCAAAAAGCAATATGACAAAAGTAATGTGTGTCATATGAACGGAACGGTGGAAAGTTTCATGTCAATATATCTCGTAATGGCTATGGAAATGCCATGATACGTAGGTATGGTGGCTGTTTTGAGGAAGGTATATGGTGGGTGTATGATACCGGTGAAAAGTGCGCGGTATTAGAGAGGCTAGCAATGGTGGAAGGGTGAGAGTGCGTATAATCCATGGACTCAACATTAATCAAAAGAACTCATGCACTTATTGCATAAATTTAGAAGTCATCAAAAACCAAAAGCACTAAACGCATACTCCTAGGGGGATAGATTGGTAGGAAAAGACCATCGCTCGTCCCCGACTGCCACTCATAAGGAAGACAATCAATAAATAAAATTGTGCTCCGACTTCATCACAAAGAGGTTCACCATACGTGCATGCTACGGGAATCACAAACTTCAACACAAGCATTCTTTAAATTCATAATCACCCCAACTAGCATTGCTTTGATATTATCAACTCCATATCTCAAAACAATTATCAAGCATCAAACTCATCTTAGTATTCAACGCACTCAAAAGAAAGTTTCATATATCTTGAATACCAAGTATATTAATATTAAGCAAATTACCATGCTATTAATGACTCTCAAAATAATATAAGTGAAGCACGAGAGTTCATATATTTCTTCAAAATAAAACTACCACCATGCTCTAAAAGATATGAGTGAAGTACTAGAGCAAATGACAAAAACTACTCTGAAAGATATAAGTGAAGATCAATGAGTAGTCGAATAATTATGCAACTATGTGAAGACTCTCCCATTTAATAATTTCAGATCTTGAAACTTTATTCAAACAGCAAGCAAAGCTAAATAAAACTACATTGCAAGGATAGCACAACTCATGTGAAGAAGCAAAAACTTAGGCTCAACCGATACTAACCGATAGTTGTTGAAGAAGAGAGGTGGGATGCCTACCGGGGCATCCCCAATCTTAGATGCTTGAGACTTCTTGAAATATTATCTTGGGGTGCCTTGGGCATCCACAAGCTTGAACCTTTGTGTCTCCTTAATTCCTCTCATATCATGGTTTCTCTTCTTTTTATCAAAAGCTTCATTCACAACAAACTCAACAAGAACTCGTGAGATAGGTTAGTATAAACCAATGCAAAACCTTATCATTTTCTACTGTAACAAATCACTAAAATTATTATTCAACATTGAATACTAAATGCCTCTGTATATTTAATACTCCTATCCTCAAATAGAATCATTAAACAAGCACACATATGCAAACAATGCAAACATAACAGCAATCTGCCAAAACAGTACAGTCTGTAAAGAATGCAAGAGTATCAATACTTCCCTGACTCCAAAAATTATGAACTAAAATTCCCACTGCAATAAATTTATCAAAGCTCAATATGAAAAAAGATTCAATGTTATAACATTCTCTGACTTTTCTGAGGAATTTTCGCAACAGAGGTAAACTTTCTGTTTTCAAACAGCAACACGTATACAAGCAAAATAAGCATGGCCAATGCTATCCTTGACTTTTTTATCGAAACTAAAGATGCAAAACATTAATCTAACTAACAGAAAACAAAAACTAACAAAATAAAATGATGCTCCAAGCAAAACACATATCATGTGGTGAATAAAAATATAGCTCAAAGTAAAGTTACCGATGAACGAAGACGAAAGAGGGAATGCCTTCCGGGGCATCCCCAAGCTTAGGCTCTTGGTTGTCCTTGAATATTACCTTGGGGTGCCGTGGGAAT
This sequence comes from Triticum dicoccoides, assembly GCF_002162155.2. Taxonomy (NCBI): domain Eukaryota; kingdom Viridiplantae; phylum Streptophyta; class Magnoliopsida; order Poales; family Poaceae; genus Triticum; species Triticum dicoccoides. The sequence goes on from NC_041385.1 coordinate 766,416,529, forward strand.
CCCCAAGCTTAGGCTCTTTCCACTCCTTATTCCATAGTCCATCGATTTTTTACCCAAAACTTGAAAACTTCAACCACACAAAACTCAAAACAAAACTCGTAAGCTCCGTTAGTATAAGAAAATAAAACCACCACTTAGGTTGTAACGCCCCGGATTCGATTTCCAAGGTGTCTGTCAGTTATTCGCCGTCGTTGCCATGTCATTTGCTTGAGTGTTGCATTTTTCCATGTCATCCTATGCATTGCATCCTCATGTTTTTCAAAACTTGCATCCGTTCGGTTTTCGCCGGTTCTCTCTGTTGTCGATTCGGAGTCCGGACCATTCGCGTGTGCCTCGTCGCCCCCTCTCAGACCTTGTTTCATGTGCGAGTGTTAAACTTTCTCGGAATGGCCCTAGGTTTGCCAAGCGGCCTTGGTATAGCACCGGTAGACCGCCTGTCAAGTTTCGTGCCAGTTGGAGGTCGTTTGATACTCCAACGGTTAACCGGGTAACCGTAAAAGCCCCTCTCTCTTTGCAGCCCAACACCTCTTCCCACAGCCCACCAAACCCATCCTAACCCCCTCCATGCTCTCTGTCATTCGATCACGATCGTGTGGGCGAAAACCGCTCCTCATTTGGACTCTCCTAGCTCCCTCTACCTATAAATAGGTGCTCCCCATCGGATTTTCGCGCAGTCCAACCCTAATCTAGGCCCTCTCCGCAGCCGGACATGTCCGATCTCCCCCGGACGCGTCCGCTCCGCCGCCCTCCGCCAACCGGCATCTGCCACGTGGCCCGCACCGCTGCCCCGCACCGCCGGCCCGCCGCGGCCTGCAGCGGGCCCCCGAGGCCCGATCCGCCCG
>NC_041385.1:766417777-766437797 GCF_002162155.2 Triticum dicoccoides
CGGAGCGCTTCCGCGCCTCGCGCCGCTGCGCGCCGTCATCGCCGGTGCCGCCCCTCCGCCCTGCCGTGCCTCGCCCCTCGCCGGAGCTGCCCCGTCGCCCCTCGCAGGAGTTCGCGTCGCCGGAGTCCGTCGTCGCCGGATCCGGCCGGGGTGGGATCAGATCCACCAACCTCGCCTACCAAACGCCTCCCCACGCCCGGATCCCTCCGTCCCGGGTCGAGCCCGTCCCGCGTTGACTTTTCACGGAGGTAATTTTTCTTAAGTCCCTGAGATCTACAGCATTATCATGCCATGTTCATCGCATCATATCTCTGCATTCGTAGCTCCGTTTCGTGCGTGTAATATGTCAAATTGTTCGTCTCAACGAGTACTTCATTTCATTCCATTGCACCATGTTCGTTTGAGCTCATCTTAATGCCTGAATCATCATTGCAAGAGTGCTATATGATGTTGTCTGCTGTCTGTTAACAGAACTTGCTCATTTATCATTTTTTTGCCATGATTGATGTGTGCATCCTATGAGGTTGATGTCTACATGTGTTTTGAACTATGTCATGCCATCTTTACAGGGGTGTATGCCATGTATTTTTGTGATCAATGTGGTGACTAGCACAAGCATGCAAACTAGACTTCGTGATGTTGCTGATTTTAGTCCCTGTCCTGCTGTTATTTTGATGCCATGTAAACTTGATGCTACAGAGAGATCCATGCTTATTTTGAGATACTTAAGTAAGGGTGTTTTGAACATATGGTTTTCCTCTATCCATTCATGCCCCTGTTTGCAATTATGGAGTAGTATAGCATGTCATTTTCGTGCTCTACTTTTGCTACAAAATGTTTCCCGGCAGATTGTTTACATGTTATTCAATTTTGCCAAGGTTGTTGTAGTTGATCCTTGCATGCTATAAACTTGTTCTTGCCTTGGTTTGTTTCATAAACATGTCTTCTTGCTGATGCTATGCTTCTCTTGTCATGCAATGACTTGTGGTGAGTGAATCAAGCTTGTTAAGTAGTGTACTTGTTGTTGCTGTTTTGCTAGGCTGAATCTGTTATTTCGTGATGCTATGTAAACCTGCTGCTACAAGTCATTCTATGCATAATCTGGAGATGTTCACTAAGGGTATTTTGTTCTACATGTTATGCTCTATCCATCCATGCCTCTGGTTGCAATTATAGCTTGTTGTAGCTTGTTGTTTCCTTGCTCCAAAATTGCTAAATAATGTTGCTATCAGCCTGTTAACATTAAGATCAGTTTTGCCATGTGTTTTGCTAGTGATCCATGCACCCTATGAACTTGCTATTGCCATGCTTAGCTTCATAAACATGTCTTCTTACTATTGGTTGCCTTGCCATGCCATGTATTGCTCTATGGTGAGCTGTACAAGCTCACCAACATGCCTACTTATAGTTGTTCCTGCCATGTATGAATCTGTCATAACTTGCCATGTTTACATGGGTGCCATCATATCTTCTGATCCTTTTTGGCTCATGGTCAGTAAAGGACTTTTGTTCTATGCAATTAGTAGATTCATGCCGTGCCTTTGTTTGCCATGATAAGTTCCTGTAACATGTTGTTTGATAGCTCTAAACGTTGCAACCTGATATTATTTCTGCAAAGTCTGAAACTGATATTACTTGCAATCTTGCCAAGTGTGTTTGAGCATGTTCTAGTGATTTTTAGAGATAGCTCAGTGTTCATGTTTTGTTATGCTTTACCTATACATCATTCCCATGTCTTTTGTTCTTATGTTGAGCTGCTGTAGCATATTGTTTTGATGCTTGCAATATGCCTAGTTGCTGTTTAGGGCAGATTGTTGTTATGTCTTGTTTGGAGTGTATGTGTTGCACCGTTGCTCCGTTTTGAGTGTGATCTATATGAAACTTGCTTAGAATTGCATGTAGTTTCATATTATCATGTTGCATCCATGTTTTGAGGTGTTTTGCTTGATGTTTGGGTGCATTTTGCATCAATGCCATGTTTGACTTGTTTTGCTCATATCTTCTAGGTCGTAGCTCCGAATTAAATGAACTTTATATGTAACTTGACTAGAATCTCGTGTAGATCATCATTGTGCATCTTAACTTGCTATTTAACAACTCGAACATAAGGTTTATTCAGATCTGGACCAACTTCAAAATTTGCATATGAGGACTTACCGGAATTGTTATATGTTGCTCCCGGCCTCATTTAAACTTGCCTTGATGTGTTGCTCTTGTTTGCATCATCTCTTGCCATGAGTAGCCTCATCTAGATATGTCATGCATCATGATTGTTGTGCATCATGTCATGTTCATGTGTGGTGTGTTTACCATGTTGTGTGTTTCTTTCGATAGTTCCTGTTTCGTTGCGATCGTGGGGATTCGTTCGACTACGCTTGGTTCGTCTTCGTGGCTTCATCTTCTTCATGGACTCGTTCTTCTTCCTAGCAGGATTTCAGGCAAGAAGACCGCTACCGTGGATCTCACTACTATCATTGCTATGCTAGTTACTTCATTCTATCGCTATGCTGTGTTACCTATCTTTTGCTCATCAAGCCTCCCAAATTGCCATGAACCTCTAACCTTTGACACCCTTCCTAGCAAACCATTGCTTGGCTATGTTACCGCTTGGCTCAGCCCTCTTATAGCGTTGTTAGTTGCAGGTGAAGTTGAAGATTTCTCCATGGCGGACAGGATTATGTTGGGATATCACAATATCTCTTATATTATTAATGCATCTATATACTTGGTAAAGGGTGGAAGTCTCGGCCTTATGCCTGGTGTTTTGTTCCACTCTTGCCGCCCTAGTTTCCGTCATACCGGTGTTATGTTCCCGGATTTTGCATTCCTTACGCGGTTGGGTGATTTATGGGACCCCCTTGACAATTCGCTTTGAATAAAACTCCTCCAGCAAGGACCAACCTTGGTTTTACCATTTGCCTCACCACCACCTATATTTCCCTTGGGAGTAATTAACCCAAGGGTCATCTTATTTTAGCCCCCCCGGGCCAATGCTTGTCTAAGTGTTGGTCCAAACTAGAGCATTGTGCGGGACCATCCCTTGGCAACTTGGGTTACGTCGGTACCTGTACGCTTAGCTTATCCGGTGTTGCCCTGAGAACGAGATATGTGCAGCTCCTATCGGGATTGTCGGCGCATCGGGCGGTCTTGCTGGTCTTGTTTCACCATTGTCGAAATGTCTTGTAAACCGGGATTCTGAGTCTGATCGGGTCTTCCTGGGAGAAGGTATATCCTTCGTTGATCGCCAGAGCTTATCATGGGCTAAGTTGGGACACCCCTACAGGGTATAATCTTTCGAAATCCGTGCCTGCGGTTATAGGCAGATGGGAATTTGTTAATGTCCGGTTGTAGATAACTTGACACCAGATCCGAATTAAAACGCATCAACCGCGTGTGTAGCCGTGATGGTCTCTTCTCGGCGGAGTCCGGGGAGTGAACCCGGTCTTTGGGTTATGTTTGACGTAAGTAGGAGTTCAGGATCACTTCTTGATCATTGCTAGTTTCACGACCGTTCCGCTTGCTCTCTTCTCGCTCTTATTTGCGTCTGTTAGCCACCATATATGCTTAGTCGCTGCTGCAACCTCACCACTTTACCCCTTCCTTTGCTACTAAGCTTTGCTAGTCTTGATACCCATGGTAATGGGATTGCTGAGTCCTCGTGGCTCACAGATTACTACAACAACAGTTGCAGGTACATGTTATGCGATGATCATGACGCGAGAGCGATGTTTGCTTGTTTTGGAGTTCTTCTTCTGCTTCTTCTTCGATCAGGGAATAGGTTCCAGGTCGGCAGCCTGGGCTAGTCGGGTGGATGTCGTTTGAGTTTCTGTTTGTGTTTCATCCGTAGTCGGATGATGCTCTTATGTATGATGATGTTGTATTCGTGTGGCATTGTATGCCTCTTGTATGTATCCCTATCTATTATGTAATGTTGATGTAATGATATCCACCTTGCAAAAGCATTTCAATATGCAGTTCTATCCTTGGTGGGACCTTCGAGTCACTTTAGGATAGTATCGCATATTGGGCGTGACATAGGTACTGTAATGAACTCATTCTAAATTCATATCGGTGTAATATCTATTGTATTCTAACTTCTCCATGGTTCATACTACTTAATACTAGCCATAGATCCATGATCCATCAAAATAAGCAAACAACACAAGAAAACAGAATTTGTCAAAAACAGAACAGTCTGTAGTAATTTGTATCAAACGTATACTTCTGGAACCCCAAAAATTATGAAATAAATTGTTGGACCTGAGCAATTTGTCTATTAATCGTCTTCAAAAAGAATCAACCTAAAATCACTCTCCAGGAAAACATGGCAGCTAATCTCGTGAGCGCTAAAGTTTCTGTTTTTCACAGCAAGGTCACATAAACTTCACCCAAGTCTTCCCAAAGGTTCTACTTCGCACTTTATTGAAACAAAAGCTATAAAACATGATTAATACAGTGGCATAATCACGTGGACACACAAAAACAGTAAGGGTAAATATTGGGTTGTCTCCCAAGAAGCAATTTTCTTTAATGCCTTTCTAGCTAGGCATGATGATGACAATGATGCTCACATAAAAGATAAGAATTTAAACAGAAAGAGAGCATCATGAAGAATATGACTAGCACATTTAAGTCTAACCCACTTCCTATGCATAGGGATTTTTTGAGCAAACAACTTATGGGAACAAGAATCAACTAGCATAGGAAGGTAACACAAGCATAGCTTCAAGAATTTAAGCACATAGGGAGGAAACTTGATATTATTGCAATTCCTACGAGCATATGTTCCTCCCTCATAATAATTTTCAGTAGCATGATGAATGAATTCAACAATATAACCAGCACCTAAATCATTCTTTTCATGATCTACAAGCATAGAAAATTTACTATTCTCCACATAAGCAAAATTCTTCTCATTCGGAATAGTGAGAGTATCATAAAAGACTTGAACACCAAAAATTGTTTCCACATTAAAAGAGTAATGTTCAGAAAAAGGGTAATCATAATCATGACAAGATATGTAAATATAATCATCACTACATTTTATAGCATAAGTTTCATCACAATAATCATCATAAGTAGCAACTTCGTTCTCATCATAATCGATTGAAACCTCTCCCAAGATAGTGGAATCACTAAATAAAGTTGACACTCTTCCAAATCCACTTTCATGTTCATCACAATAAAATTCAACGTCCTCCAATATAGTGGGATCACTACTTCCTAAAGTTGACTCTCTTCCGAACCCACTTTAATCAATATAATCATCATAGGTAGGAGGCATGTTATCATCATAACAACTTTGCATATCAAAACTTGGGATGCTAAAAATATCATCTTCATTAAACAAAGCATCCCCAAGCTTGGGAAAAACATTAATTACAGCAAATATATTCTCAAATATTTCATCCCAATCAAACATAGCTTCCCCAAGCTTGGGCCCTTTCATATCATAAGCATAATCACTCTCATCATTAAAAATATTGATAGCACCAATAGTATAGCAATTATCATCATCATAATGAGTAGTAGGAGCAACATCATTTGGGAGGGATACCTTTCTACCTTTGTTGCTACTTCTTTTCTTTTTCTTCTTCACATTATGTGTGGGTTCAACCTTCCTCTTTGAGCTCCTTATTGATGGGATTGGTTGAATAGAAAGCTCATCCTCGTTACCTGATTCATCATAAGAAATAATAGGAGGAGATTGGGAAGCCTCTCCCCTTTCATTAGTATTCTCATCATCTTCCATTTTCTTTCTTTTCTTTAGGTAATTGGCAATATAAGGATTTTCAATGCAATTCTCCGCACAATACATATAAATTTTCTCTAGATCAAAATCAAGAATTTTATCAAGATTAAATTTTGGAATACCCTCAGTTATACGTTTCATTTCTTCATAACCCAAAAGAAGGCTAAGCTCTTTATGATGCTCAAGGGTAATCAAATTATCACAATATTTGGACACGACTTGATCATGAAACAAATAGCATTGGAGCTTTAAATGACCATGTTCATTGCAAAGTTCACAAGGAGCGCGAAAAATATTGAATCTTTCAGCACATTCATCTAGCTCTTCTTGCAACAATTTGGTTTCTAAGTACTTATGCCTCTTGCAATAAATATCTTCTCTATTTGGTGTGTTCATGCAAACATGCACTCCACAAAAGTTGACATGCTCATAAGAGATATTTTCATCATAACTAGTGCAATCATCATTAGCATCATGGATATTCAAAGAATTCGTACTAGCAACATTGCAATCATGCTCATCATTCAAGGATTTAGTGCCAAACAATTTAATGCATTCTTTTTCTAACACTTTGGCACAATTTTCTTTTCCATCATACTCACGAAAGATATAAAAAAGATGAAGCGTATGAGACAAACTTAACTCCATTTTTTTGTAGTTTTCTTTTATAAACTAAACTAGTGATAAAAACAAGAAACAAAAAGATTGATGTCTACTACACCTCCCCGGCAAGATCTAAAGATATACCTTCAAGCACTCACCTCCCCGGCAATGGCGCCAGAAAATAGCTTGATGTCTACTACACAACCTTCTTCTTGTAGACGTTGTTGGGCCTGCAAGTGCACATGTTTGTAGGACAGTAGCAAATTTCCCTCAAGTGGATGACCTAAGGTTTATCAATCCGTAGGAGGCATAGGATGAAGATGGTCTCTCTCAAACAACCCTGCAACCAAATAACAAAGAGTCTCTTGTGTCCCCAACACACCCAATACAATGGCAAATTGTATAGGTGCACTAGTTCGGAGAAGAGATGGTGATACAAGTGCAAAATAGATAGTAGATAAAGGTTTTTATAATCTGAAATTATAAAAACAGCAAGGTAGCAAGCGATAAAAGTAAGTGTAAACGGTATTGCAATGATAAGAAACAAGGCCTAGGGTTCATACTTTCACTAGTGCAAGTTCTCTCAACAATAATAACATAGATAGATCATATAACAAGCCCTCAACATGCAACGAAGAGTCACTCCAAAGCCACTAATAGCGGAGAACAAACATAGAGATTATGGTAGGGTACGAAACCACCTCAAAGCTATTCTTTCGGATTGATCTATAAAAGAGTTCGTACTAGAATAACACCTTAAGACACAAATCAACCAAAACCCTAATATCACCTAGATACTCCATTGTCACCTCAAGTATCCGTGGGCATGATTATACGATATGCATCACACAATCTCAGTTTCATCTATTCAACATAAAAGTACTTCAAAGAGAGCCCCAAAGCTACTACCGGGGAGTCAAGAACGTGTGTCAACCCCTATGCATAGGTTCCCAATGTCACGAAACCCGCAAGTTGATCACCAAAACATACATCAAGTGGCACATGATAACCCATTGTCACCACAGATAATCACGGCAAGACATACATCAAGTGTTCTCATAAAGACTCAATCCGATAAGATAACTTCAAAGGGGAAACTCAATTCATCACAAGAGAGTAGAGGGGGAGAAACATCATTAGATCCAACTACAATAGCAAAGCTAGGGGTACATCAAGATCATGCCATAGATGGAACACGAGAGAGAACATGAGAGAGAGATCAAAAACATAGCTACTGGTACATACCCTCAGCCCCGAGGGTGAACTACTCCCTCCTCGTCATGGATAGCGCCGGGATGATGAAGATGGCCTCCGGTGATGGGATCCCCCTCCGGCAGGGTGCCGGAACAGGGTCCCGATTGGTTTTTGGTGGCTACAAAGGCTTGCGGTGGCGGAACTCCCGATCTATCTTCTGTTCTGGAAGTTTAAGGGTACGTAGGTATATATGGGTGCAAGGGGTACGTCGGTGGACCTCCGGGGTGCTCATGAGGCAGGGGGCGCGCCCCCCACCCTCGTGGGCAGCCCGGGACTCCCCTGACGTGCACTCCAAGTCCAACAGGTTGCTTTCCTTCCAAAAATAACTTCTCAAGTTGATTTTGTTCCATTTTGACTCCGTCTGATATTCCTTTTCCTCGAAACACTGAAATAGGCATAAAACAGCAAATCTGGGCTGGGCCTCCGGTTAATTGGTTAGTCCCAAAAATAATATAAAAGTGGATAATAAAGCCCAATATTGCCTCAAATAGTAGATAAAGTAGCATGGAGCAATCAAAAATTATAGATACATTGGAGACGTATCAACGGCCCCATCTTGGGCCCTGCCAATCTTGGAGTTCCTCGAGAACGGGGTCCTCCCCATGGACGAGACCGAAGCCCGGCAAGTGCAAGGCAGGCATTCGCCTACAATATCATCAAAAACGAGCTCATCAAGCGCAGCTCCACCGGTGTGTTCCAACGTTGCGTCGAGCAGGTCCAAGGCATCGAGATCCTCCATGACATACACCAGAGCGAGTGCGGGCACCATGCCGCCTCGCGGTCGCTGGTGGCCAAGGCTTTCCTTCATGGTTTCTACTGGCCCACGGCCCTCCAAGACGTCGAGTCACTCGTCCTCAAGTGCGAGGGATGCCAGCGCTTCAGCAAGAGCAGCCACCAGTCGGCCTCAACGCTTCGGACCATCGCGATCGCCTGGCCCTTCGCGGTTTGGGGACTCAACATGGTTGGGCCCTTCAAAACTGCCCGAGGCGGCATGACGCATTTGTCAGGACCCCAATTGAGGGAGTCCCGGATTAGGGGGTGTCCGGATGACCGGACTATAACCTTTGGCCGGACTCCTGGACTATGAAGATACAAGATTGAAGACTTCGTCCCGTGTCCGGATGGGACTTTCCTTGGCGTGGAAGGCAAGCTTGGCGATACGGATATGTAGATCTCCTCCCATTGTAACCGACTCTGTCTAACCCTAGCCCTCTCCGGTGTCTATATAAACCGGAGGGTTTTAGTCCGTAGGACGAACTACAATCATACCATAGGCTAGCTTCTAGGGTTTAGCCTCTCTGATCTCGTGGTAGATCTACTCTTGTACTACCCATATCATCAATATTAATCAAGCAGGAGTAGGGTTTTACCTCCATCGAGAGGGCCCGAACCTGGGTAAAAACAATGTGTCCCTTGTCTCCTGTTACCATCCGCCTAGACGCACAGTTCGGGACCCCCTACCCGAGATCCGCCGGTTTTGACACCGACATTGGTGCTTTCGTTGAGAGTTCCTCTGTGTCGTCATCTTTAGGCCCGATGGCTCCTCCGATCATCAACAACGACACGGTCCAGGGTGAGACTTTTCTCCCCGGACAGATCTTTGTATTCGGCGGTTTTGCACTGCGGGCCAATTCGCTTGGCCATCTGGAGCAGATCGAAAGCTACGCCCCTGGCCATCAGGTCAGATTTGGAAGTTTGAACTACACGGCTGACATCCGCGGAGACTTGATCTTCGACGGGTTCGAGCCACATCCGAGCCCGCCGCACTGTCACGATGGGCATGATCTAGCTCTGCCGCCGAACAGTGCCCAGGATGCAGCCCTAGTGTCCGCTCCGACCCTTAGTTCGGAGCCGACCGCGCCAATCGAGGACGGGTGGCTAGACACCGCTGTTGGGTTTCGAAGTAATTTCAAAAAATTTCCTACGCACACGCAAGATCATGTGATGCATAGCAACGAGGGGAGAGTGTTGTCTACGTACCCAACGCAGACCGACTGCGGAAGCGATGACACGACGTAGAGGAAGTAGTCGTACGTCTTCACGATCCAACCGATCAAGCACCGAAACTATGGCACCTCCGAGTTCGAGCACACGTTCAGCTCGATGACGATCCCCGGACTCCGATCCAGCAAAGTGTCGGGGAAGAGTTTCGTCAGCACGACGGCGTGGTGACAATCTTGATGAACTACAGCAGCAGGGCTTCGCCTAAACTCCGCTACAGTATTATCGAGGTATATGGTGGCAGGGGGCACCGCACACGGCTAAGGAATAGATCACGTGGATCAACTTGTTGTCAACTTTGGTGCTAGCCCTGCCCCTCTATTTATATGTTGAGCCCCGGGGTCGAAACTTGGAGCAAAAGCCTCCTCAAAGTCGGTTTTGCCCGAAAGGCAAGAGTCCCACTCGGACTCCAGGACCAAACGCCACAATCCTTGGCGTCTGGCCCAGACGCCATGGGCCTCGGCGTCTGGCCCAGGGCCAGACGCCAGGGTCTCCGGCGTTTGGCCCCCTGGCCTCCGCAAAACTCCTTTTTGCACCGATCTAAAGCCTCATGGGCTTGACCCCTTGGCCTAACCATATCATCCAATATATGAATCTTTACGTCTCGACCATTTCGAGACTCCTCGTCATGTCCCCGATCTCATCCGGGACTCCGAACTCCTTCGGTTCATCAAAACATGTAAACTCATAATATAACTGTCATCGTAACCTTAAGTGTGCGGACCCTACGGGTTCGAGAACAATGTAGACATGACCGAGACACGTCTCTGGTCAATAACCAATAGCGGGACCTGGATGCCCATATTGGCTCCTACATATTCTACGAAGATCTTTATCGGTCAGACCGCATAACAACATATGTTGTTCCCTTTGTCATCGGTATGTTACTTGCCCGAGATTCGATCGTCGGTATCCAATACCTAGTTCAATCTAGTTACCGGCAAGTCTCTTTACTCGTTCCGTAATACATCATCTCACAACTAACATATTAGTTGTAATGCTTGCAAGGCTTATGTGATGTGTATTACCGAGAGGGCCCTAGCGATACCTCTCCGACAATCGGAGTGACAAATCCTAATCTCGAAATACGCCAACCCAACATCGACCATTGGAGACACCTGTAGTGCTCCTTTATAATCACCCAGTTACGTTGTGATGTTTGGTAGTACCCAAAGTGTTCCTCCGGTAAACGGGAGTTGCATAATCTCATAGTCATAGGAACATGTATAAGTTATGAAGAAAGCAATAGCAACATACTAAACGATCGGGTGCTAAGCTAATGGAATGGGTCATGTCAATCAGATCATTCTACTAATGATGTGACCTCGTTAATCAAATAACAACTCATTGTTCATGGTTAGGAAACATAACCATCTTTGATTAACGAGCTAGTCAAGTAGAGGCATACTAGTGACACTATGTTTGTCTATGTATTCACACATGTATTATGTTTCCGGTTAATACAATTCTAGCATGAATAATAAACATTTGTCATGATATAAGGAAATAAATAATAACTTTATTATTGCCTCTAGGGCATATTTCCTTCAGTCTCCCACTTGCACTAGAGTCAATAATCTAGTTCACATCGCCATGTGATTTAACAGCAATAGTTCACATCACCATGTGATTAACACCCATAGTTCACATCGCTATGTGACCAACACCCAAAGGGTTTACTAGATTCAGTAATCTAGTTCACATCGCTATGTGATTAACACCCAAGGAGTACTAAGGTGTGATCATGTTTTTGCTTGTGAGAGAATCTTAGTCAACGGGTCTGCCACATTCAGATCCTCATGTATTTTGCAAATTTCTATGTCAAAAATGCTCTGCATGGAGCTACTCTAGCTAATTGCTCCCACTTTCAATATGTATCTAGATCGAGACTTAGAGTCATCTAGATTAGTGTCAAACTTGCATCGGCGTAACCCTTTACGACGAACCTTTTTCCACTTCCATAATCGAGAAACATATCCTTATTCCACTAAGGACAATTTTGACCGCTCTCCAGTGATCTACTCCTAGATCACTATTGTACTCCCTTGCCAAACTCAGTGGTATGGCATACAATAGATCTGGTATACAGCATGGCATACTTTATAGAACCTATGACTGAGGCATAGGGAATGACTTTTTATTCTCTTTCTATTTTCTGCTGTGGTCGGGATTTGAGTCTTACTCAATTTCATACCTTTGCAACACAGGCAAGAAACTTTTCTTTGACTATTCCATTTTGAACTACTTCAAAATCTTGTCAAGGTATGCACTCATTGAAAATCTTATCAAGCGTCTTGATCTATCTCAATAGATCTTGATGCTCAATATGTATGTAGTTTTACTGAGGTCTTTCTTCGAAAAACTCTTATTCAAGTATCCTTTCATGCTTTGCAGAATAATTCTACATTATTTCCGATCAGCAATATGTCATTCACATATACTTATCAGAAATGTTGTAGTGCTCCCACTCACATTCTTGTAAATACAGGCTTCACCGCAAGTCTGTATAATACTATATGCTTTGATCAACTTATCAAAGCGTATATTCCAACTCTGAGATGCTTGCACCAGTCCATAGATGGATTGCTGGAGCTTACACATTTTGTTAGCACCTTTACGATTGACAAAACCTTGTGGTTGTATCATATACAACTCTTTTTTAATAAATTCACTAAGAAATGTAGTTTTGACATCCATTTGCCAAATTTCATAAAATGTGGCAATTGCTAACATGATTCGGACAGGCTTTTAAGCATCGATACAAGTAAGAAAATCTCATCGTATTCAACACCTTGAACTTTGTCAAAAACCTTTTTCGACAAGTCTAGCTTTGTAGATAGTAACACTACTATCAACGTCCGTCTTCCTCTTGAAGATCCATTTATTCTTAATGACTCACCGATCATCGGGCAAGTCAATCAAAGTCTACACTTTGTTCTCATACATGGATCATATCTCAGATTTCATGGCCTCAAGCCATTTCGTGGAATCTGGGCTCATCATCGCTTCCTCATAGTTCGTAGGTTCATCATGGTCTAGTAACATGACTTCCAGAACATGATTACCGTACCACTCTGGTGCGGATCTTACTCTGGAAGACCTACGAGGTTTGGTAGCAACTTGATCTGAAGTTTGATGATCATCATCATTAACTTCCTCACTAATTGGTGTAGGAATCACTGGAACTGATTTCTGTGATGAACTACTTTCCAATAAGGGAGAAGGTACAATTACCTCATCAAGTTTTACTCTCCTCCCACTCACTACTTTCGAGAGAAACTCCTTCTCTGGAAAGGATCCATTTTAGCAACGAATGTCTTGCCTTCGGATCTGTGATAGAAGGTGTACCCAACAATTTCCTTTGGGTATTCTATGAAGACGCACTTCTCCGATTTGGGTTCGAGCTTATTAGGATGAAACTTTTTCACATAAGCATCGCAGCCCCAAACTTTAAGAAACAACAGCTTAGGTTTACTGCTAAACCATAGTTCATACGGTGTCGTCTCAACGGATTTAGATGGTGCCCTATTTTAAAACGTGAATGCAGCTGTCTTTAATGCATAACCCCAAAACGATAGTGGTAAAGAGATATCATAGATCGCACCATATCAAATAAAGTGCGGTTACGACGTTCGGACACACCATAACGATGTGGTGTTCCAGGTGGCGTGAGCTGTGAAACTATTCCACATTGTTTTAATTGAAGACCAAACTCGTAACTCAAATATTTGTCTCCGCGATCAGATCGCAGAAACTTTATTTTCTTGTTACGATGATTTTTCCACTTCACTCTGAAATTCTTTGAACCTTTCAACTATTTCAGACTTATGTTTCATCAAGTAGATATACCCATATCTGCTCAAATCGTCTTGTGAAGGTCAGAAAATAACGATGCTTGCCATGAGCATCAGCACTCATTGGATCGCATACATCGGTATGTATTATTTCCAATAAGTCAGTAGCTCGTTCCATTGTTCCGGAGAACGGAGTTTTAGTCATCTTGCCCAAAAGGCACGGTTCGCAAGCATCAAGTGATTCATAATCAAGTGATTCCAAAATTCCATCAGTATGGAGTTTCTTCATGCGCTTTACACCAATATGACCTAAACGGCAGTGCTACAAACAAGTTGCACTTATCATTATTAACTTTGCATCTTTTGGTTTCAATATTATGATTATGTGTATCACTACGATCGAGATCCAACAAACTATTTTCATTGGGTGTGTAACCATATAAGGTTCTATTCATGTAAACAGAATAACAATTTATTCTCTTACTTAAATGAATAACGGTATTACAATAAACATGATCAAATCATATTCATGCTCAACGCAAACACCAAATAACACTTATTTAGGTTCAACACTAATCCCGAAAGTATAGGGAGTGTGCGACGATGATCATATCAATCTTGGAACCACTTCCAACACACATCGTCACTTCACCCTTAACTAGTCTCTGTTTATTCTGCAACTCCCGTTTCGAGTTACTAATCTTAGCAACTGAACTAGTATCAAATACTGAGGGTTTGCGATAAACACTAGTAAAGTACACATCAATAACATGTATATCAAATATACTTATGTTCACTTTGCCATCCTTCTTATCCGCCAATCACTTGGGGTAGATCCGCTTCCAGTGACCAGTCCCTTTGCAGTAGAAACACTTAGTCTCAGGCTTAGGATCAGACTTGGGCTTCTTCACTTGAGCAGCAACTTGCTTGCTGTTTTTCTTGAAGTTCCCCTTCTTCCCTCTGCCCCTTTTCTTGAAACTAGTGGTCTTGTCTACCATCAACACTTGATGTTTTTCTCGATTTCTACCTTCGTCAATTTCCGCATTACGAAGAGCTTGGGCATCGTTTCCGTTATCCCTTGCATGCCATAGTTCATCACGAAGTTCTACTAACTTGGTGATGGTGACTAGAGAATTCTGTCAATCACTATCTTATCTGGAAGATTAACTCCCACTTGATTCAAGCGATTGTAGTACCCAGACAATCTGAGCACATGCTCACTAGTTGAGCGATTCTCCTCCATCTTTTAGCTATAGAACTTGTTGGAGACTTCATATCTCTCAACTCGGGTATTTGCTTGAAATATTAGCTTCAACTCCTGGAACATCTCATATGGTCCATGACGTTCAAAACGTCTTTGAAGTCCCGATTCTAAGCCGTTAAGCATGGTGCACTTAAACTATTAAGTAGTCATCATATTGAGCTAGCCAAACGTTCATAACGTCTGCATCTGCTCCTGCAATAGGTCCGTCACCTAGCGGTGCATTAAGGACATAATTCCTCTGTGCAGCAATGAGGATTTAACCTCAGATCACGGATCAAATCCGCAACATTGCTACTAACATTTTTCAACACAATTTTCTCTAGGAACATATCAAAATAAACACAGGGAAGCAACAACGCGAGCTATTGATCTACAACATGATTTGCAAAATACTACCAGGACTAAGTTCATGATAAATTTAAGTTCAATTTAATCATATTACTTAAGAACTCCCACTTAGATAGACATCCCTCTAATCCTCTAAGTGATTACGTGATCCAAATCAACTAAACCATAACCGATCATCACGTGAGATGGAGTAGTTTTCAATGGTGAACATCGTTATGTTGATCATATCTACTATATGATTCACGCTCGACCTTTCAGTCTCCGTGTTCCGAGGCCATATCTGCATATGCTAGGCTCGTCAAGTTTAACCTGAGTATTCTGCGTGTGCAAAACTGGCTTGCACCCGTTGTAGATGGACGTAGAGCTTATCACACCCGATCATCACGTGGTGTCTGGGCACGACGAACTTTGGCAACGGTGCATACTCAGGGAGAACACTTCTTGATAATTTAGTGAGAGATCATCTTATAATGCTACCGTCAATCAAAGCAAGATAAGATGCATAAAAAGATAAACATCACATGCAATCAATATAAGTGATATGATATGGTCATCATCATCTTGTGCTTGTGATCTCCATCTCTGAAGCACCATCATGATCACCATCGTCACCGGCGCGACACCTTGATCTCCATCGTAGCATCGTTGTCGTCTCGCCAATCTTATGCTTCCACGACTATCACTACCGTTTAGTAATAAAGTAAAGCATTACATCGTGATTGCATTGCATACAATAAAGCGACAACCATATGGCTCCTGCCAGTTGCCGATAACTCGGTTACAAAACATGATCATCTCATACAATAAAATTCAGCATCATGCCTTGACCATATCACATCACAACATGCCCTGCAAAAACAAGTTAGACGTCCTCTACTTTGTTGTTGCATGTTTTACGTGGCTGCTACGGGCTTAAGTAAGAACCAATCTCACCTACGCATCAAAACCACAACGATAGTTTGTCAAATAGACTCCGTTTTAACCTTCTCAAGGACCGGGCGTAGCCATACTCGGTTCAACTAAAGTTGGAGAGACAGTCGCCCGCAAGCCATCTATGTGCAAAGCACGTCGAGGGAACCGGTCTCGCGTAAGCGTACGCGTAAGGTTGGTCCGGGTCGTCTCGTCCAACAATACCGCCGAACCAAAGTATGACATGCTGGTAGGCAGTATGACTTGTATCGTCCACAACTCAGTTGTGTTCTACTCGTGCATATAACATCAACATAAATAACCTAGGCTCGGATGCCACTGTTGGGTTTCGAAGTAATTTCAAAAAATTTCCTACGCACACGCAAGATCATGTGATGCATAGCAACGAGGGGAGAGTGTTGTCTACGTACCCAACGCAGACCGACTGCGGAAGCGATGACACGACGTAGAGGAAGTAGTCGTACGTCTTCACGATCCAACCGATCAAGCACCGAAACTACGGCACCTCCGAGTTCGAGCACATGTTCAGCTCGATGACGATCCCCGGACTCCGATCCAGCAAAGTGTCGGGGAAGAGTTTCGTCAGCACGACGGCGTGGTGACAATCTTGATGAACTACAGCAGCAGGGCTTCGCCTAAACTCCGCTACAGTATTATCGAGGTATATGGTGGCAGGGGGCACCGCACACGGCTAAGGAATAGATCACGTGGATCAACTTGTTGTCAACTTTGGTGCTAGCCCTGCCCCTCTATTTATATGTTGAGCCCCGGGGTCGAAACTTGGAGCAAAAGCCTCCTCAAAGTCGGTTTTGCCCGAAAGGCAAGAGTCCCACTCGGACTCCAGGACCAAACGCCACAATCCTTGGCGTCTGGCCCAGACGCCATGGGCCTCGGCGTCTGGCCCAGGGCCAGACGCCAGGGTCTCCGGCGTTTGGCCCCCTGGCCTCCGCAAAACTCCTTTTTGCACCGATCTAAAGCCTCATGGGCTTGACCCCTTGGCATAACCATATCATCCAATATATGAATCTTTACGTCTCGACCATTTTGAGACTCCTCGTCATGTCCCCGATCTCATCCGGGACTCCGAACTCCTTCGGTTCATCAAAACATGTAAACTCATAATATAACTGTCATCCTAACCTTAAGCGTGCGGACCCTACGGGTTCGAGAACAATGTAGACATGACCGAGACACGTCTCTGGTCAATAACCAATAGCGGGACCTGGATGCCCATATTGGCTCCTACATATTCTACGAAGATCTTTATCGGTCAGACCGCATAACAACATACGTTGTTCCCTTTGTCATCGGTATGTTACTTGCCCGAGATTCGATCGTCGGTATCCAATACCTAGTTCAATCTCCTTACCGGCAAGTCTCTTTACTCGTTCCGTAATACATCATCTCACAACTAACATATTAGTTGTAATGCTTGCAAGGCTTATGTGATGTGTATTACCGAGAGGGCCCTAGAGATACCTCTCCGACAATCGGAGTGACAAATCCTAATCTCGAAATACGCCAACCCAACATCGACCATTGGAGACACCTGTAGTACTCCTTTATAATCACCCAGTTACGTTGTGATGTTTGGTAGTACCCAAAGTGTTCCTCCGGTAAACGGGAGTTGCATAATCTCATAGTCATAGGAACATGTATAAGTTATGAAGAAAGCAATAGCAACATACTAAACGATCGGGTGCTAAGCTAATGGAATGGGTCATGTCAATCAGATTATTCTACTAATGATGTGACCTCGTTAATCAAATAACAACTCATTGTTCATGGTTAGGAAACATAACCATCTTTGATTAACGAGCTAGTCAAGTAGAGGCATACTAGTGACACTATGTTTGTCTATGTATTCACACATGTATTATGTTTCCGGTTAATACAATTCTAGCATGAATAATAAACATTTATCATGATATAAGGAAATAAATAATAACTTTATTATTGCCTCTAGGGCATATTTCCTTCAACCGCCTCGGGGGCTACAATCTCTACGGAGATCGAGCCAAACACCAGCCTTGTACTTTGTGAAGCTCGCGACTCCAGGGTGCTGGACTCTTGTCCGGACTCCGAACTTCCTGTGCCCCTACCGATCGAACCCGATTGGGCGCTGATCATGGAGTTCGCCGCCGCGGACATCTTTCAGCACTCGCCCTTTGGCGACATTCTGAATTCACTAAAGTCTCTCTCTTTATCAGGAGAGCCCTGGCCGGACTATGGTCAGCAAGGTTGGGATGCGGACGACGAAGAAATTCAAAGCCCACCCACGACCCACTTCGTAGCCACTGTCAATGATTTAATCGACATGCTCGACTTCGACTCCGAAGACATCGATGGTATGGATGTCGATGCAGGAGACGACCAAGACCCAGCGCCTCTAGGGCACTGGAAGGCCACCTCGTCATACGACATATACATGGTGGACACCCCAAAAGAAGGGAATGGCGATGGAACAACGGAGGATGACCCCTCCAAGAAGCAGCCTAAGCACCGGTGTCAGCGGGGCCGCTCTAAATCCCGCCAAAGCAAAAACGGCGATTCCGGCATAGGAGATAATAACACCCCAGACAGTGCCGAAGACAACCCCCTCTAGCTGGATTCAGCACAGGAGGATGGAGAAGCCAGCCCTCATGAGAGAGCGGCAGACAGAGAGGTAGAGGACGATAATTACATGCCTCCCTCTGAAGACGAGGCAAGCCTCGACGATGACAAATTTGTCGTGCCTGAGGATCCCGTCAAACAAGAGCGTTTCAAATGCAGGCTTATGGCCACGGCGAGCAGCCTCAAGAAAAAATAGCAGCAGCTTAGAGCTGACCAATACTTGCTAGCCGACAGATGGACTGAAGTCCTTCCGCCGGGGAATACGAACTCGAACGCCCCTCCAAGAGCTACCCAAAGCGCAGGCTGCTACCCCGATTAGAGGAGGAAGCACCTAAACCTACATCACTAGCGCATGACGCGGCCGACCGGCCACCTCGTGACTGCGACAGAGAGGCCTCTCGGCCATCCACTCAAGCCGTACCCCGGCGTCGCTCAAAAAATACCAAGGCACGGGGAAATGCGCCAGACCTGCAAGACATATTGGAGGACAAGGCAAGGCAAACAAGATCGATCTACGGATCGCGTGGGCACCCCACGGCACGTGACGATAACCATCATGCCAGATATGGCAAATGCGACCAGGCCGAACACAACAGACAAAGCTCATTTGAGCTACGTCGTGATATAGCCCAGTACAAAGGCTCCGCACACCCACTATGCTTCACAGATGAAGTAATGGAAAATCAACTCCCCGAGGGTTTTTAACCCGTAAACATTGAATCATACGATGGCACAACAGATCCTGCGGTATGGATCGAGGACTATCTTCTGCATATCCACATGGCCCGCGGTGATGATCTACACGCTATCAAATACCTCCCACTCAAGCTGAAGCAAATGAAGAATTAAATTGTAAGTTGAAGCAAATGAAGCATATATAAGTCATGCTTAATTACGAAAAAAGACTTGTCGTTGTGACTTACTGTATCGAATTCGAAGGTCTCATCCAGCTTGATGTTGAATCGCCTATCATCAACAAGGAAATTTCTGTCGCACAGGTCGCACTGGTCTTCACAGTATTCGCACATAATGAAATATTTTTTGTTGTCACACGACATTTCCTATGTTCATATAGGTGAAACATTAAACACTTACTAATTCTATTAATTCAACTAATTCAACTACTTCTATTAATTCAACTAGTTTGGTTAATTCAACTAATTCAACTAAGCATTTACTAAAAATAAACTTGTTCTATTAATTTTCTTACTAAAATAAACTAGTTCTATTAAAATCTCATGTACCTAAATTTTAATTAGATCATCAAATCTCATATACCTAAATTTTCTTACTAAAATTAAACTAGTTCTATTAATTCAACTAGTTCAACTAAGCATTTACAAAAAATAAACTAGTTATATTAATTCAACTAGTTCAAATAATCTCATATACCTAAATTTTCTTACTAAAAATAAACTAGTTCTATTAATTCAACTAGTTCAACTAAGCATTTACTAAAAA